>NC_081312.1:147906396-148209343 GCF_026419965.1 Kogia breviceps
AAATCTCAAATAAACAATCTAACCTTACACCTAAAGGAACTAGAGAAAGAAGAACAAACAAAACCTAAAGTTAGTAAAATGTAAGAAATCATAAAGATCAGAGCAGAAATAAGTGAAATAAAAACAAAGAAAACAATAGCAAAGATCAATAAAACTAAAAGCTGGTTCTTTGAGCTTTAGCTCAATATTGATAAACCTTTAGCAAGACTCATCAGGAAAAAGAGGGACAGTACTCAAATCAATAAAATAAGAAATAAAAAAGGAGAAGTTACAGCGGACACTGCAGAAATACAAAGCATCATAAGAGACTGCTACAAGCAACTCTATGCCAATAAAATGGACAACCTGGAAGAAATGAACAAATTCTTAGAAAAGCACAACCTTCCAAGACTGAACTAGGAAGAAATAGAAAATATAAACAGACCAATCACAAGCACTGAAGTTGAGAATGTGATTAAAAATCTTCCAACAAACTACAGCCCAGGACTAGATGGCTTCACAGGTGAATTTGATCAAACATTCAGAGAAGAGCTAACTCCCATCCTCCTAAAACTCTTCCAAAAAATTGCAGAGGAAAGAACACTCCAAAACTCATTCTATGAGGCCACCATCACCCTGATGCCAAAACCAGACAAGGATACTACAAAAAAAAGAAAATTATAGACAATATCACTGGTGAATACAGATGCAAAAATCCTCAACAAAATACTAGCAAACAGAATCCAACAACACATTAAAAGGATCATACACCATGATCAAGTGGGATTTATCCCACGGATGCAAGGATTCTTCAATATATGCAAAACAATCAATGTGATACACCATATTAACAAACTGAAAAATAAAAACCAAATGATCATCTCAATAGACGCAGAAAAAGCTTCTGACAAAATTCAACACCCGTTTATGATAAAAAACTCTCCAGAAAGTGGCCATAGAGGGAACCTACCTCAACATAATAAAGGCCATATATGACAAACCCAGAGCAAACATCATTCTCAATGGTGAAAAACTGAAAGCATTTCCTCTATGATCAGAAACAAGAAAAGGATGTCCACTCTCACCACTATTATTCAACATAGTTTTGGAAGTTCTAGCCATGGCAATCGGAGAAGAAAAATAAAAGGAATACAAATTGGAAAAGAACAAGTAAAACTGTCACTGTCTGCAGATGACATGATGCTATACATAGATAATCCTAAAAATGCCACCAGAAAACTACTCAAGCTAATCAATGCATTTGGTAAAGTTGCAGAATACAAAATTAATGCACAGAAATCTCTTGTATTCCTAAATACTAACAACAAAATATCAGAAAGAGAAATTAAGGAAATAATCCCGTTCACCACTGCAACAAAAAGAATAAAATACCTAGGAATAAACCTACCTAAGGAGGTAAAAGACCTATACTCAGAAAACTATAAGACTCTGATGGGGGCTTCCCTGGTGGCGCAGTGGTTGAGAATCCGCCTGCCGATGCAGGAGACACGGGTTCGTGCCCTGGTCCGGGAAGATCCCGCATGCCGCGGAGCAGCTGAGCCCGTGAGCCATGGCCGCTGGGCCTGTGCGTCCGGAGCCTGTGCTCCACAACGGGAGAGGCCACAACAGTGAGAGGCCCGCATACCGCAAAAAAAAAAAAAAAAAAAAAAAGACTCTGATGAAAGAAATCAAAGATGACACAAACAGACGGAGAGATATACCATGTTCTTGAATTGGAACAATCAATATTGTGAAAATGACTATACTACCCAAAGCAATCTACAAATTCAATGCAAGCCCTATCAGATTACCAATGGCATTTTTTACAGAAGTAGAACAAAAAATCTTAAAATTTGTATGAAGACACAAAAGACCCCGAAAAGCCAAAGAAATCTTGAGGGAAAAAAAACATGGAGCTGGAGGAATCAGACTCCCTAAATTCAGATTATACTACAAAGTTACAGTAATCAAGACAATATGGCACAAAACTGGCACAAAAACAGAAATATAGATCAATGGAACAGGATAGAAAGCCCAGAGATAACCACACGCACCTATGGTCAACTAATCTATGGCAAAGGAGGCAAGGATAAACAATGGAGAAAAGACAGCCTCTTCAATAAGTGGTGCTGGGAAAACTGGACAGCTACATGTAAAAGGATAAAATTAGAACAGTCCCTAACACCATACACAAAAATAAACTCAAGATGGATTAAAGACCTAAATGTAAGACCAGACACTATAAAACTCTTAGAGGAAAACATAGGAAGAACATTCTTTGACATAAATCACAGCAAGATCTTTTTTGACCCATCTCCTAGAATAATGGAAATAAAAACAAAAATAAACAAATGAGACCTAATGAAACTTAAAAGCTTTTGCACAGCAAAGGAAGCTATCATCAAGACGAAAGACAACCCTTAGAATGGGAGAAAATATTTGCAAACGAATCAACGGACAAAGGATTAATCTCCAAAATATATAAACAGCTCATGTAGCTCGATATTGAAAAAACAAACAACCCAATCAAAAAATGGGCAGAAGACCTAAATAGACATTTCTCTAAAGAAGACGTACAAATGGCCAAGAGGCACATGAAAAGCTGCTCAACATCACTAATTACTAGAGAAATGCAAATCAAAACTACAATGAGGTATCACCTTACCCCAGTTAGAATGGGCATCATCAGAAAATCTACAAACAAAAAATGCTGGAGGGGGTGTGGAGAAAAGGGAAACCTCTTGCACTACTGGTGGGAATGTAAATTGTTACAACCACTATGGAGAACAGTATGGAGGTTCCTTAAAAAACTAAAAATATAGATGGCTAGTGGGAAGCTGCAGCATAGCACAGGGAGTTCACCTCTGTGCTTTGTGACCACCTAGAGGGGTGGGATAGGGAGGGTGGGAGGGAGGGTGACACAAGAGGGAAGAGTTATGGGAACATATGTATATGTATAACTGATTCACTTTGTTGTAAAGGAGAAACTAACACACTATTGTAAAACAGTTATACTCAAATAAAGATGTTAAAAAAAAAAAAAAACTAAAAATAGAATTACCATATGACCCAGCAATCCCACTACTGGGCATATACCCAGAGAAAACTGTAATTCAAAAGGACACATGTACCACAATGTTCATTGCAGCACTATTTACAATAGCCAGGTCATGGAAGCTATCTAAGTGTCCACTGACAGATGATTGGATAAAGAAGATATGGTACGGTACACATATACAATGTAATATTACTCAGCCTTATAAAGGAATGAAATTGGGTCATTTGTAGAGATGTGGTTGGACCTAGAGACTGTCATACAGAGTGAAGTCAGAAAGAGAAAAACAAATATCGTATATTAACACATATATGTGGAATCTAGAAAAATGGTACAGATGAACCAGTTTGCAAGGCAGAAATAGAGACACAGATGTAGAGAACAAACGTATGGACACCAAGGGCGGAAAGCGGGGAGGGGGTGGTGGTAGGATGAATTGAGAGATTGGGATCGACATATATAAACTAATTTGTATAAAACAGATAACTAATAAGAACCTGCTATATAAAAAATGTAAAATAGGGCTTTCCTGGTGGTGCAGTGGTTGGGAGTCCGTCTGCCAATGTAGGGGACACAGGTTCGATCCCTGGTCCGGGAAGATCCCACATGCCATGGAGAAACTAAGCCCATATGCCACAACTATTGAGCCTGCCCTTAGAGCCCACAAGCCACAAATGCTGAGGCCTGCACGCCTAGAGCCCGTGCTCCACAGCGGGAGAAGCCACTGCAAGGAGAAGCCCATGCAGCGCAATGAAGAGTAGCCCCTGCTCGCCACAACTAGAGAGAGCCCGCGCACAGCAACAAAGACCCAATGCAGCCAAAAATATAATATATATAAAATAAAGTAAAATTCAAATCAGCAAAAAAATAGATGTCATGTGGTATGTTCAAGCTTAGAAATATAGAATTGGGCTAAAATCTAGGTGTTTTTATTCAAATCCTCCCTCCAGAGCACATTACTAAGTGGTGCCACTTCTGTGAGATCTGTCCAGGAGATTTGGACTATCTCACTACACGTGTCAGAAGGTAGTATGTGAACAGCTGAGAAACAGGTATAATTTTCTGACTCCTGCACCTCCCAGGTGTGTAGTGCTTTTTGCTTCTAAAGAACAGCATCTGGAAATCTAATTTCAGTCATCAAAACTGGTTCTTAGGGCTTCCCTGGTGGCGCAGTGGTTGAGAATCCGCCTGCCGATGCAGGGGACATGGGTTCGTGCCCCGGTCCGGGAAGATCCCACATGCCGCGGAGCGGCTGGGCCCGTGAGCCATGGCCGCTGAGCCTGTGCGTCCGGAGCCTGCACTCCACAACGGGAGAGGCCACAACAGTGAGAGGCCCGCGTACCACAAAAAAAAAAAAAAAAAAAAAAATGGTTCTTAATTTTGCGCGTTGGATTCCCCTGGGGAGATTTAACATTCACTGATGTCATGGTCCCTCCCCCTAGAGAGTCTGATTTAATCAGCCAGGCATCAGGAGTTTTCAAAACTCCCAGGTAATTCTAATGTGGAGCCAGCCTGTTGAGCACCACAGCTGCAAACTCCCCCTGAGGCTGAACCTGAGCCTTTTACTGAGAAAAACCCTGGCTTTGCTGGGGCAAAGAGAGTGAATGCCCCTTTCCTACCACCTGGGCCACACAGGAAACTTGGATCTGAATCCTGTTCCTGGATGCTAACGCTTCACTTGCCAAATTCAAAGAATCTATTAGTAATAATAATAATTACTCTTAGAGAGCACTGACTTTGTACCAGACACTGTACTAAATGATTTGTGTACATTATCTCATTTAAACCTCAGCAGCACCTATGATACAGGCACCATTATTTCCTTCCCCATTTCCCGGTTGAAGGCTCAGAAAGTTTACATAACTTATTCAAGTTTATCCAGCTCCAAAAAGGCAGAACTGGATTCCATCATGGCCTGATCCCAAAGCCAGAGCTCTTAATCATGCCACACTGTCCAACCTATAACTTGCCAGCAGCCCACACATAGTTTTATTTCTACAAAACAGATAATTCAATACTGCTAGCAAAAATAGAATTATGTTGACTAGTGGTTAAGAGCAAGGGCTCTGGATCCAGGCAGTTAGGGTTCCAGTTCAATCCCCTCACTCACGACCTGGGTGACTTTGGGCAAGGCACTTGACCTACATCGATCTCAGTTTACTTTCTCCAGAGGAGGGCTAATAATAGTACTAGACCATAGAGATTTAGTGATGAGTAAATGACATTAGCAGGTTGAGAGCACACAGCACAGTGCTTGATTCACAGTATTTAATAAACAGCATATTAAATTTATCATCATAATAATTATTATTACTATGCAACATTCAGGAAGACAGATGAGTCCTAGACCTTGTTTGCACAGATGAGTATGTGCTTAGTTTCACTTTTGTTTGTGATACTTAACGACCCACTGGGCTTCAAAATGTATCTAAAACTTGCTACTAAATACAGGCCTCCAATTCAGTATGTATATAGAGAATTAGAACAAGAACAGACACCAAGGGGCAGAACCCTCTTTTCTGATGGCTCAGTAATCTGCCATCAAATTTGTGCATACCCTGCAACATCAGAAAGCTCAAGCCAAGGAAACTAACTCTATTCTCTTGCTGAAGCAGAGAGCTGAGGTCTTGGAGCAACTTTACTTTGGAGGAATTTATAATCCAGATCAGATAGCTGTCTAAGATACAAAGACTACCAAACAAGGCTCAGTAAAGAGTTTCAATACTCATGAGAATAAACAACATTGGTATTATAACTATGTAATAATCAGGGGTAAACATATTCCCTGGAAGGGGAAAGGAAGGTAATGTGTTGTTTGAAATTCCAGGGATTGGGGCAGTATATATAGAAGACACACAACATTTAGCACATTGACATGGACAAGTAGGCACTTCATAAATGTTTTATTATCATACTAATTAAAATCCAGAACTACTTACTTATAGTTTAACCTTCTAAATTATTTTTGAAGCCCTTTCTCCAAAGGCTTTCTCATTATAATCTCACCTCTGAGTATAATTTCAAGTCTGTAAAGAAAGTGGGGAAGGATAAGAAGATGATCTGAATATTTAGAACATTCAAGATTCCACATATTCTACCTGGGATTCTCTGACCTGGTGGTTCTAAATTGGCTGTTGGACAAGCTTCATTCTCTGTGGTCTGTCAGCTGTGCTCCCAGTTTGCTGTTTAATCAATACATGTATGTAGATATGTGTCTGTGTGTTAGGATACTTTGCATTTTAGGGGAAAAAAAAGACAAGAGGTCTTAGCAATGTGTCTGATCCAATTACACGAGCCCACAGAAAAGCACAGGAAGGTTCAAAGGAATCCACAGTGGGAGAAGATTCCAGGATGACTTTATTGGTGGTCTTGAAGAGCTGGGCTAATATACCTCAATGAGCCATTAAAGGAGGAAGGGGAAAGAAAGAGGGTGATAAAGATGCATCTTAGTCCCAAATGTACTCATCACAAAAAGCCCACTTTTTCCATATGGACAATACCCAACCGCGTTCATTTTTAAGTAATGATAAGAGCTATTGAAGCAGATAGGACCCTTACCTGGAATACTATTAACAAAAACTCTTAACCAGAGGTGGGCAAGGGCTTATGACCACACATTTATCTTTTCAGCTAAGTGCATATATTCAGAAAGCAATTCTATTCAAGGGTTATCTTCAGAAAACAAATATACACATTCTGCTCTTAAGCTAAATACATGGCACAAGATGCTCATCTATATGGTAAAGCCCACAGGCAAAATACAGCCCTTTTTCAAAGAGTGTGGCCTTTCTGAAAATCTGTAGGTAGAACCTATCCATGTATGGAGAAATATTTTTATTCAGGATGCAAATAAAAACAAGGAAATAGTATAGCATTTTCACTGTACTGAAAAGTAAACAAGTTATTTTAATGAAGTGAATTCTCATTTGTAATGTATTCAATAACTGGCTTTGAATTAGATAAACAATATTTTTATCCAAAAAGTTGGTTTTCGACTTCTCAGTCATTTTCCTCTGTTCTTTAGGCATTTGTCAAGGAAGAGGCCTTGTTCCTTCTCTGCTCTTTCTCTTACAACATAGGACTCCAGAAGTTTATCCAAAGCCACAAGTCAAAGAATTATTCATGGGCTGGCTTAAAGTTCTAAGATCCTTGAGAACAGCACCAACAGTCAATGAGAGCATCAAAGAAGTCCATAACAGAAGATGTCTTAGTCCATTTGGGCTAACAGATGAAAAAATATATAACAAAATATCATAGGCTGGGTAGCTTTTAACAACAGGAATTTATTTCTCACAGTTCTGCAGCCTGGGAAGTCCAAGAACAAGATGCTGGAGGATTTAGTATCTCATGAGAGCATGCTTCCTAGTTTATAGACAGCTGTCTTTCTGCTGTGCCCTTACATGATGGAAGAGGTGAAGGAGCTCTCTGGAGTCTCTTTTATAAGAGCACTAATCTTAATCTACCCTCATGACCTAATGACCTCCCAGAGGTTCCACCTCCAAACACCATCACATTGGCGATTAGGTTTCAACATGTGAATTTGGGAGACACAAAAATTCAGTCTATAGCAGAATAAAATAAAAAGAAAACTAGAATCAGGATTAAGGATGTCTGAGTTCTAGGCCCAGGTTCAAATCATCTTTTCCCATAAAATCAATAATTTGGACTGAGGTCTCTTCCCGGACTTTATAAAGTAGGACAATTATAGGAGCTAAAACCACTGCTGAGGTGGGGGAAAGGGCATACAGAGTCAACAGCAGGCCCAAAACAGAGCTACAAAGTGGTAAGGAAGAACAGAAGAGGTAGGGACTAATTCTGACTTAAGAAGAGCAAGGGCCTCAGAAGATCTGAGCTTCAGTAACTTAGTATGCAGGGTCATCAGAGAAACAGGGCATTATTTTCTATCTATTATGGAAGATCTCTTTAAATATGTCCAAGAGATTATGACTACTTTATTAAAAGTACTTGGAACTTATTTTTGGAACTAGTCTTCATTGCATGGTCCTGAGTTTATTCTAAGGCATGATTAGATCAATGATTTTTCCCTCTTGACAGGGCCCCCTTTCCTGTTCAGAACCCAGGCACAAACTCAAAGATATCATCACGAGCTGCGCTTCTAAAAATGAAGATAATACCATTCCTTACAAACTAGCCTTAACACTATCCCCAGGATCAACTCCAAAACAATTCTAGGGTTTCCAGGTCTTATGAACACCCAGCCAAAAACAGAAGATGTGTTCAACCATCCAACAGAGGCACCAAAGGATCTCAGCAGACCCTTGGATCCTGACTACCTTTACTTACATTCATTCTGACAAACATTAAGCACCCACGATGTATAAAACACTATGAAGAAGAAAAATATTAAGAATCTTGTTCCTTTTCTCAAGGAGTTTATGACCCACTGGGGAAGAAATTGAGTTGAAGCTGAAATACCTTATGATTGAGGCACAAAATTCTATGATACCACAAAGACTGTGGTCCCATGTAGAAGGATGGGTAGGCCCCTTAAGAGGAGCTGCATTCTCACTAGTCTGAGGTTCTTGATGTTCCCCTCCCCCTGGCCTACCTTGAGCCCTATTAACCTGATCTGTAGGACTAAGCTATTGGCTCATCTTAGATAATCCTTAGATCTAGCAAGTAAAACATGCCTTGTTCACTGCCCAAGAGAGTGTTGGGGATTTTGACCAACTGGGCAACCTTGTCACGTTGTCAAATTGCCTACAGTTGAGCAAATGGGGTGATCCTAGCATTTCCAGCCAGATTACCAAGTTGGAATACCAAGACAAACTTCCCAGAGGAAGTGGATTTCAAGCTAGCTCTTGAAAAAATAAATACAATTTCAATGACTGTTTGTATATCTCTGTTGGAGTTCAGAGGAAAGGAGAGAAAAAGGGCATGATAAAAAAGTTTTTAAAAAGAGAGATGATAATAACAAAGGCACAAGGATGGGTACATGTATTCTCAAAAGGGACACGGGTTAACCTTATGCCAGTGGGGAATACAGAGGTGGATACACCAAGTTTCAGCAGGCTTTGGGGCTCCCTAACTGAATGAGCGTATTCATGGATACTAATGTTCCTACCACAGTGTTAGATACATATAATAGGTAAGGAAAACAAAAACTCATGGATTAATTTGATTACCTCAGCCATTGGAATGTATCATCCAAATGCTATGGTCTTAAAGTACCGGAGTCTCATAATCTGTTCAAATAAATTTGGATGATAGAACTTTTGACTACTTATACATATAGTGAAAAGATATTGGTTAAATTATCCTTGAATAATATCCTCCTGTTATTATATGTGAAGACCAAATTTAACTGATGAGTGACAGTACAATGAGCCCAACAAAGCGCTAGAAACGAGAGTTGTGTAAATCTCAAGAACAGACTCTTGTCAGGTTTTTGGGAGGGATGGAGGCAAAAGGGGGAATAAGAATGCCAGCACCTACTTTCCATCAACTCTTGTGTAATGATGCTTAGGAAGGCTCATCATGACTGAGACCTTAAATCCCAACTCAATCTGTCTGGGTGGGCTAACAAGGTTGGGTACACTGGAGCTGTCAGGTACTTCCTGCCCACACCTCTAAGGCTTCCTCAATAGCTACGAAGCCACTTAGTCAGTCAGGTGGCCTGGCAGCTATGGAAGCCACCAGCTATGAACTGAATGGTTATCTACTGGAACCAAGCAGAGAATGAGAAAGGAGGACAGAATCTGGGTGATTCCTTTTCATCTGTAGCTCTGTCAGGTTGAATGGCAGAGAGATGAAGTAAATTTCTCTTTATAAACCTGTTTTCCACCCTGCTTTTATTTCTTTCCACTCCCCCCACGCTATCCCTAGGGCTTCAATTCTTCACCATCAACCACCCAACTTGGTGTGCAGTGCATAAGGAAAGTTGTCAGAAGTGGTATTTGTTGCTTGACATTTTCTACCAGAATGATTTTTTAAAGTATTAAAAAATTTTACAATAAAAAAGAAGGTAAATCATTCATCTTCTGCAGATGCTGCTGGTATATGAAGACTAAGGCTAATCTGACATTCCACTTTGCTTTCAGTGACCTCCACCCCTAAAATTAACTGTAGGGAGGGGTTAACCCAACAATAATCTGGCAACAGTCTGCTCAGTGCCCAATTATCCATATTCAGAGGGAACCCAGGCCAAAAGCCAGGCAGCATGCATGCCAGCATCAAGGAATTCAAGCTTTCTTATGCCAAATTCTATACAACAGATGTACCCTTCTATTGATGTTAAACTTGGGCTCTACTGAATTATTTTGCTTTCCCTGAACCCATATAATCAAAGCTATTCAATTAATTCAACAAATACCTATTAAGTACTGCTGTGTGTGAGGCAGAGTTCTAGATGCTAGGGATATGGCAGTTCACAAGAGAGACAAAACCATGTTCTTATAAAGCTTTACCCTAGTTGGGGAGGCTATACAAGGAAGGAAGGAAGGAAGGAAGGAAGGAAGGAAGGAAGGAAGGAAGGAAGGGAGGCAGGGAGGGGGGGAGGAAGGGAGGAAGGGAAGAAGGGAGGAAGGAAGGAAGGAAGGTGGGGAGGGATGGGGAAGGGAGGTGAGGGAGGGGAGGAGGAAAGACACTGATAAATTAAATGAAGAAAAATAAAATAAATAAGACAGAGAGTAACAGGGCGATGGAAATGAGAAACCGCTACTTTAAATAAGGTGATGAAGGAAGACCCTAAAAAGGAAATATTTGAGAGCCAAGCCCTAAATGAAGTGAGGGAGCAAGCCATGCAGATATCTGGGGAAACAGCACAACAGAAAGAAGAGACTATCATTGCAAAGGCAGTAAGGAATGTACTTGGGGTATACAATAAACAGCAGGGACTATTGTGCTGAAACAGAGCACGCAAGAGGGAGAGGTAACAGATGAAGTTGGAGTAATAAGATGTGATGGAGGGTTGCCCCTAAGTCATGTAGGTCCTTGTGGACCACTGTTAAATCCCAGCTTTTATTCTGAGAAAGCCATTGCAGGATTTTGCACAGAAATATAGCATCACTGAACTTGTGTTTTGGAAGGATAACTCTGGCCGCTGGATAGAAAGCAATGTGTAAGGGGGATTACTGCCTCAGCAGCAACTTTCAAGTCTCCCAGTGGAGCAGACCTGAGCCAGGGGGCCTCTTGCCTCCCTTGGCTCTCACCCCAGTGGCATTGCTCTCTTCATTCCATGAAACAGTTTTAACATATTCACTATGCAGCTTTAGAGAAGCATTTGATCTCTTAATGCACTTCTCCCTCAAAGTTTCTGTTCAGAGATGAGCAAGAAAAGCTACAATCCAGATCCTTAGGCAAGGCAAATGCTGCCAACAGACAATTCTCATCACCCACTTATCATTCTCCAGGTACCCAGGCAATGAGTGATCCAACCTCTTTGGATACAGCCTAAATTATACTAGGTGCTACTCTGTGCATGTGGACCCCATTCCAAGTAAATTTCTTGAAAGGAAAACAAAAGAAAGGACCCTTAAATCAGAAAAGTTATTCCTGGTCCCAACTCTACCACCAACTCATTCTGTGTCTTTGGGAAAGTCTTAGTGTCTGCACATGAAAGTAAGTAGATCAGGCCCATCTATCTTCATTCCACCCACATTTAATGAACAGGTTTCATGGTCCAGGCCCCTATCCAAAGTGCTGAAGATAAAAAGATAAGATTTGGTCCTTGTTCTCAAGAAGCTTTCAATAAATTGGGAGAAATGGCTCTGACAATTACATATAATATGATATGATAATTACAATAATAAAGATGAGAACAAAAGTTCTGGAGCATGTAAAAAAGGAAGCCATGCCTAAGTATCTTTGCAGCTCTAGTACTCTATGACCTCTGAATCTACTCCAGCGAGTCTGCCACTCAATGACCTTAGGAAAGCCTGCCCATAGACAGTAATATCCCAACTTTGGCTCATGAAGTCAGTTCTTCAGTACAATGCTCACTTCACTCTTAGCAGCTAATAGGAAAGAGTCATCAAGAAAATCAGGCCTTTCTGCTAAATTTAGAAAAACTGGCACTCATCCCAATCTTAAAAAATACACATCTCTAAAAATTTATGTCCTGAAACTTCGTAATGTGTCTCAAAGTGGCTTTCCTGGGAGCACGGGGACCTTGGCTTAGCAGCTGGAAGAGAGGGCAGCCCCTTGGGAGTGGGGGGAAGGGGTGGCTGACACCAGTGGCTCCTCCACCTGACTGGCACCAATCCCTGGAATCACACCTTGACAACCTCCTTCACTAGCCCCCTGACTGATGGTAGGCCCAACGTGAAACACAGAGGGACTCTAACGCAGACAGCTGTCTTCATTTACCCAAATATTCATTCTCCAAGAATGGCTGCAGTAGTCAGTGTATGCTTATCTCCACACCAGGTATGTATATAAGAAATCCCTCTGTCCCTCAGAGAGCTCATCTTGATCCAGACTTAGTCCCTGACCTCCTGATGTCCTAAGCCCTCCTTGTGGATTCAGGGAGGAACCAGGACTTTCTGTCCAAGCATCACTCTGTCCCTGTGGACCAGCAGCAGCACATGCTGCCTCAGTTCTCACTTTTGTGTTGATTTTGGTATAATTATCAGCACACAGGTAAGTTTTCACAAAGCTAATTTACATACTTTCACACACAAACACACACACACACAAAATATTCACTTGAACCCAAGCATTTGGTAAATTAATTTTACGAAAGATTTTGGAGTTAGGGTCAGAGGAAGAGTTGACAACAGAGAATTTGCAACCTTCCAGCCATTCTTTCATAGCCTCCACCCTGTTTTCCTTTCCTTCTCTATCTCCATTATCTCCCCAGAGCAACAGATAGGATATTCCTCTCTTCTCATGCAGAACAGACATGCTCACCTTCAGGGCCCCTCTAAGGGGTCTCTTTTTTACCCCAAGCTTTCATCAAAGCATTTTCTTCAAATAAATAAGGCACATTTCCTAAGAAGAATTCTGGTTAATAAAATATTCTTTTGCTGCATAAAGAATTATGCAAATAGAGAAATTTCAGAAAACCAGACAGATGTCACCCAGACCAGTGTTATTGGAAAACTACAACAGAAGGGAATATATGGAAATTCTAAAGGTTAACTAATAACTAAATACAACCTACTCTCAAGTATTTGACATTTAACATAACCTTATTCCTTTAACAAATGTGTATTGAATGTCAACTCTGTACCAGGCATTATATTTAAAAGTTATGATACTTTTTAAAAGAATGCTTAACTACCAGTCCCTGCTTCACTGAACTCCATATTCACCAAAACAAGATTGATAGATGGAGAATAATATAATGTCTGAGAGCAATAAGTAGTATGTTTAAAAAAATAAATCTTAATGAAACTTTGCTAAGGAGCTTGTGTAACCCACCTGAATGCAGGCAAGCAAAGGTTAAACAGGAATCCACCAGCAAGAAGTTCCTAAGCAACTGTGAGAAACTACGCCATGTAACACCTCTTTTCCATCTTAAAGTCAAGAAAATCTACAAAACTCCTCATCCCGAGTCCTTGAAGAGAGTCACCAACAACTGTTCATTAACACTGAAGGAAAGTCACACCTCTCACAATCACATGGATTTTACAGTTAGCAATTAAGCCATAAATAGCTTGGAGTCTAAGAATGCAGTTTACAAGCCTGTGTAGCACAAGCCAAAAGTCTGTCCCTTAGAGAATGAACTTGGAGTAACTACCAACGTAGATACTGAGTGTTCTCCATCATTGGTGTGCTAGTTCTGACACAAGAAGTGACTAGTCTAACAAGGATGGGGTGTAGCTAAAGTCATCCGGATCAGGGAGATGCCAGGGTGAGGCTGAGACATTAAGATATATAAACAGAAGAACAAAAGCTAGACTAAACAGAAGTTCCCTGGATACTCCTGTCTAAAAACCTCACTAATACCCTGGTGAGATGGTGTGAGAATTAACACCAAAACACACTGAAATTCCATCTGTATTTGGTATTTAGTGTTCCATGTATGTGCACACGGAATAGAAGCCTTCTCGCCATTACAATAATCCCATGGTTGATCAGCTACTTGAAAGAACTGGTTAGGAAAAAAATAAAAATAGTGATGGATTCATACCTTAAACTTTGTTAGTTAATCTTAAAACATATGTATATATTCATTTGTTAATCATCCGAAGTAGGGCAGAGGCCGGAGTGTAGGTTCTCTGACTGCGGTTCTGTAAAGTTTTGCTTATATGCACTACACTCATAATGCCTTCACTACAACTTCCAGTTTCCAATTCTTTAAAATAGAGGGCTTCCCTGGTGGCGCAGTGGTTGAGAGTCCGCCTGCCGATGCAGGGGACGCGGGTTCGTGCCCCAGTCTGGGAAGATCCCACATGCCGCGGAGCAGCTGGGCCCGTGAGCCATGGCCGCTGAGCCTGCGCGTCCGGAGCCTGTGCTCCGCAACGGGAGAGGCCACAACGGTGAGAGGCCCGCGTACGGAAAAAAAAAAGAATGATAACCTAAAGGTACTTAAAAAGTATCTGATTTATAGGTTTTTCTAATTTATTTCAATCACATACAGTCATCTCATCCATACCTTATACAACAGCAAAAATTTTAGAGACTTGATGTTATCAAGCCTTTCCAAAGTACTCAGATTAGTTTTAGGAGAAACAATTCTCCTTCATTTTTACATTCACTTCACAGATTATGTAATATTTAGCTAAATTATGTAATTACAATATAAGTACAAGTGGCATAAACAGGTTTGGGAAAAAACAAAATTGTCTCTTGATAACCATTAACTAACCTGGCATGAGTGTCCTGAGTGCCAGCCTACTGGCTGCAGCAGTTCAATGTGCCTTGGGCTCAGTCAGTATGCTCCCCAGAGGGCTTGGGAAGCCAGTTAAGTGAAGGCTGGATAAGAGAGAATCTATGGTACAACCTTGTGCATATACACACATATTCAAAGTCAAAATAACCCCTTCTGTTTGAGTGTTCCACGTCTTCTCCCTTCAACTCAGAAAAAAATGCCTTCTCATTCCCTTCTTGACTGAACTTCATGAATACAAAAGAAAAGGTCACAGGATATTCTAGTGTCCCCTTGTTGTAACTCCAAAATAATTGGGTAAATAAAACAATGAGGTAAGAAATGCAATGAGAATAGCTTGGATACTGAAGGAGCAGTGACAGGGCCAGCTTTCAGCTCAGTGCAATGGGATATCCCACAAAGCCCTCTTGCCTCACGTATCACATCTACAAGTACTGAAATCATTTATATCCACGTTTACTGACTGAGGCTTACTGTAAGACAAAAAGAACATTAATGTGCTCTACGTAATAAAATAACCAAGTTTTTCTTTTCTGATTTCCTGGCGCATCTAAGTCAGAAGGCTGAGAGCCCTGGACCTGGGAAAATAGGAGAGAGGAAATATGTGGCCCAGAATTATAAGCTATCTAGCAGCAGGCAGGGAACGAAAGGCAAGATGGCCAAGGAAATGTTCCCAGCTACAGAGAAGACTGGGAAACTTCAGGTCAATTATGCTGACCACGTTTATTTAACATATTTACTTGTCTGTGCAGTGATGAACCACTCCTCAGATTCCCCAAAACCTCCCATTAAAGACTATGACTTGTAATACCTTTTCTTGATGGTGCTTTGGTGCAACACTTCTGTTCCTTGCTTAGAGTAATGTGGGCTTGACAAAAAACAGAAGCTTCAGGATGTAAAACACTGGATGGGGACAGAGAGTCAAGTCAAGGCAGGAATTTGAAGCAAGAAGTAACAGAAATCCCTTGGGATAGCCCTAGGAATATGAGGCGCTGTTTGAGACAGCAAAGGTAGACTGTGTCATCAAGAAGCTTACCGTCCTACCAAGGAAACTGTAATGTGTCCACGTGAAATACTATAGTAACATAGAAAAGAGGATATCAGGTACTAATGTAAATGGCAAGTTGCTGGTGTAGTGGAAGTTGTACACTAAGCAGGTTGGCAGTACTGACTGAAAAGTACTTAGTAGATTAGAAAAGAGGGGATATGCCTCAGTTTCATGATATCCTTATCAGAAACTATTGTTACAACTAAAGTGAACAAGAGCACTGAAAAAGCAGTATACTTCCTCAGACACTGTCCCCACCATTGTTATCTCTCTATGAGAGGCATGATGTGCATGGATAATTACTACCATCACAAATTTGGACACATTTTCCACATTGATTTTTGCTGAAAGTTTAGTTTACCAATATTTGAAATGTATATATATAAAGAATAGGTAAATGTTCCAATATGTATGAATAGAGAAGGTGCAATTCCAGGGGCTCAAGAGGCACATGGTCATTACTCATATTCCTTGGATTCTATGATGCATGTCCTGACAGGAAGCACAGCTTCCTTTGTCACTGTCCACTCTCTCTGCAGTGGCCCATGGTGGCCCTTCCCATGGTGCTATGGCTTCAGTGCCCAGTAGGGCAGGGATACATGTAAAATGAATATACATGGAGCCTGCCTGACATGGCCCAGAAATATACCTGAAAACATCTGTGGAACTAAATAGTTCTCAAGCTTCACAGATTTCTAAAAAGAAAATTTAAACAATCTATTCTGCACAAGTGTGTTGACAAAGAATGAAGTGAGAGTCAAAGGAAGTTTCTAGTACAGGTCCTTGGGTAAGTGTACCCACTCCATCGTTGTCACACACTTCAAGTAATTATTACTTACTGCAGGTAAGTAAAATGGTTTTCTCAAGCCATTTTTCCCCCCGCCCATCTGCTGTCAGAAAGATCATTATGATGGAAGACTTGTCTACAGAATTGCACATAACCAAACAAAACACAGCACTACTACCAAAGGCAATTGTGCATCCACATAACAGAATATGAAGTCCCTGTTTGCCATCCCAGTAATATGCCTTAGGTTATCATACACACATTTGTAAGATGGAATGAGAGATAAACTGTACAGACACATGCTGTGTCCTTCACGTACATGCACACATTTGATTTTAAACGAAAAGGTGTTAAAGTCATGTTTTAGCCCATATTTCCCTGCACCCTTCACAGTCGGTTTTGAACTTTACCTTCAACATGCTGTGTTTATCATTCTTAAAAGGTAGTGGATATAAAACTGGCAATAACACTAAGTCATTTGAAGCATGCATTATAAGTTACAGAAAAAATAGAGGCTCTGGTTTATTATGCTGAAGCTGTAAAGCCACGAATACAAAATATGACTAGCTGTCACCTTGCTTTATTCTTCTTTTAACAACTTACTAACAGTGTGTAAATATAAAAGCAAACTTTGATTTTTCCATCAGAGCTCTCTGAAATGGATACTAGAGTGTATTTAACATAGTGACCAGAAATATTGAAATTTGACAGCTGAGAGGTTAAAGGTCTCAAATTTATACACTGAGGTGTTTGTTCCTGTCATTGTCCCAGCAGCTTGCTCAGAATAACCCCTTTTGCTTACTGAACCTTTGAGAAACAGAGAACATTAAGTAATACATCTTGGCAGACATCCTGGGATTCTACTTCTATCAGGAAGCAAGCCATCCTAAGCTCACTGAAAGAATTCTAGGAATATTAAAGGATATCTGTGCAACCTTGATATTTAACTATATTGGGTGGAAAAAACTCCTATTGTTTGGGTCCCCACTCTAAATATGTTAGCCTAAAATTCTGGGCTTTGTGCTTAGTTTTCTACATACCTCTCATCTGACACATCCTTCTGCCAAAATTGTATTTGCTTAAAACATAGAAAAATGACTGCTTGAATTCTTCCTGAAAAGGCAGGAATATCACCTCACTCAGGCAAAAATTACCTTCAGCACAAACATTTCCTTCCATTTCACTGCCCATTTCAGTGCCTACCTCCCCTTGTAGGTAACATCCCATCCTCCACACCCACTCCCCAGGTACCCCGACTGCCGTGTCCTCCCCGCTGCCCAAACTAAGCAGTTAATCAGAATGCAAACTGTTAGCATCGAGATTTGGATCCACCTCAAAATCTAGGTCCTTCAAATGTGTAAATCCAGTAACCAAGTTGCAAAATCTACAGCAGTAATTTCTCCAATTAGAACAGTAATAAACCATAACAAGAGTTCATTCTAAAGGAACAAGGAGACAATTATCACAATATCTCACACGTTTCAAGTATTTATCTGGCCTTATTCTAAACCCATGTATTAATTCATTTAATCTTCATAACAATCCCATTAGTCTTATGCCATTTTATTGCCCCTCCCCCCTTTTTTATAGTAAACAATAAAATGGCAAAGATTCTTTTTCAAAAGCCACCTTAAGATAAAGATTCTGGGTAGTCTTCCAGGGTTACACATCAGTTACTATATTATGAATCCTCAGGATCACTAATGTATCGCTGGAGCTTAGAACAGTAAACCCTGGAATACCAAGATTCTGCCACAAACCAATTCTTAATAAAATATATTTCAGTAAGTGGTTAACGTGTTATCCCTCCCAGGGATATATGTCATCCAGTAATATCTTAAACCACCGGGATTAATAGTCAAAGACTGAACATTAGACAGGACCTTCCTGCAAAAAAAAAAAGAGAGAGATTTTTGTATCCTTTCGAATTATGCTAAACCAAATAACCACTTCTCCATCTATATACAAGGCCTTACTTGGTTGAAGTAAAATAAAACAGGCAGGCCACACTCAACACTGCTGTACCCCTGCTTCCAGGTTTTTCAGAGGGAAAGGACATAAAAACTATAACTGAACAGTTAAGAAGTGAAATATAATTATTTATTTTTCATGCATTGATAATACTTGTGAATTGCCCCATTAATGCTGTGCTGACAAGAAAACACTTGAAACATTCCCTTCAAACTTGAGCTTGCATCAGAATCATCTGGAGGGATTATTCATTTCTGGGCCCCAAATCAGAGTTTCTGATTAACAAGTTCCCAAGTAATGCTGATGCTGCTCATACAGGGACCACACTTTGAGATTCAATGCTCCTTGCCAGGGCAGGAAAAGAATGTTCTGAGTTTCCCTAGGTGTCTTGGGATGGATGAGGGAGCTAATATAGGTGTATTTCCAGCAGTGATTCTCAAGGTAGCTCTCGGCATCAAATAGGCACTGTGCTCTTGTAATGTACCAAACACTGCATTAGGCATTGAGGGAGACATAGTGAGGGAGCCAGACATCAGTGCATTGTGCTCAGGGAGGTAAGCAAGTGAGGCTGGAGCTGAGATCTGCAGGGTAGATGGGAGTCAGTGCAACCAAGTGGTCTTGGGAAGAGCTTTCCACCAGGAAAGTGTCAGACTGACTGACGCTGCAGAGTCAGACTGGGCGAGCCTTACCAGGGAGGCTGAGCTGGAGGCCCCCAAGGATGTGGACAATCAGATCAGCATCATGACAGGGAGAGAACTCTGCTGCTCAGAAACATGACCTCCATCAGGGTACTCAAGGCTGAGTGGAGGGAGCAGTGCACACAGGCACACAAGCGCACCCACACACACACACGCACATGTACACACACCCCTCAAAAACTACACAAAGCAGAGGAGGTAGATGAAAACGATCACTTTGGGTAAGCCCAGACCAAAGGTGGTCAGTTTACTTCTGTTCAAAGAAATTGCTATTGATATGAACTCCCCCAAACCTAAGCAGAAGCATAGAGTTAAAAGGGAAAAAAAACACTACAAACAAATAAGTATTTTATGTCTGTCATGAAACGCCTGCGTAAAAGAGAAAAGGGAGAAAAATCTATTTTACACCTCAAATCTGAAGATTTTACATTCCCTTCCAGTTTTTATATTAGGGCCTGGACTTGGCATTTTATACATGAATCCCACTCTTTATAGCTCTGATAGAATAAATGTGAGAGAAAAAAACAGGCTAGACAAGTTACCACATTGCCCCTTCCTCATATTTTGTGAAAATTACCTTTTCTAAGACTCACAAAAGCCTCAAACTCTGCATGATTTACTAGGAAGGTTTTAGAAGCCAAAGCTTTTGTAGACCGTTCATCCATGGCATATAGGCTCCAGTTTTTCTTAACTCATCGTCAGGTACCAGATTTATCACCTCTCACAGTCAGAAAAACACAGCTATGCTATGTGAAGTTTTGAACGACCTGGGATCACTCTTTTGCCCCAGTTATGTACTCTAAAGTTTGAATTAAACTGCACAAACTGTTTCAGCAGCCATGAAACCTATTTCTTAGTTCCCATCTAAGAGCAACAAGCCAAAAAGCTCACATTAGCTGTTTCCAATTCCTGGCATGAAAGCTCATCGGCTAAGCCCCAGCATCCCCTCCCAAAATAGCACATTCTCTGCTGATGCCCACATATCACAGCTTCTTTGAGTAATGCGTTCTCCCTCAAGCTTTAAAACTTGTTATTAAGGCACCTACAGCACTATTATGTGGCTTGGAAGCAAGCCTCTCACTAATGAATATTAAATCTCTTGGGTCAATGAGGTCCTCCTGCCCCTTCGCAGACAAATTAAGAAAAGATGCCATTTTTCTCCTTGGCTACCTAATGAATCTCTAACTGCTGATTTGTTTCCATTTTCAGTCTGGCATAAACAAAAAGGCCTGCAGCCCCCTTTCATGGTCGCCTGACTCACCAACCACCATGCAAAGGGAGCAATTTTTCATTATTGATAAAATGTAATGTCATAATGTCATGGCCTTTCAGGTCATCATCTTGGTAAGTCAGCAATGACATTATCACGTTTTATAATGATAACAAATGGCCATAATGTTTGCATGTAATTTTCATTGGCTCCTTCAGAATTCTAATTCAACCCCATCAACAGATAGAACTCAATAGCAACGTCAGATGTCTACTTCCTTAGATCTGCTGAAGGCTAATAGCAAAGTCTGCATGAATCAAAGCTCATTAAAGATACAGGGGCCATTCCCCACACCCCACTCTTTGACTAAATGTTTTACTTTTAGAAAGAAGAATTTTCACAGAATGTATTTGCACTGTTGAATTTAGGCATGTAAATGCATTAAATACATCTACTTGCTATTCATTCATGAACTCTCACTAACCCCTTTCTGTCCTGTTCATGCCTGTATTTCTCTAATCTGTCTAGTGATTTTTGAGTGCTGTGTCCTGCCTGTTTCATGGTAATCATAGAACACTAACTGGTCTAAATGATAAGAATCATTCATGGGGCACTTATTTCCATATATTAGCCTTCTGACTCCTCTCTTCTCTGAGAAAGTGGAAATGTTTCATTGTCTAAGCACAGAACTAAACCCAGCATTCTTTTTTTATTGAAGTACAGTGGATTTACAATATCATGTTAGTTTCATGTGTACAGCACAGTGATTCAATTATATATATTTATAAATATTCCTTTTCAGATTCTTTTCCCTTGTAGTTTATTTAAAAATATTGAGTATAGTGCCCTGTGCTATACAGTAGGTCCTTGTTGGTTATTTATTTTATATAAATGTGTATATTTTAATACCAACCTCCTAATTTATCCCTCCCCCAACCCCCTTTCCCCTTTGGTAACCAGAAGTTTGTTTTCTATGTCTGTGAGTCTGTTTCTGTTTTGTAAATAAGTTCATTTGTATCATTTTTTTAGATACCACATACAAGCGATATCATATGATATTTGTCTTTGTCTGACTTACTTCACTTAGCACGATAATCTGTAGGTCCATCCATGTTGCTGTAAATGACACTAGTTCATTCTTTTTATGGCTGAGTAATATTCCATTGTATATATGTACCACATCTTTATGCACTCCTCTGTTGATGCACATTTAGGTCGCTTCCATGTCCTGGCTATTGTAAATAGTGCTTCTATGAATACTGGAGTGCATGTATCTTTTTGAATTTTGGTTTTCTCCAGAAATATGTCCAGGAGTGAGTGGGGTTGCAGGGTCATACTGTAGCTCTATTTTTTTAAGGAACCTCCATACTATTTTCCATAGTGGCTATATCAATTTACCTTCCCACAATACTATTTTCCATAGTGGCTGTACCTATTTACCTTCCCACCAACAGTGTAGGAGGGCTCCTTTTTCTCCACACCCTCTCCAGCATTTATTATTTGTAGACTTTTTGATGATGGCCATTCTGACTGGTGTGAAGTGATACCTCATTGTAGTTTTGATTTGCATTTCTCTAAACCCAGCATTCTTTAGAAAGCCTTTTTAAAATTAATTGACAACAGAGTAAAAAAAATAAAAAGAGTAGAACTAGAACAGATTCATACTTCAGTCCTAAAAACATTAAGTCTAAAATACACTTGGTAGATCTCCAGAAATCTTTTACAACTTATTTGGCACTTCATGAAGAGGGAAGGAATGGAGGGGTGAAGGAGAATTGTCATCCACTGAGCTCTATGCTAGGATATGCCTACATGTATCATCTCATCTAATCTTCACAACCACCTCCAAAAGATAAGACTCATTCTCTGCTTCTAACAGAAGAGGAAACTGAGGTTCATGGAGTTTAAACAGCTAAGGAGTCACTCAGACTTCGCAGTTCTGATGCCAAAACCCATGTATGTTCCATTGCCCAAAACTCCCAAAGCAGGTATTCCACCATAGAAGGAAGACTCGAATCGTCAAGCCAGCCCAAATAAAATCATCATACATTCAGAAAACCAAGAATTGTGAGATATTTCAGATGCAGAAACTCTTTATCTTGGCATTATTACATCCATTTATACTGTTATTGGTACCACATTCTCAGAGCAGCCACATATAACTGCGTTAAGGGTTTCAATGCATCTGTGTGATTCTTCATTGATGTTCTTTCCACATTATTCAGTAGATTTCACTATTGTCATTGGAAATGGGGCCAAATTAAGTAGTTTCATCAGATTTGTAGATCAGCAGCCCTTTAGCTGACACAATAAAACCATGTAAAGAGTATATAATGATGTTGGTATGAGAACTTCCCGAGCCTGCTCTAGCTGATCAGAGGAGGCACTCATTACCACTTCCACTTAAAATAACAAACATTTCAGAAGACTTCACCACTCAAAAAGCACTATCATAATTATTTTCTCAGCAAGGAAACAGTAAGGAAACATATTATTTGATTTGTCTAAGTCCATAGAGACACCAAATGGCAAAAATAAGATCCAAACAAAGGTTTTCTGGATCAACTGTCCATGCTTTTCACTCTACCAAGGACTTCAGTGCATTTAGGGAAAGTGACTTCTAAAAGCAATGCACCAGTATTCAGGGATAGATTAGCCCTCCCTCTGAGGAGCAGGCCAGGCAAGTGTCAGGAACCCATAGAAATTGAAGGCTTCTGGAAATGAAATACTGCTATGGCAGAATGTAGAGAAAGGACTTCCGGAGAGTGAGTTTAACAAGCTATTATGTCCAATAAATTATAAGCACATATTGGAGAAGGGGAAAGTCTTCCTTTCACTCCTCTTTATTCATTCAACAGATCCTGGGGGTTTCCTCTTTATTCATTCATTTGTTCATTCATTCAACATGCATTACTGAGCACCTCTTCTAGGCCAACATTATGCCAAGAACTGAGGCTACAACAGTGAACAAAATATACATGGACCTGCCCTCACCTGTGGATCTGTGGAGCTCACATTTGTGCAGATGAGATGGTCATTAAATAGCTGATGTCATGACAAACCATCTCACTACCACTGATATAGGTGAAGACCAGTTGTGAGGATGGAGTGTTAGGAGGATTTGACCAATCCTATGGAGGTAAAGAAGACCTCTCTAAGGATGAGATTTGAAGTGTGACTGAGTAGGAATCACAAGACAAAACACTAGGGAACCAAGGGAATTTTCCATTCTTGCCTCCCTCCTTTAGGCTCCTTCCTGCTTGGTTTCCCTTGCTTTCTTAGCCACATTCCATGAATACCATAATGACTTACCTGGTTTAACTCATTGAGAATTTGAAGATCTGTATATGTATAATTTTGACAGGTCAGAGGCAGTCTGACTGATATGCCTGATGATTTTCTGCTAAATCTGATTTTAAGTCATAGCTAGCCTGGCAGTTGCTACACTGACCATCCCTCTTCTCCTTTCTTCTCTCTGTACAGCTCCTCACACTGAGCCAGACACACCTCTCTGCACACTAAACCACTCAAAACTCCACATTCCCTTATTTCTGGGCCCTCTCT
This sequence comes from Kogia breviceps, assembly GCF_026419965.1. Taxonomy (NCBI): domain Eukaryota; kingdom Metazoa; phylum Chordata; class Mammalia; order Artiodactyla; family Physeteridae; genus Kogia; species Kogia breviceps. The sequence continues at coordinate 147,930,503 of NC_081312.1, forward strand.
TTCCTTTTACCATTTTTATGTACTTGGATATTGCTATGGACTGATTTGTATTCTCCCAACATTCATATGATGAAAGCTTAACCCCCAATGTGGTTAGATTTGGAGATTAGGCCTTTGGGGAGGTAATTAAGGTTAAATGAGGTCATAAGAGTAAGACCTTAATCCAACAGTATTGGTGTCCTTAAAAGAAGAAGAAGAGATGCCAGAAAGCTCTCTCTTTCTCCCTCCATGAATCCACAAAGGAAAGACCATAGGAGGACACACGAAGATGGCAACCGTCAACCATCTGCAAGCCAGAAAGAGAGGCCTCACCAGAAACCAACCCTGCCAGCATCTTAATCTTGGACTTCAAGTCTCCAGAATTGTGATAAAATTAATTTCTGTTGTTTAAGTCACCCAGTCTTCAGTACTGTGTGAAGGCAGCTAAAGCTGACTAATACAGATGTGAAAACAGAAATCTGCAGGGTGTAACACATGCATAAGTAGTGTTAATGGGGCTGTATATGAGTATTGCAAAGGTAATAACTGCACAGCTTATGCTCCTAGCTCTGGAACCTAGAAAGAGGAAATGACAGTGACTTGGGGGAAAAAAATCATTGTGGGGATTGTCCAGATAGGAAGGCTATGAGCTTGCAAAGATAAATGTAATGCTATTAGAATGTTTCTGAGCATAGACATATACTGAAATGTGGCTGGGGGATTATCAGTGGATGTATATCCCATCCTTGTTTTTTCTAACTCCCATTTACCATAGACAATTGGGAATTGACAAAATTAGATGGACAATAAATAGTCTGCCAATTTCTTTCTAATAAAATTAAATCAACCCCTTATACTCCTCCCTTTCCCCAATCTTCCTTACACTGTTAGCTAAAATATGACTTATATATATACATATATATGTATATATGTAAATATAACACTTAAACAGCCAGAAGTATAAAGTTAAATTACAAATCAACAAGAAGAGCCTCTATCCTTTGGTGCTTTGAGAACCAGCCTCACTGCACCCTCTCAGATGTGCCAACACTAGAGGGGCAGCATCCTTTACTCAGAGAGCTCAGCACCCATGTCTACACAGTTCTCAAAATGCACCAGCAGCACAGCATCACCTTTGTATTTTAGAAATGCAACTTCTCACCACAGGCGACAAGATGGCAAAGTAGAAGGACTTGAGCTCACATCCTCTCATGAAAACACCAAAATCACAACTAACTGTTGAACAACCATCAATATAAAAGACTAGAACCTACCAAAAAAGATATTCTACATCCAAAGACAAAGAAGAAGCCACAACGAGACAGTAGGAGAGGCGCTTTTGCAATATAATCAATTCCCATATCCGCTGGGTAGACAACCTACAGACTGGAAAATAATTATATTGCAGAGGTTCTCCCATAGGAGTGAGAGTTCTGAGCCCCACATCAGTCTCCCCAGCCTGGGGGTCTGGCATTGGGAGTAGGAGCCCCCAGAGCATTTGGCTTTGAAGGCCAGTGGGCTTGAGTACAGGAGCTACACAGGACTGGGGGAAATAGAGACTCCATTCTTGGGGGATGCAAACAAGATTTCAGACTCCATAGGAGCCTGGGCCAGACCTACCTCGGGGTCTCGGAGGCTCTCCTGGGGAGGTGAGTGTCACCTGTGGCTCACTGGGAGGAGGCAAGGACACTGGTGGCCCTAGGGAATACTCATCGACATGAGCTCTCCCAGAGGTGGCCATTTTGGCACCAAGACCTGGCCCCACCCACCAGCCTGCAGGCTCCAGTGCTGGGACACCTTAGGCCAAACAACCAACAGGGTGGGAACACAGCCTTTCCCATCCACAGACAGGCTGCCTAAAGTCGTCCTGAGCACACAGCACCTTTAAACACACCACTTGACATGGCCCTGCCCACCAGAGGGACAAGACCCAGCTCCACCCACCAGTGGGCAGGCACCAGTCCCTCCCACCAGGAAGCCCACACAAGTCCCTGGACCAACCTCTCCCACCACAGGGGCAGACACCAGAAGCAAGAGGAGCTACAAACTTGCAGCCTGAGAAACGGAGACCACAGACACAAAAAGTAAGACAAAATGAGATGGCAGAGAAATATGTCCCAGATGAAGGAACACGATAAAATTCCAGAAGAACTAAGTGAAGGGGAGATAGGCAATCTGCCTGAAAAAGAATTGGGAATAATGACAGTAAAGGTGGTCCAAGATCTCAAAAAAGAATGGAGGCACAGATTGAGAAGATACAAGAAATGTTTAACAAAGAGCTAAAAGATTTAAAGAACAAACAGAGATGAACAATACAATAATCGAAATGAAAAATACACTAGAAGAAATTAATAGCAGAATAAATGAGGCAGAAGAACAAGTAAGTGAGCTGGGAGAAAGATTGCTGGAAATCACTGCTGCAGAACCGAAAAAAGAATGAAAAGAAATGAAGACAGTCTAAGAGACCTCTGCGACAACGTTAAACACACAAACATTCACATTATAGAGCTCCCAGGAGGAGAAGAGAGAGAGAGAAAAGGCCTGAGAAAGTATTTGTAGAGATAATAGTCAAAAACTTCCCTAACATAGGAAAGGATACACTCACTCAAGTCCAGGAAGTAGAGTCCCATACAGGATAAACCCAAAGAGGAACATGCCATGACAAGAGAAATTTAATCAAATTGACAAAAATTAAAGACAAAGAGAAAAAATTAAAAGCAATAAGGGAAAAGCAAGAAATAATATATAAGGGAATCCCCATACAGTTATCAGCTGATTTTTCAGCAGAAACTCTGCAGGCCAGAAGAGAGTGACACAATATATTTAAAGTGATGATAGGGAAAAACCTACAACCAAGAATACTCTACCAAGCAAGGCTCTCATAGAGATTCAATGGAGAAATTGAAAAGATTTAAGCAAAAGCTAAGAGACAAGCAAAAGCTAAGAGAATTCAGCACCACCAAACCAGCTTTATAACAAATGCTAAAGGAAATTCAACAGGTGGAAAAGAAAAGGCCACAACTGGAAACAAGAAATTTACGAATGGAAAAGCTCACTGGTAAAGGCAAACATACAGTAAAGGTAGGAAATCATCCACACACAAATATGATATCAAAAACAGCAATTGTGAGAAGAGGAAAGCAAAAATGCAGGTATTGGAAATGCATTTGAAATTAAGAGATGCAGCAACTTAAAACAATCTTTTATATATATAGTCTGCTATATCAAACTCTCATGGGAAGTGCAAACCAAAAATCTACAAGAGATACACACACAAAAAAAGAGAAAGCAATACAAGCACACTCTACAGATAGTCATCAAATCACAAGAGAACAAAAGAGGAAGGGAAAAAAAAGACCTACAAAAACTAATCTTAAAAAATTAACAAAATGGTAATAAGAACATACATATTGATAATTACCTTAAATGCAAATGGATTAAATGCTCCAACCAAAACACACAGACTGGCTGAATGGATACAAACACGAAACCCATATATATACAAGAGACCCACTTCAGATGTAGGGACACATACAGACTGAAAGTGAGGGAATGAAAGAAGGTATTCCATGCAGATGGAAATCAAAAGAAAGCTGGAGTAGCAATACTCATATCAGACAAAATAGACTTTAAAATAAAGACTGTTACAAGAGACAAAGAAGGACTCTATATAATTATCAAAGGATCAATCCAAGAAGAAGATATAACAATTGTAAATATATATGCACCCAACACAGGAGCACCTCAATATATAAAGCAAATGCTAACAGTCATAAAAGGAGAAATTGACAGTAACACAATAATAGTGGGGGACTTTAACACCCCACTTACATCAATGCACAGATCACTCAGATAGAAAATCAATAAGGAAACACAGATCTTAAATGACACATTAGACCAGATGTACTTAATTGATCCTTATAGAACATTCCATCTAAAAGCAGCAGAATACACATTCTTCTCAAGTGCACATGGAACATTCTCCAGGATAGATCACATGCTGGGTCACAAAGCAAACTTCGGTAAATTTAAGAAAAATGAAATCATGTCAAGCATCTTTTCCAGCTGGAATGTTCTGAAGCTAGAAAACTACAAGAAAAAAAAACTGTAAAAATCACAAACACATGGAGGCTAAACAATATGTTACTAAACAACCAGTGGGTCACTGAAGAAATCAAAGAGGAAATCAGAAAATACCTAGAGATAAATGACGATGAAAACATGACAATCCAAAAGCTTTGGGACACAGAAAAAGCAGTGTTGAGAGGGAAGTTTATAGGAATAAAATCTTACCTCAGGAAACAAGAAAAATTTCAAATAAACAACCTAATCTTACACCTAAAGCAACTAGAGAAGGAAGAACAAACAAAACCCAAAGTTAGCAGAAGGAAATCTTAAAGATCAGAGCAAAACTAAATGAAATACAGATGAAGAAAACAAAAGAAAATATCAAGGAAACTAAAAGCTGATTCTTTGAAAAAATATGATAAACCTATAACTAGACTCATCAAGAAAAAAAGGAAAATAGCTCAAATCAATAAAATTAGAAATGAAAAAGGAGGACATCCCTGGTGGTGCAGTGGTTAAGAATCCACCTGCCAATGCAGGGAACACAGGTTCGAGCCTTGGTCTGGGAAGGTCCCACATGCTGCGGAACTAAGCCCATGTGCCACAACTACTGAGCCTGCTCTCTAGAGCTGGCAAGCCACAACTACTGACCCCACATACCACAACTACTGAAGCCCATGCACCTAGAGCCCATGCTCCACAACAAGAAAAATCACTGCAATGAGAAGTCCACACACCACAATGAACAGTAGCCCCTGCTTGCCACAACTAGGGAAAGCTCTCATTCAGCAAGGAAGGTCCAGTGCAGCAAGGAAGGAAGAGAGAGAGAGAGAGAGAGAGAGAGAGAGAGAGAGAGAGAGAGAGAGAGAGAGAGAGAGGAAGAAAGAAAAGAAAGAAAGAAAAAAAAAGAAAAGAAAAGAAAAGAAAGAAAGAAAGAAAGAAAGAAAGAAAGAAAGAAAGAAAGAAAGAAAGAAAGAAAGAAAGAAAGAAAGAAAGGAAGGAAGGAAGGAAGGAAGGAGGGAGGGAGGGAGGGAAGAAAGAAAGGAAGGAGGGAGGGAAGAAAGAGAGAGAAAGGAAAAAGAAGAAGTTACAACAGACACTACAGAAATACAAAGGATCATAAGAGACTACTACAAGCAACTATATGCCAATAAAATGGACAACCTTGTAGAAATGGACATATTCTTAGAAAGGTACAATCTTCCAAGACTGAACCAGGAAGAAATAGAAAATATGAACAGACAAATCACAAGTAATGAAATTGAAACTGTGATTTTAAAACTTCCAACAAACAAAAGCCAGGACCAGATGGCTTCACAGGTGAATTCTATCAAACATTTAGAGAAGAGTTAACATCTATACTTCTAAAACTATCCCAAAAAATTGCAGAGGAAGGAACACTCCCAAACTCATTATATGAGCCCACCATCACCCTGATATCAAAACCAGACAAAGATACCAAGAAAAATGAAAGTTACAGGCCAATATCACTGACAGACATAGATGCAAAAATCCTCAACAAAATACTAGCAACCAAATCCAACAATACATTAAAACACATACACCTTAAAATAAAATAAAATAAAATAAAATAAAATAAAATAAAATAAAAAATAAAATCGCACCAAAAAAAAAAAAAAAAAAAACCACATACACCATGATCAAGTGGGATTTATCCCAGGGATGCAAGGATTTTTCAATATCTGCAAATCAATCAGTGTGGTACACCACATTAACAAACTGAAGAATAAAAACCATATGATCATCTCAATAGATGCAGGAAAAGCTTTTGACAAAATTCAACACCCATTTATGATAAGAACTCTTCAGAAAGTGGACATAGAGAAACCTACCTCAACATAATAAAGGCCATATATGACAAACCCACAGCAAACATCATACTCAATGGTGAAAAGCTGAAAGCATTTCCTCTAAGACCAGGAACAAGGATGTCTACTCATGCCACTTTTATTCAACATAGTTTTGAAAGTCCTAGCAATGGCAATCAGAGAAGAAAAAGAAATAAAAGGAATCCAAATTGGAAAAGAAGAAGTAAAACTGTCACTATTTGCAGATGACATGATACTATACATAGAAAATCCTAAAGATGCTGCCAGAAAACTACTAAAACTGATCAATGAATTCAGTAAGGCTACAGGATACAAAATTAATACACAGAAATCTCTTGCATTTCTATACACTAACAATGAAAGATCAGAAAACGAAATTAAGGAAACAATCCCATTTACCATCATATCAAAAAGAATTAAATACCTAGGAATAAACCTACCTAAGGAGGCAAAAGACCTGTACTCTGAAAACTACAAGAAGCTGATGAAAGAAATCGAAGATGACACAAACAGATGGAAAGATATACCATGTTCTTGGATTGGAAGAATCAATATTGTCAAAATGACTATACTACCCAAGGCAATCTACAGATTCAGTGCAATCCCTATCAAAATACCAGTGGCACTTTTCACAGAACTAGAACAAAAAAATTTTTAATTTTTTATGGAAACACAAAAATCCCTGAATAGCAAAAGCAATTCCAAGAAAAACAGAGCTGGAGGAATCAGGCTCCCTGACTTCACACTATACTACAAAGCTACAGTAATCAAAACAATATGATACTGGTACAAGAAGAGACAAATAGATCAATGGAAGAGGATAGAAAGCCCAGAGATAAACACATGCACCTATGGTCATTTAATATATGACTAAGGAGGCAAGAATATACAATGAAGAAAAGACAGTCTTGTCAATAAATGGTGCTGGGAAAAGTGGACAGCTACATATAAAAAAATGAAATTAGAACATTCTTTAACACCATACACAAAAATAAGCTCAAAATGAACTAAAGACTTAAATGTAAGACCAGAGACTATAAAACTCTTAGAGGAAAACATAGGCAGAACACTCTTTGACATAAATCACAGCAACATCTTTTCCTATCTGTCTCCTAGAGTAATAGAAATAAAAACGAAAATAAACACATGGGACCCAATTAAGCTCAAAAACTTCTGCACAGCAAAGTAAACCATAAACAAAACGAAAAGACAACCCACAGAATGGGAGAAAATATTTGCAAAAGATGTAACCGACAAGGGATTAATCTCCAAAATTTACAAACAGCTCCTGTGACTCAATAACAAAAAAACAAACAACCCAATCAAAAAGTGGGCAGAAGATCTACATAGGCATTTCTTCAAAGAAGACATACAGATGGCCAAGAGGCCCATGAAAAGATGCACAACATAGCTGACTATGAGAGAAATACAAATCAAAACTAGAGTGAGATTATCATCTCACACCAGTCAGAATGGCCATTAGTGAAAATCTACAAACGATAAATGCTGGAGATGGTGTGGAGAAAAGGGAACCCTCCTGTACTGCTTGTGGGAATGTAAATTGGTACAGACACTATGGAAGACAGTATGGAGGTTCCTTAAGAAACTAAAAATAGAACTACCATATGATCCAGCAATTCCACTCCTGGGCATATATCCACAGAAAAACATGGCTCAAAAGGATACATGTGCCCCAGTGTTATTGCAGAGCTGCTTACAATAGCCAAGACATGGAAGCAATCTAAATGTTCACTGACAGATGAATGGATAAAGAAGATGTGGCACATATAAACAATGGAACATTACTCAGCCATTAAAAAGAATGAAATAATGCCATTTTCAGGAAAATGGATGGACCTGGAGATTATCCTACTAAGTGAAGTAAGTCAGAAAGAGAAAGACAAATATCATATGATGTCATTTATATGCAGAATCTAAAAAAAAAATGAACTTAGTTACAAAACAGAAACAGGCTCACAGACTTAGAGAACAAATTTATGGTTACCAGTGGGGAAGGGTAGGTGGGAGGGATAGATTGGAAGTTTGGGATTGACATGTACACACTGCTATATTTAAAATTGATAACCGGGCTTCCCTGGTGGCGCAGTGGTTGAGAATCCGCCTGCCGATGCAGGGGACACGGGTTCGTGCCCCGGTCTGGGAAGATCCCACATGCCACGGAGCGGCTGGGCCCGTGAGCCATGGCCGCTGAGCCTGCGCGTCCGGAGCCTGTGTTCCGCAACAGGAGAGGCCACAACAGTGAGGCCCGCATACCACAAAAAAAAAAAAAAAAAAAAAATTGATAACCAACAAGGACCTACTGTATAGAACAGCGAACCTCTGCTCAATACTCTGCAATAACCTAATGGGAAAAGAATTTGAAAGACACATGAATATGTATAACTGAATCACTTTTCTGTACACCTGAAACTAACACAACATTGTTAATCAACTATACTCCAATATAAAATAAAAATTAAAAATATATATAAAACTATAACAACTATCACTATATCAATGAGGAAAAAAGTCTAACATTTCTTATATATAAAGAGTTCCCACAAATCAATAAGAAAAATATGAGCACCCTGTAAAAAAAAGTAAAACCATAATAGCCAATGAACAAAAAAAGAAAATACAAAATCATGAATAAGCATATAAAAAATGTTTAAGCTCACCGATATATATATGTATATAAGAGCAAGACATTTTCTGCCTATTAAATTTACAAGGTATTTTTATCCTTATACTCTATGTTGAAGGATGCAGAAAAGTAAACGTGTTTATATAATGCGGCTAGAAGACAGGTGTCATCTTTCGGGAGGGTAACTGGTAATTTATACATATTCTTTTTCTAAATAATAATTTCATCCTTAGTAATTTATCCTAAGGAATAACCAGAGATTTACACAAATATTTACTTATAGTGATGCTTGTTCTCTAAACAGTTTTTTCAAAACACTCTAAATGCTTAATAATAAAGAAAGGCTAAGTAAACGATTACAGTAAAATACTGTGCAACCACTGAAATTAGTGGTTTAGTGGCAGACTGTACTTCCCCAAAATGACTGCAACAATATTTCTGGTCACATGAGCTCTTCTAGAGCCTTGCCATTTCCCACTGTGGTAGGCTGAATAACGGTCCCCCAAAAATGTCCACGTATAATCCCTGATAATTGTGAACATGTTACCTTAAATGGTAAAAGTAACTTTGAGGATGCGATTAAGCTAAGGATCTTGAGATAGGGAGATAATCCTAGATTATACAGGTGAGCCCAGTGTAATCACAAGGGTCCTTATAAGAGGGAGGCAGAAGTATCGGAGTCTCAAGAAAAAAGTGTAATGACAAGAGCAGAGGGTCAGAGTCAGAGAGAGATTTGAAGATGCTAGATTCCTGGCCTTAAAGGAGCCATGAGAGCTAAAGAATGCAGGCAGCCTCTTGAAGCTGGAAAAGGCAAGAAAATGGATTCTCCCCTAGAGCCTCCTAGGAGTGTGGCCCTGCCAACACCTTGATTTTGGCCCAGTGAAACCCATTTCAACCTTCTGACTTCCAAAACTGTAAGATAATAAATCTATGTTGTTTTGAATTTGTGACAGCAGTGATAGGAAACTAACAAATTATTCAAAAGGTCTATGCGTCTAGGGGAGAGCTTTTGTGGGCTTTTGGGTTGGCTTCTGTGACTGCCTTGGTGAATAGCATGTGGCAGAAGTCATAAAAGGTAAGTTGGCTTCAGCCTAGTCTTTCACTATGGACATGCACTCATGGGGCCCTAAGCCACCATGTAAGGAGCATGGCTACCCTGAAGCCATCATGCAAGAGAGATACATTAGAGACTGGGAGAAATGTCCAGAAAACCCAGCTGTTCCACCCTCCAGCTGTTTGAGCCTTTCCAACCCAGGCACTTAGACGTGAGTAAGCAAAGCTCACATAATAAGCCCAAGCCACCACCTGACTACAATTGCATGAAAGATTCTGAGCAAGAACTGCTTAGTCAAGCCTAGTCAACTTCCAGAACCATGAAGAAAGGAATAAAATCCCTCTATTGTTTTATGCCATTAGGTTTTATGTGATTTATTATGCATCAGTAAGTAACTAATACATTAATGATAAAGGGAAGTGCTCAGAATACAATGTTAAGTGAAAAAATACTCTATAGGTTATGTGTGTGTGTGTGTGTGTGTGTGTGTGTGTGAGAGAGAGAGAGAGAGAGAGAGACAGAGAGAGAGAACACAGAGAAAAAATTTGGAGTCACCAAAATATGCTGCACATATGGTTATTGCTGTGTGCTAGGTAAGGAAATTCTTTATATTTTTCTATATTTCCAAAGTCTATATAATAAACACATTACTTTTGTAATCGGGGAAAAATATTTTTAAGCTCTTTAGACACTATTACTTCTAAATATACCGTGACTGCAAAAAACACATGAGTATATCCTGTGTGGGAGCACATGCACACAGGCATGTATGTGCATACTGAAGATAAAATAAAGAGAATAGGGGAAGGGGTCACTCAGTTAATATGAGTGAGAACATGAACCTTTAAATCCTACTTTTATTCCTCCCGTTCCTACAGTAGAGATGGCAGCAAGTACCTTATAATATGGAATCAAATACCTAATCCTTTTAGCGAATTCCAACTCAACTGTAGTTGACTGATGCAACTGGGTTTGGATTCTTTTCTGTGACACAGATAAAAGATTATCTATAGCTTCTCTTGGAAGAAGAAAAGTAAGCCATCCCTTTGAAAATCAACTCTTCCTCTGGGCATAGTGCCTAAAATCCACCCAGTTTTGCTGTTCCCCAACAGTACATCCAAAAGATGAGCACCTGCAGAAGAGTCAGGGGCAAAATTAGAGAATGGAAAAAGGAGGTGGAGATCCTTGGTCTCAGAACTCTATTGCATCCCACTTAATTCTAATGATACCCCTGGGGGTGGAATTAACAATCCCTGTTTTACAGATGAGACATTTAGTACCAAAAAGATTAAGTGATATACCCAAGTCAAGAGCTAATAAGTGGCAAAGCTGACTTTTAATACAAAGCTTCTTATCATGGCAAGACAGCACTCACCTTCCCTTTGCCTCAGTTTCCTAGTTCCCACTTTCAGAGCTGTAGTGCAAATTACATTTTTGAATGTACATATCCTATACTATTACATGGAACAATGCCTACCACTTGAGAATGCCCTATTACCCTACATTAGCTGCCATTTCAATTCTATGAATCAAAATCACATCAGAAGGCACATGCAGGCACTGGAAATCCACAACTGTCCCCCTTTTAGAAATCCTGCACTCCGTATCTCACCATTTTAGGGTGGGGCTGCAACCTACCCAGCAGTGGTTGTTTTTCCATGAAAACTAAAGCCAGACCTGGATCCCACAAAGCAGCAACCTAGTGACCCACCTCAGACACACATTTTCCTTGCCCTTTTTCAAACGGCACAACAGCGCTCACACCATCCAAGGGCTCTCATTAAAAGTCCGCCGCTCTCCGAACGTGTCGATTCTGGTGGCACTGACAAGTGAGGTGAGAGGCAGGGGGCCTCCCCCTGCACAAACTGGCCGGTTCTATAAAATAAATGAGCAGGGAAATGGTGTTGGGGTGGGATCTGCCTTCCAAAGGCACTGAAAACTGAGGCTCCTGTCTTTTGGCATTTCTTAAAAGGCCTCTTGAGCTTTCCTTGGCAAGCCTCGAGACTGAGGGTACTTTTAGCTGTTTAACCCTTCCTCTTCTAACAGGGGTCAAAGGGCTGGAAAGATCTTCTCAAAAGGATAGAGAAGGAATCATTAAAAGGGAGGAGAGGGTAAGTGACAGAAGGTCAGCCTTTATTTCCTAATGGGTGCGTCCCTGAGGGGAGGGCTCAGTGGCCGTCTGCTGTACACAGGCACCTAGCTTCCGGAAACCTGCAGCAATTCAATTCACACTTCCCCGCACAGGGAACCCAGAGGAAGCCTAAAGGAGCTGACTGCGGAGGGTGCAGAGATGAAAAGAGTCACAATAGAAATCTGATTGTGATAAGTAAATTGCACTGATTGCATTAGCTTAAAATGACAGTGTTTCAAGAAACCAGAGAAAACAAATGCTTGAAATCTGTATGTGTTTTGAGTCTACCATAGAGCTTATTTCCTTCAAATATAAATATATACTAAGAATATCGCTTATTGCACCACACAAAGCTTTATCTGAGGACTGGTTTGGGATTAAAACTCACCTTTACATGCAACACAAGCACAAAAGTGGTGAAGGTTTTCACTGATTTTTAGTCAACAAGCAATAAACTGCATTTGCACCCACACATCTATTCCTAACACCACATTGGGTAACATTTCCACGTTTCAAGGAAAGAAATCAATAGCAATAATCCGTGAGGGACTCATAGGGTGTATATTTTTTTATCACACTGCCATTTGAAGAAAAAAATTTTCCCTATCTACTTAGAGCAAAAGATTTTTCTTCTTCTATGTTCACATGGAAATCTCAACATTATCATTAGGGGGAGAAGGGAAAGGGAGATGAGTCAATTAAAACAAATAAGAGAAAATCTAAACACACGTTTCTAACACAGGTTCTATTTGAATTCCATAAACAATAATCAGTGCACAAGCTGAAAAATCCCCAATCAACCTGCAAAATTCAAAATTACATTCTGACTCTGTTTCTAAGAAAAGGATGCTTAAAATGCTTGTTGATGTAACTTAGGAAAGCCATCCTGCTTTCAACTTGCAGTGCCAGAAGAAGACACTATGCCCAAACACTGAAATTTAGAATTATGTCATTGCTGATTTTCTGTGCAACAAGGAAATATGATTCTTTGTTACTGCTCTTATTTATTGCAGACCTTGTCTGGAATCTGGTATTGAAGCTGTGCTTGATGAGTTGCCGCCTTGAACTTTCTCACTGATCAATGCCGGTACTGCTGCTGCATGAAAGAATAGCTTTCCCAAGGAGCCACCATCACGTGGGAAACTTAGCAAGCTTTTTTAAAAATGGGCCAGAGTCTTGTACGCTTAAGCTTCAGAACATGCCCCCCACCCCAAAGAAAAACAGCAAATGGTGACTGACCATTTGAAAATTGGAATGTTATAACAGCAAGAGGTAAGGTCAAAAGCAGAAATCCTTCTTTCTGGAAAATGATCAGACACCATGGGATGAAAACGTGCAGGAAAAGGGAAGGCTAATATGAAGCAAGAGGACAAGAATCATATTTCTTCTTAGCGGGGTGACAAATAAAAAGTTGCCTTTATTTGTCTGGGCAAATAAACTTTAGGAATTGTGGCAGTGTGTTGGTCTCCCATAAAATAGGTTTTATCTGCTGTGGTGACAACCTAAGGCAGGGAGGGGTGAGAGGCAGGGTAATTGCCATCTTTTCCATTATTTCTGTCAATATTTTTGTTATTTTGTGGCGAGATTGCAGGAGAAGTCTAGACAAACGCTATTAAGAATGAGGGCCAAGAGAAAGGGTTTAATCCAATTCTTCGGCAGTTCATGTAGAAAGCATGTGTCACTGGAGTAAGCAGGACTGAATCTTCAAACACATCCACAGGTTCTACACTTTAGGGACTTCCCTGAATGGGATACCTGTGTTATAAGCATCCACTGGGAAGAAAATAAACTTTGAGAAAGAAGTACAGCAAGCCATCAGTAGCTGTTGGAAGCCAATGCCTTCTGGAGGGTCCCAACCAATAAACAAAAACCATGAGAAATTGGGACAAGCCATGAACCTCCATGTAGTTTAAGAAATGAAACAAGAACCAGATCTGAGCTTTAGTAAGTTTAACCTACTACCTTCACTCATTGTCTGTCTTCCTGGGCTTTTCCTAGGCAAAAAGTATTTTAAATAATTACCAATCCTATGGTGACTCAATTACATGCTATTTTAATCTCTTCTTCCTCCAGACACTCCTAACACTTTCTATTTCCTAGAGTCATAGTTTGTGTGCATGCCACACCATCCACTCTAGACTTCAAGCTGCTCAATCCAGGTGTTTCCTTCCTGTACCCTCTGTGGTTCTATCTCCGTGCTTCACAAATAATAGACACTCAAATATTTGTTGAATGACTGATTGACTGAATGAATATATAAGGACATCATCCCTAAGTATTACTATCAAAAAATCACAGCACAATCATTAGAGAACGCAAATCAAAATCGCACGAGGTATCACCTCACACCAGTCAGAATGGCCATCATCAAAAAATCTAGGGCTGGGCTTCCCTGGTGGCACAGTGGTTGGGAGTCCGCCTGCCAATGCAAGGGACGTAGGTTCGTGCCCTGGTCCGGGAAGATCCCACATGCCGCAGAGCGGCTGGGCCCGTGAGCCATGGCGGCTGAGACTGCGCGTCCGGAGCCTGTGCTCCACAATGGGAGAGGTCGCAGCAGTGAGAGGCCCGTGTACCGGAAAAAAAAAAAAAAATCTACAAACAATAAATGCTGGAAAGGTTGTAGAGAAAAGGGAACCATCCTACACTGTTGGTGGGGATGTAAATTGATACAGCCACTATGGAGAACAGTATGGAGGTTTCTTAAAAAACTACAAATAGGGCTTCCCTGGTGGTGCAGTGGTTGAGAGTCCGCCTGCCAATGCAGGAGACGTGGGTTCGTGCCCTGGTCCAGGAAGAACCCACAGGCCGCGGAGCGGCTAGGCCTGTGAGCCGTGGCCACTGGGCTTGCGCGTCCAGAGCCTGTGCTCCGCAACAGGAGAGGCCACAACGGTGAGAGGCCCATGTACCGCAAAAACAAAACAAAACCAAAAAAACTACAAATAGAACTACCATACGACCCAGCAATCCCACTACTGGGCATATACCCTGAGAAAACCATAATTCAAAAACAGTCATGTACCACAGTGTTCATTGCAGCTCTATTTACAATAGCCAGGACATGGAAGCAACCTAAGTGTCCATCGACAGATGAATGGATAAAGAAGATGTGGCACATATATACAACGGAATATTACTCAGCCATAAAAAGAAACGAAATTGAGTTATTTGTAGTGAGGTGGATGGACCTGGAGTCTGTCATACAGAGTGAAGTTAAGTCAGAAAGAGGAAAACAAATACAGTATGCTAACACATATGTATGGAATCTAAGAAAAGAAATGTCATGAAGAGCCTAGGGGTAGGATGGGAATAAAGACACAGACCTACTAGAGAATGGACTTGAGGACACTCGGAGGGGGAAGGGTAAGCTGTGACGAAGTGAGAGAGTGGCATGGACATATATACACTACCAAACGTTGGGTGGATAGCTAGTGGGAAGCAGTTGCACGGCACAGGGAGATCAGCTAGGTGCTTTGTGACCACCTAGAGGGGTGGGATATGGGGGGTGGGATATGGAGGGTGGGAGGGAGATGCAAGAGGGAGGAGATATGGGAATATATGTATACATATAGCTGATTCACTTTGTTGTACAACAGAAACTAACACAATATTGTAAAGCAATTATACTCCAATAAAGATGTGAAAAAAAAAATCACAGCACAAAATCTCCTCCAGCTCCTGTCCCTATTCCACTCTGCCTGTTCCATCTCTGAGCCTCTAGATCAACTATCAAACCTATACTCAGACTCCTAGCACCCAGCAAGAAGATGGTTTGGGCTCTTGTCCCTATTCACTAAGACCATCCAGGAGCTTCTTTATCCTCCACCTTCCCTGGTTCCCCTTCAAGCCCTGTTTCCCTGGCTCTGATTTTGGAATAATATTACCAGGGCTCTTCTACCCCTCTGCCCCAGGACAGAATGGAATGCCTGATTTTTAGCTCCAGGCCTACCCTGAGCATGGTTTTACACCTACTTTCCAACTCACTCCACATAATAGGTGCTATCCCTCTCCCCAGAATTACATTCCCCCTAGATCCAATTCAGGCAGCAGCCTTCTTGGCTGATGATTCCCAGGTCAGACCTGGTTCTCCACAGTGGGGAGTGCCTGCTACAACCAGACCTCCAGCTCATACCCACAGGCTCAATCATAGTTGGCACCCCCCCTCCCTGGCCACACCACCCACCCTGGACCACTGTAAGTGTCACAACCAGTCAGAGAAAACTGCTATACACCACTTCTCACTCCAAGGGTGGAAAGGCAGGTTCTCTGGCTGTTCAAGGGAGAGGAGCTGCCCCTGAGTGCTTTGGGAGCAAAGGTGGGGAGCCCTGTAACTTACAGAAAGACCATGGTCCTGTTTTCCTTTTACAAAGACACCATAATCAGCATTCGCTGGAAGTGGTCATACTTGGCACCAGCCCTGACCACGTGGCGCCCAGTACTGAAGAGAATACTTTCATGGTGCAACCCCTGATTTCATTGCACAAAACCTATGCATGGGTTGTTCCTTTGTTTACAAAGTCACATCATGAATATTTCCCCATTTGATCCAAAGCCCTGTGGGGTAGGTAGGACAGCTCTAGTTGTGGTCCCATGTTACCCCTTAGAATGTAAGGTACTTCCCAGAAAGTACTATGCATCATACACACACACACACACACACACACACACACACACACACACTTGAACACACACACACAAATGCTTGCATACACATATGCTTAGACTGAAACCAACTTCTATGTGCAGAAAGCAGAATATCTGGATGAATACTGTTGAATGAATTCTGTTGAGTGAGTTCTCAGATTCAGACTGAAGCATCCAGCCCACTTCATGCTAAACAACTGTAACTTCAGGAAAAATAATCAAGGATGGCTGTTCCCTCTACACCATTTGGCAATATCTGGGGATATTTTTGGTTGTTACACCATGCGAGGTGCTATTGCATCTAGTGGGTAGAGGCCAGAGATGCTGCTAAGTATCCTACAATGCACAGGACAGCTCCCATGACAAAGAATCATCCTGCCCAAAATGGCAATAGTGCAGAGGTTAAGAAGCCCTGTTCTATACCCTACATCTGAAGAGCCAACTTGGATGGACTTTAAGATTTCCCACCAACGCACAAAAGAAGGCTCCAGGCCATCCTTAGGAAATATCCTGACATTTTTGAAAAGAGTCCTTTTTACCTTCAGTTTCTGCTCTCCTATCCTCTCTCCTACCTCCAGAGACATGAAAGGTGGCACACAACTGTCCCTTTCATTTCCAAAAAAGAAGCCAGAGAACTAATCAGAGAGTCTTCAATGCCCAGTGGGGAAAAGAGAAAGGAAGAGTCTCAGAAAAGGACACTGAGGATGAAGAGTGGCAACCCCAAGTCTCTCTACAGAGGGAAAAGTGCTCTGTCACACCCACAGATCTTCTCTGGCCCTGGAGATGATGCATTCTGGCTCCTTTTTAAACTTCTGCAGGACAAAATGAAGTCATAAAGAGTAAGAGACGCTGTCATCTAGGCACACATTTATCCATGCAGAAACATGGATCCATTAGTGAAGACACAGAGAGTGACTTTCACTTCACCAATCTTCCCTCATGACCCCAGCACTCCATTCTGGAAAGCAGTCATTCAGGCTTGGATGTGCCTGTGCCCCCACACATTCTCCTGACCCCCCTCCATGAGCCCCAGCTCCTAGGAGCAAAGGGTCTATGGAACCAGCCTAGGGAGAAGATAAATCAATAGGCAACTGGTGCCCTGGATAAGAGGGACAGCAACACACAAAAAACAGGCAAGATATGTGCCCTTCTTTCACGCCCATTCCAGGTGTACAGTGCACTCTCAGTCCCCATCAATCAAGGAATGATCCAATATCAATCATCTACAGTTTAGTATAGATAAATTTCCAGGTCCTGGAACTGTTGATGGCCAACACCAGATTCTGTCTTCTTCAGTCTATGGTATGATACTTTAATAGTAGCTAACATTTATCAGACATGTTCCATATACCAGGTTCTTGGCACTTCACAACTCTTCTCTCAGTCAAATCTCTCTATTACCTTAAGAGATAAAATTTGGCTTTAAACTGGTCCTTACCCAGGAGCACTGAGGCAAGAGAACTCTATCCAGGGATCAGGGGAGCGTAGAAGATATGTGTAGGCTCAAAGTTTTCTTTTCCTCATCTATCAAGTGGCGATAATAAAAAGTGCCCAACTCATAAAGTCATTGTGAGGAATAAATTAAGTAATATGTGAAATACTTATCCCAGTGCCTGACAGATTGTAGGTGCTCTAAAAATGGCACATAGTTAGCCATTATTATCATTATTATTATTATTATTATTATTACCACAAAGCTAGCTAGCATAGTGAGTGACGGAGTCAGGAAGAAATCTCAGCTTTCTTCAGCTTCAAAGTCTAGTCTAGAGAACTATAAAAGGAAAAAAAGAAATACTTCAAAAATTAGTTTAACTATTTAGAAATGAGCTCCTCCCCAATTAAAGATAACTGCCCAATGTACAAATTATTTAACGCATCACAGTAATTTGGTGGTCTTATTTTTTTAATCCTAAACTCTGTTCCTTTTGACTTCATGGGCTTACAGCTTGTGGCTCAGGCAGAAAGATCATCTGTATTTTGAGACTCTGAA
Source organism: Kogia breviceps (assembly GCF_026419965.1). Taxonomy (NCBI): domain Eukaryota; kingdom Metazoa; phylum Chordata; class Mammalia; order Artiodactyla; family Physeteridae; genus Kogia; species Kogia breviceps. Next base: position 147,948,860 of record NC_081312.1, read on the forward strand.
GACGGGATGATAATGATTCCGTAAGTCTGGGCTAAATTTAAAACTAATGTTGGAGGCTTATGGTCTGAACATTACATGAGTTTGGTCCTGAGTCAAAGAATCATTAAACCATGGAGCTTAACCAAAGGGATTTCAAGAGGTCACACAGCCATCCCTCTATATCCAGAGGGACAGAAGTCCACTTTACTTCACTTAGCAACTTGGCATTTTCTGAAAAAAGAAAGCATTACACTGCAGCTTAGTATCTTCTTCAGCATATGTTGAAAAGATAAATAGAAATTATGCTTCTTAAAAAACTATCATATATAAATTAAGCTTTTTCAAATTCATTCCTTACATTTCAATACAATTCTTATATTTTTCTGGTCATTCTTCTATTATAATTTTCCAAATCCATGAAGCAATCAAACTTGTTATAGGTTTAGTATACTATCACTACTATCACCTCAGTGAGAAATCTAAGAGTGCCTGACACAGTATTTGGCACATAGCACATGATCACTCAGTAGCTGATAAAGGCCACGACACCTAGCAGCCCATTCAAGGTCCACCTTTGAAGGTAATTTCCTCTTCTTCTCATTTGAGTTCATAAGGAACATCCATATCAAGCTGATTATGGGTCACTGAAACCCTTCTACATGGCAATTAAATATTTATAAGCAGTTACCATGATCTGAACCTTGTTTTACAGTTACATTTGGCTTCCCATTCCTAAGAAGTTTATCTTCCATTTGAATCTCCATTCCATACCTTTTGCAAGGCTACCATGTTATACAACTCCAGAGGCACCATAAACATCATGCTCTATGTAGTTAGACCATGGAGTTATTCAGCCCTCTTGGTGATATTCAGTGTACAACCTATACAGCTGTACACAATAGCTTCTTACAATTCAAGAAACATTTTAGCAAAAGGAGTCAACCCTTTTGTGAGAAGGGAGGGCCTGGTTGCATTTCCCCGAACTACTTGGGCAGGAAGGAGAAAAGCAGTTTTTGGCAAAATTCCTGATAGACATGAAAAAGTGAAAGCTAAGTCTTGCTCCCTGCAGAGAATTTCAGCAAATCTCAAAGAGGTGATATAGTAGAAACCATGACCTTGTAACCCTAGTGTTTAAGCTTCAAGATCTACTCATGGTTCTAATATTCTGGCTGGAAAGCCCTGTCCTGAGACCTTGGTCCAGGCAGCAGCACTTCTGATCCTGAAAAACACAAAACGATGCTTCTTCAAAGCCCAAAGAACGTATCTTTTTGTTGGAGAGCACTCCAAGCAAACAGCCTTCCCTCTTCCCTTTAGCTTCACTCTTATCATTTAGCCAAATGCAAATTTCATTTACTTCCTCATATATTCTTAGACCATCAACACTAATTAACTTATAAGAGTTTCAGTTTTTCAAGCCCTTTAATTTAATTCTGCAATTGCAAATGTCTTAAACTAGCAACACTTTTGTTAAAGCACATTATGTCTATAGCATAACGATTTCCAGTTGAATTAGTCTCTCCTGACTATCTAATTTAGACACAATGTTCTAACTATAAAGTAAAACCAACAAGAAGTTTTTGATTTTTAGAAATCTCATATTTTAATATATATGATGACCATTTGTTGCTACCTAAGTTGGGGTTCTTAAAAGTCATTTTACAGGCTTCCCTGGTGGCGCAGTGGTTGAGAATCTGCCTGCCGATGCAGGAGACACGGGTTCCCGTGGGAAGATCCCACATGCCGCGGAGCGGCTAGGCCCGTGAGCCTGCGCGTCTGGAGCCTGTGCTCCTCAACAGGAGAGGCCACAGCGGTGAGAGGCCCGCGTAACGCAAAAAAAAAAAAAAAAAAAAAAAAAGTCATTTTACATCCAGATATGTCATTGAACTTTATAAGTATATTAGCATCACTTAACCATGAGATTTAAACATCGCTGAGAGATTATTTAGTTCAGTGACTTGTCTTCACTCAAGTAATTATCCTGCATAGATGAGATCTCCTGCTTCTCAGTGAGGAGTGATTACTCTAGAAGTAAAGACACTGAGTGTAGGGAACTGCTTCCAGGAGTCTGACTGGAAAGGGGGCCAAAGAGAGATAGGACATGGAGGGAAAACAGGATACAAGATGACTGGACTCTGGTTTTAAAGGTGGGAGAAATTTAATCATTCTGATTTTAAGAGATAAGAGCCCACAGAGATGGAGACATTGTAAGCACAAGAGAGGAAAGATAATCACCAGGGTCCATCCCTGAGGAGATTGTGCGGGATAGAACCTTGCACAGTGGAGGGATTAGTCTTTCACAGAAGGAGAAATGCTTTCTCTGGCTACAGTTTGTTTTGTTGAAGGGGAGAAGAAGTTCGTCTCCCTTTACTCTGACCACACAGTATTATCTCAGGTCAAACCACCATAAAGTGGAGAAAATTCTTGGATTTAACTTACCTCTGGATACCACATCTTGATCTTTGTACTGTACCTTACTTTAACCAGCAGAGTATGTTCCCTTCCTCCACAATTATGCATTAATGTTCATGTGCATTATTTTTACTTAACTGCTCATAGCATGCCAAAAAAATTTTATGTTCTCTATTTCTAAGATTTCTTAAAAGAAATTTGAAATCCATTAGTATTTTTAATTGTTGCTCTTTCCAAACAGATGTGAATTTCTTTTAAGTAGAAAGATTGCAGTGAGATGATTCAAAGCAGTAACGACATATATGTGCTTTTTAAAACCCTTGAACCAGAACAAAACTAGAATTTCAGAACATTCTCTATCACTGCCCTGAAACTGTTCCCTTGAAAGTCACTATTCACTTATTTCTTGTGAAACCCAAGTCTTTTCTCTTGATCCCTTGCCAGACATGTCACTTTTAAATTCAACTCCACAAGCATTACTCAAGCATAAATTGGTGTGCAAAAATCTATGTGAGACCATGGTGAGAGGCAGCGAATAAGACATAGCCCAAGCCTTCAAGTCATTTACAAACTAAAAGGCCAACACACACACACACACACACACACACACACACACACACACACACACACACACACACACCACTAACTATAATATAACGTAATAAGTGCTACACAAAGAATACGAACAAGGGGCTTGGAGAACCAAGGGGAGAACAACTAAGTCTGCCCAAAGAAGATCAGGAAAGCCACACAGGAGGGATTCTCCTGGGCCTTGAAGTATGAATAGGAGTCTGATATATCAGCTGTTGTGCAGCCCTCACAGCACTGTCTTCTTCACCACCAACTCCTCTTCCCCCCTTCTAAGGTCAGGTCTCCCCACTCTGTACCAACCCCAAGTATGTCCTCAGTTCTTCATTCTTCTCCAAATATACTTGCTCCCTCTGTCAGCTTATCTCCTCTCTTTGAATTATCAATATTCTGATGACAATGATGATGATGCCATCACAAACTCTTTCCCGTGGTCTTTCCCTCTGCATAGGACATTTCTGCCTGTAAGATGCTCCATCACTCAGAACTCAATAGTCTCAGAACTGACCTCACTCTCTTGCCTGTGGCAGGTCTCCTGGGCCCTCTTCCTGGATGAACATGCTTTCCAAGATCACTGAAGCCCATAAGGACCTCTCCCTTTCCCAAAATCTATCATTTTCCTATACCTGCACAGTTTAAACTTTTATTGCATACTATCTGCAACTGTTTCACCAGCTCACATCATTCCTCTCCAACTAAACTGCAAGTTCCTTTGGTTAAGAACTATATCTACTGCTTCTCTAGAGAAACTTCTCATTCCTCTCACTCATAATCACCCCATTTCCTTAGGGCCTAATCAGAGAAAGCAGACCCATGCCTTCAGAGCTCCCCCTTGGCACGCTGTGCTCATGGCAGACATCACCAATTAGACACAAAATTAAAATTTGTCTCACAATTCTTTTCAACATGACATTTCAGGCAACCATTCCCAAGCCAATGGAAATGTCTCTCAGGTTAAAATCTACTACATAATACCTTAATAGACACAGACTTGCTCTTTAATCCATATTTGTTGATCGGTTGAATTTTGGCCTTCTTAACAAGGTGGCCACAAAATTCTTAAAAACAATTTAATAGTAAATGTAGGTAACCAGCACTAGGTGTGAGGTTTATAAGAGAGGGTGTGATGTTTCATTGATAATACGTGCTGAGTTCCTGCTTCCACTTAAGATGTAGAAAGCTGGAAAGAACATTTTTTCCATCCTTACAATGAGGGAAAGTGAGATAATATTGAAAGTCATAATTTTTCTTGAACCTACATGAGATCTGAGGTTGCAGGGCAAATAAGTAGCCTGAAATTTAAGGAAAAACAAGTGCCTCCAAGAAGAACAGGACACAATCCCTGATTCATCTGGGACAAAGGCCACCATACAAACTGGTAAGGAAAATTCAGCTAAAATTTTTAACCAATTGCTAAAGGCTGAGAGTGGGCCAGCATGAGATTATAGAATCTCTGGAAGCCACAGACACAGGAAAAACTCAACCATTCACAGGTTCTTTACAGACCTCACTGGGAACTCATAGAAAAGATTGAAAATAGAGTGAGAGACTGGAGAAAACCACCCTCAGTGGCACAGGCCTGGTACAGGAGAGCAGTTGCCACCGCAGGAAAGGCACAAAGTCCTGCACAAAGTCTCCCCAAAAGGAACAAAAACTTTACATTTTTGTGGAAAGGGCAACAAACCCATTCACCCTCAGAGCATAGGTGAAGACCCATTGCAGCTGGGATAAAGAGGAAAAAACCTCTATCTCTAGGGGAGAGACAGGAAACATGATGGATCCAAACCACTGAAGATCCTTAAACTTGGAAAGGTATAGACTACTGAGAAGGCCCTACCCTCAAGAGCCCGGAGCACACAGCCTGCGAAAGACTGAAGCCAAATCCTGAAAACAGAACATTCCTCATCCTACCTTTCCAACAACAGGCTAGCAAGAATCAAGTAGCAAGAAACAGCAGGGAAACAAAAGCATGAAAGAGAGAAGTCTCTGAAGTGTAGACTAAATGGACAGCCTAAAACTGAAAATGGAACAAAGCATTGGGGAAAAAATTCCAGAAGCCTAACCCCAATCTAAGTTTAAATTTATTAGAAGAATTTGAAGCCTGTGGTGTTCTGACGGTAACCATAGCAATGACAAAATCCTAATCAATTCCTGACTAGATTCACACATACACACACCACACAAAAATGTACACACACAAACACACACTAAGGGCCTAGAAAATAAAAGAGGTATGCCCATTTTGGCCATACATATATTTACTTCAACCACTAATGTCCTACACAAGATATACAGCTTTCAACCAAGAATTATGACACACATAAAAAGAAAAAAAATACACTGTCCAGAGAAAAAGCAATCAACAGAACCATAGTCAGATATGACCTGGATTCTGAAACTTTCAAACATGGAATTTAAAATAATTATGATTCATATGTCAAAGACTCAAGTGTAAAAGGTGGAAAGCATGCATAAACAGATGGAAAATTCAAGAGAGATAACTACTAACCAATATTCCTCATTGCATATAGATATAAAACCCTCAACAACATTCTATAAAGTTTAAATCAGCAATATATTTTTTAAAAAAGAATATATCATGACCAAATGGGATTTATTTTACAGAATGCAAGGCTAATTCAATATTTGAAAATTAGTTGATGTTGTTTACCATACCAACAGATTAAAGAAGAAAAACCATATGATCATCTAAATAGTTGCAGAAAAACCCTTTAACAAAATCCAACACCCATTCTTGATTTTTAAAAAAACCACTCAGAAAATCAGGAATAGAAAAGAATATCTACAACCTGACAAAGAGCATCTACAAAAAAATCTACAACTAACACCGTAATTAATGGTGAATGACTAAATGCTTTTCCCTTAAGATTGAGAGCAATGCAAGGTTGTCAACTCCCTCCACTGATATTCAACATTATCCTGGAAGTTCTAGCCACTGCAATAAAACAAAAAACATATATATTATTAAAAGAAGAAATAAAACTCTCTCCTGTCTATGTGATTGTCTATGTAGAAAAATCCCAAAGAATCTGACAAAAGCCTACCATAACTCCACTCTGCATCCAGTAGAATGACCAAAATCTGGAACACTGACAACACCAAATGTTGTCATCCAAGGATCATGTGGAGCAAGAGGAACTCTCATTCATTGCTAATGGGAATGCAGAATGGTACAGCCACTTTGGAAGACAGTTTGGCTGTTTCTTACAATATTAAACATACTCTTATCATACAATCCAGCAACTGTGCTCCTTGGTATTTACACAAAGGAGTTGCAAACTTATGTCTCCACAAAAACCTGCACACAAATGTTTATAGCAGCTTTATTCACAATGGCCAAAACTTAGAAGCAACCAAATGTCTTTTCGCAGGAAAACAGATAAATAAAATGTGGTAGATCCAAACAATGGGATGTTATTCAGCACTAAAAGGAAATGAGAAACTATCAAACCAAGAAAAGACAAGAAGGAAGCTTAACTATGTGTAACCAAATGAAAGAAGCCAGTCTGAAAAGGCTGCATACTATATGAGTCCCACTATATGTCATTCTGGAAAAGGCAAAGCTATGAAGACAGTAAAAAGATGGGTGGTTGCCAGGGGTGGGGGATAGGGAATGATAAATTGGTGGAGAACAGAGGATTTTTAGGACAGTGAAGCTACTCTGCACGATATTATAATGGTGGATACATGTCATTGTACATTTGTCCAAACCCATAGAATGTACAACACCAAGAATGATCCCTAATGTGAACAATAGACTTTGGGTGATAATGATGTGTCAGTGTAGGTTCATCTTTTGTAACAAACGTACCACTCTGGTGGGGGATGTTGATAGTGGGGGAGGCTGTACATGTGTGGAGGCAGGGGGTATAATGAGAAAACTCTATACTCTCCTCTCAATTTTGCTGTGAATTAAAACTGCTCTAAAAAATAAAGCCTTGGGGCTTCCCTGGTGGCGCAGTGGTTGAGAATCCGCCTGCCGATGCAGGGGATACGGGTTCGTGCCCCGGTCCGGGAAGATCCCACGTGCCGCGGAGCGGCTGGGCCCGTGAGCCATGGCCGCTGAGCCTGCGCGTCCGGAGCCTGTGCCCCGCAACGGGAGAGGCCACAACAGTGAGAGGCCCGCGTACCACAAAAAAAAAAAAAAAAAAAAAAAAAATAAAGCCTATTTTTTAAAAAGCATCTATAACCAGTAAGTGAGTTAAGTGAGATCAATGTACAAAAAAATTAATTGTAACCATAATTCAAAGAGTCATGTACCACAATGTTCATTGCAGCACTATTTACAATAGCCAGGACATGGAAGCAACCTAAGTGTCCATTGACAGATGAATGGATAAAGAAGATGTGGCACATATATACAATGGAATATTACTCAGCCATAAAAAGAAATGGAGTTATTTGTAGTGAGGTGGATGGAACTAGAGTCCATCATAGACAGTGAAGTAAGTCAGAAAGAGAAAAACAAATACTGTATGCTAACACATATATATGGAATCTAAAAAAAAAAATTGGTTATGAAGAACTTAGGGGCAGGACAGGAATAAAGACGCAGTCGTAGAGAATGGACTTGAGGACACGTGGAGGGGGAAGGGTAAACTGGGATGAAGTGAAAGAGTGGCATGGACTTACATATACTACCAACTGTAAAATAGAGAGCTAGTGGGAAGCAGCCGCATACTAGTTGTAAGGAGGAAGCCCCTTACAACTAGTATGAAAAAAGGAGTAGAGGTATCTAACTCTGCCTCTTTGCCTAGTAGGAATAGAGGGAGGAACAGAGGGAGGAAGGGAGGGAGGGTGAAATGCAGGGATTTATATGTGCATTACTGACACATCATGCCTGTAGACAAAAGTTTTCCGCCATTAAGGCATCTAAGAATTCATTCTAACCTTAAAGTTTGTTCAACATGGCACCTGGTAAAATCCATGTTAGTTTTAGTAATCCCTAATTTACTAATCCAAACAAACAGTCATGTCAATGAGGGATTTATTCTAGGCAGCCAAGGCACCATGCATTAGAGTCAATAAACATGAAAACATACATAATGCATTCTTTGTAACCTAAGTGAGTCTAAATGGGGAATCTTGAAAGCTTAGCAAATTTCAAAAGTATCACAAGTCACGTTTACTTGCTTCATCAGTTGGAGAAATGAGGACAAAGAGTTTTCATGCTAAGGAGAGGTTATATTCATCATTTCCACTTTAGAAATTTGCCCAAGAGTTTGATGTTTCCCAGCATTCACTGAGAACCATAAAACTTTGCTAGTTTACAAATTTCACATACAACACTTATCCTTATGACTTGAAACTATTAATTAAGGCCCTACAAGCAAATGGCACTGTGAAACCTGTCAGCTACTAGAGATTACTGTGCTAGAGATTACAATCTCAACACCCTGCATTTATATGGACAAACAGCACACAATAGAACAATGGAAAACTGCAAATAATAATTTAATTAAATTACTAATTCAATATCTTCTGTATGTAGGGGTATTATGTGACAAATATTGGAGTATAGTTGAGGAGCCTTGACAGATTCAGAAGGCTTTGTCAACACTGAAAGAACCTGCCTGCTGAGTGGACCAGATTATTGGGTATTAGATAAAGGAGGCAGCAAGGTAGCTGAGAGAGAATGAAATGAGAGGTCAAGGGAAGAAGAAGAAATTATAAAGACAAGGCTGTCTAGTTGAGGTAATTATTTTTAAGAAATTTTATTTTGAAGATGGGAAATTGTTAATAGTTTTTGGATCAAGTTAACAGTCCTGATCACCACTATGTGATTAAAATGGTTCCAGAGGAAAATTGCTTTGCATGAGTGTGTTTGACAGATAATAAAGGGCAAGGGCCAGAGGCAAGGACATTAGTCTGCAAATCAGACAGAATAGATGGAGGCTATTCTGAGCTCTAGAGAAAGAGCAGATGGAGCAGAAGATGGCAAAAAGTGGAAGGTGTTGTGATCTGCTGTACAACACAGTACTTGTCGTTAACAACAGGGTATGTGCACTTTAAAATATGTTAAGAGGGCAGATTTCATGTTAAGTGTTCTTACCAAAACACACACACACAAGAACACAAAAATAAGGAAATTTTTGGAGGTGATGGATATGTTTAGAACCTTGGTTGTGGCAGTGGTATCACAGAAATATGTATATATCCAAACTCATCAAGATGTATATATTAAATGGGTGCAATTTTTGTCTACCAATTATGTATCAATAAAGCTAAAAACTGGACTACTTATATACAATAAAATACTACTCTTAAAAAAGTAGTGTGTCATTCCAGGAAATCTGTATGCTTTGCTAAAAAAGAAAACAAGATGAATCCAGGGCACAAACTAAAGGAACCTCATGATTGTGAAAATCAGTGACACTGAAGATGCCTGTGAGATGAGACTTCAGAGACCAAAGAACAAGCGGAAAGAGCAGAGATTGTCAAAACTTGAAAAAGATGAGAAGGGAGGTTAGAGAGATAACAAGCATTCCCTTTAATACAAACATACCCAAGGCAAACTTGGTGGAGTATATTTTTGCAAAACAAAAAGATGAAAATAATCTCCCCAGGCAAGGGATTGACTAAGTCAGGTGTTTCCAAACTCTTTTTTTCAGGCTCAGAACCTTTGTTCAAAGGATATCCGGCATGTATATGCAAACAAATACTGTGAATGTGAGTCTGCTCTGGCTAAGGAAGGAGTGTAGAGCCCCACCTGGCGAATGCCCTCTTCCCATCCTAGCAGTAGCTCCTGGAGGGAGTCTGTAGGATCTCAAGAGGTCCCTAGAGCAAAGTTTAAAACCACTAGAAGTCACCCCAAAGAGATGTTTCCTTTCATGCTTTTGTGAAAATTTTCTGAGAGTGCTGCTCAAATTAACCCACACAGTAAATATCCTTAAAACACTGCCTCCTCAAACACACAGGGTCTGGGCTTATCCATCAACAGGAATCCTACTCATTCGTCAAATGTGCAGTAATAAAGAGAACATCAATGTACCACCACCATATCTAATGGATGTGAACATTTAACCATATCTGCTTACATCATTTTTAAAGAAATAAAATATTACAGAAACAGTTGAAAACCCTTTCCCCTCCTTTCCAATCCTTTTCTTCTTCTGCCTCTCCTATCCCAGATAACCACTGTTCTAATTCTCTTGCTATCAGCAACTTCCTTCCTTTAATCTACATGCATATATCCCTAAACCCATGGTGTTATTTTCTATGTTTTTATAATGACATGTATTATACTATATTCAACCTTCTGCAGCCCTGCTTTTTTCACTCAAGATAATGTTTTCAAGATTTATTCCTACAGATATATATATATATATATATATATACACACACACACATATATACATTAAGTCCCCTACATACAAACCTTCAAGTTGAGAACTTTCAAAGACTTGAACGTGCGTTCCGTCAACATCAGGCGTGAGTGAAATGGCAGCTTGCCCTCCATCTCCTACTGCTGATCATCCTTCAGCTCCACCATCTCCCACCTCCTCTGCCTCCTCCAGTCAGTAACTCTTCTTTCCTGTTCACTCGATGCCAGCCCCCATATGCCAGCTGTTGTACTGTACTACTGCACTTTTCAAGGTACTGTACTGAAGGATTTTAAATGTTTTCTTTTTGTGTGTGTTTGTTTTTTATGTATTGTTTGTGTGAAAATTATTATAAACCTATCACAATACAGTACTATATAGATGATTGCGTTAGTTGTGCACCTAGGCTAACTTTGTTGGACTTATGAACACGCTCTCGGAATGGAACTTGTTCATATGTAGGGGACTTACACGTGTATATATATATGGTTTGCTTATTTTAAGAGCTAAATATTATTCTATTATCTAACTATCCCACATTTATTCATTTCCCTATTGTGGACATTTAGTTTGCTACCAATTTTTCACTATTACAAACAATGCTACAATGACCAGCCTGTACTTGTATTGTGTGCATGTTCAAGATATTTTTTTAGGATATAACTGAAGTGGAATTACTGAACATAAACAAATGATCTTGATCTTTTAAGCCTCAGCTCAGTTGTCACCTGATTCAAGAGGCCTCTTCTGGCCTGGTTGAGCAGAGTGAAGAGCTTTCCCTTCTCTGGTCCCAAAAGATGTTGCAAATACCTCTATCTTGTCCTGCGCTCACCACAGAGGTGTAAGTATCTGTTTGTGTGACTGTCTCCCCAAGTGAGCCATAAGCCCCCGAGGGAAGGAATCCTGTGCCTAGCACACAGTAGGTTCTTAGTCAGTGCCTGCTGAATAACAATGGAAGGTAACTGACAAAAGAAGATGTGGTACATATATACAATGGAATATTACTCAGCCATTAAAGGACCAAAAAATGCCATTTGCAGCAACATGGATGGACCTAGAGATTGCCATACCGAGTGAAGTCAGTCAGACAGAAAAAGACAAATATCATATGATATCACTTCTAAAAAAATCGTACAAGGAACTTATTTACAAAACAGAAACAGAGTCACAGATGTAGAAAACAAAATTATGGTTACCAGGGGGGAGAGGAGGACAGGGAGAGATAAATTGGGAGATTGGGATTGACATATACACACTACTATATATAAAACAGATAACTAAGGGACTTCCCTCATGGTGTAGTTGTTAAGAATCTGCCTGCCAATGCAGGGGACACAGGTTTGAGCCCTGGTCCAGGAAGATCCCACATGCCACGGAGCAACTAAGCCTGTGTGCCACAACTACTGAGCCTGCGTCCTAGAGCCCAGGTGCCACAACTACTGAGCGCACACAACACAACTACTAAAGCCCACGCACCCTAGAGCCTGTGTGCCACAACTACTGAGCACATGTGCCGCAACAACTGAAGCCCATGGGCTGCAGCTACTTAAGCCCACGCACCTAGAGCCCATACCCCATGACAAGAGAAGCCACCGCAATGAGAAGCCCATGCACTGCAACAAAGAGTAGTCCCCACTCGCCGCAACTAGTGAAAGCCTGCACGCAACAAAGACCCAATGCAGCCAAAATAATAATAATAATAAAATAAATAAAACAAAAGGAAGAGTAAAAAAATAGATAACTAATAAGGACCTACTGTATAGCTCTACTCAATACTCTGTAATGACCTATATGGGAAAAGAATCTAAAAAAGAGTGGATATATGTATAACTGATTCACTTTGCTGTACAGCAGAAACTAACACAACATTATAAATCAACTATACTCCAATAAAAATTTTTTTTAAAAAAGAAGTCCCTTGGCTGTGTCACAATAGTTATAGGAATGGCAGTGTAAACTCTGGGAGATGGCACAGATTCCACCTAGGGAGCTATATGTAAGCCCAGGCAGGGGCCCAAATCAAGAATTTATGAGAAAAGAGATTGTACAAAATCTGGGGAGAATATGGAAATGAATCCAGGCCACCTCTGGGTCACATTGCAAACCCAACGCCTTAGAGGACCTCATTTTAGGTAAAATAAGAAAACAGTACTAAAAGTAATAAAGATATTAGCCTGAAGCAAAAAACCAAGGTAAGAGGTCATAGATGATAGAGGAAGGACCAATAGTTAAGGCTAATAAAACTACTGAAGTAATTACAGGCCTTTAAGTCTCAATTTTGCCCTAAATGCATATATTTTTCAGTTGTGTGGCTTTGTGGGTAAACACACACTCTCAGAGCTTCTTAGCAGGCATGTGGATTAGTGTATCCTTATTTGACAACACCTAGCACAATGATAATTGTGAGCATCTTTTGACCCATTAATACCACTGCTAGAATTTGTCCTGTGAATAAACATATTTATAAAATCATTAAACAATTACAGTGGTAAAGCTGTAAACAGCCTAAATGCTCTACAACAGAGGAATATATAAGTTATCCAGCATCTACTGAATGGAATATTATATGGCCATTGAAAAGAATAAGTTAGGGTTACTCCTGTAAAGGAGTTACACAATGTGTTAAGTTGGGGAAATGTGCTGTTAAATTATAAAAACATAGAGCAAGGCAATAATTCCATTTTTATAAAATGTATATACATGAGAAAAAGACACTAGAACATCAACGGTGGCTACCTTTGGGTTTTGAAAAGTGTAGGGGGAGTAGAATTAGCTTTTACTATTTATTTATGCCTTTTGGTGTTATTTGAATTTATGTGTGTGCTGCATTACCTTTATTTTTTTCTATTTGTAAATGTCAAAAATGAATTGCTTGAGGTAGGTTATAATGTTTAGCTACCTTAACAGTTATGATTGCTTTTACATTCCAAGAAGAGAATGAGGTGAAAAATCATGTAACCCTCTTGTAGTCCACAAGGAATGCTGCAGCCTAAACTGCTTGTCCAGACTCTGGCTCATTTCCTAGGCTCCACATTGACTTAATACAGCACATCCTAACAAGGAATAATAAGAACAAAGCGAACAGTCCCTTGCTAGAAGACACTGAGCTTCTTTGCATTTGAATGAGCCCTGAGAAATCTTTCCAGCTTTTGCAGGCTAATCAGAACTCTCCTCAACTCAGGTATCACTTCAACTCATTTTTTAAAATCAACACTAATGGACAAAATACAAGGCAATTAAGTTCAGGACTATATTTCTTTAATATTTAGGTAACCAGCCTAGTACAAATAACAGTTGTTGTCTTTGACTATTCAAATTCACATCCATTCAAGTTGGGGTGGCAGACTTGGGTTTTACCTTGCGTACAAATAGAACAAAGCCTATTTGACTCTAATCAAATGTCCTCCTGAGAGCTCCCTCTCCCTCTTTCCTTGTGTACAACAAGCCCATCCTAGCAGGGGTTGATGTATCCCTATGGGATTTAGGGCAATATTTTGTCATTCTGATTGAAATGTGTGCTGTCTGGTCCCTATAGTTTAATTTAGAACAGTTAAGGTTCAGGGTACATGAGCTGGCAAAGCACATTACAAACAATGGTGGCAGAATAAACTGTAAATCAATCCACACTAAATCACCCTGAAAATCCCTGCCAGTGCTGCAAAGCTATCCCCATTCCAGCCCTTCCTCCTCTCCCCCTCCATCTTCACCACAATAAGGAAGTCTCCATTGTTCAGTTTAGTAATGATTTTGCAGAAGCATTCATCCTTCCAGACATAAAACTTCACAGACTTGGGCTGGGGTCAAAAGCAGAGAGGAAAAAGATGCTGAGAGGGGTGTAGCTCAGTTCATAATTCTTTTGCCCCACAAATGGGGAATACTTTTTCTGTTTCCCAACTCTGATATTGACACATTAAGAAAATGTGTCACCACACCAAGCTGACTTACCTTATCAGCAATGTTTGCTCTTTGGGTCATCTTCTTGTTTATTTATTTTGACTCCTGACTGGGCAGCTTCTTTCTTCCACATCCCACTATATGCATCTGCCCCATAATACTACTTGGTCAAAGAGGATGAACTACCCCATAAAAGAATCTTCTTCAGCTATAACCTACAAGTATTCTAGGAACTCACCTTCTGCATCTTCTATTGTTTTATAAATGGAAGAGGGCTAGGATAAGCGGCTCTTCCTGTTGTTCTGGGTAGGGACACTCACTGCAGGGCTGGTACAGACCACATTTCCAAATTCCAAGGAAGTTATAAAGGCACGTTGCATGGCATCAAAATTTTAAATATGTACATCTTTCCATCTAGCAGTTTCACTATCAGGTTTTTTTCCAATAGGCCTCTTTTCTCAAAAAGGCAAAGACAGGTATGTGAACACTGCTTGAAATGTGGTATAGTACAGCAAAAAAAAAATTATAACCAACTTAAATTTCCTCCAAGTGGGCAATAAATGCAATCTTGTGATAGATACTGTGCAACCCTTAAAAAGAAATGTACTTCTATGTGAACCAATTCAGAAAAACTATCTTAAGATACAGCTAAATTTTAAAATGACTTGTAGAACAGACTGAATAGTATGAATCCATTTTTGTAAAATGCACATATGTTAGTATATGCATTTTTAAAATCAGGGACAATAGATGCAAAATCCATGATAACTGCTATCCCTGGGGGTGGAATTTCAAGGGAACTTTTCCTTTATTTTGGTATTGTTTAATTTTTTACAAGAAGCATATATTACTTTTCTAATCAGAAAATATATACTTATATGAATACAAATATATATGTAGTAAAGCATAATGTAAAAAATGGAATCTATCTTCTATGTTCCCTCATTTCTCTATCCATTCAGCAGTTATTAAAAGCCTGTTGACCTGTTGAGTACCACTGTGGCAGGTTCTGAGAATACAAAACAAGGCTTTCATAGATGTTAAAGAGACAGAGGGGAAATGCCACTCCTCTGTACACCTCCATTAGAGCCCAGAATCTTGGCTTCCCAATCAAGCAAGACAAAGAATTCAAATAATGACCTTGATCAATTCAAGTTCTTTGTCTTTTCCTAACTCACCTGTAGACATAAGGATGATAGCTGTCACTCTACAACTCAGGGGTTGGTCACTTGAGATCCCTATAGCCTCTGGATACTCAAGTCTTCTTGGGGCTTACTAATAGTAGAACTAGCATTTATTCAGCACCTATTGCATGTCAGACGCTGCATCACATTCTTTACTCACGTTATCTCATGTCATCCTCAAAGCAGCCTTATGAAATAGTTACCATCATATATATTTTCTTTTTTTTCTTAACATAAATGACGGAAGAGACCTGCCAAGGCCATTCAGCTAATACATGGCAGAGCCAGGACTACATAGAGCCCAAATCTCCAGACCCCTATAGCAATGATAGGCATACAGTTGGTGTTCACACCAGGAGTGGTCACTGCAGTAGCTGGTAGTTCTAGTAACATTTGCTAAGCTGTCACCCTGTGAAAAGAAACTGACAAAGCAAGGGAAAAACAAAACATAGTTATAAGATTTGGAAAGTCCATGCCAGTATCCTGTCAAACTCATGATTTATGAAAAGCATTAATGAAGTATAAACAATTCCAGGTGGGTCATTCAATCAAGCTCTTGATGGTGTGCTTTCATTGTTTGGAATCTGGTGGTTACCGAATAGAATACTAATTCTTTATGGGAGAAAACTTCAGACTGAATTACGTTGTAATTATGAACTCAGGAAAGGGGCTGGCATATAAACGTGTCTATGTGTTGAGTGTATGTGTTGGCTACAAGACCAGTACTATTGCATCAAGCCCTCATCGAATGCAGGATGCTCTGGATTCATGTCCAAGCTTTGATTACAGGATTTGAAATGTGAACTCACCTCACCTTCAGTTTCCTCCCCAGCCAATGAAGACACTGGAGCTGCTCACCTCAAAGCGAGACAATGTGTAGAAGCCAATGCAACAGGCAATCCTTGCTGGGTTTCCACCTCTTAACCCTTAAGGTTCAACTTCCTCCCCAGTTTCATCCAATGAATAATCTTCTACCATCTAGCATATGCTTGAAACTATGCTTCAACACAAATTCAAAAATGCACATCTCTACCCCTAATTAGTTCCAAATCTGGTCATGAAGTTCAGTTCTATTAGAGAGTCTACTGATAGTTTCCCAGGTAGCACACTTTTAGCATGCCACTCCCTTCTTAAGAATCATTAAAGGCTGCCTACCTATTCTCAGATTTCAAACAGAAAAATCTACCCACCTCTAGCCCAAAGCATGACCTCTTTCCTTTGTAAAATTCACAGCTGTCTTTCCTCAACTCTGAATGACTTCAGCATAGTACTTAAAATCTGTTTTAGATCTCAGAGTTTTTTGCACACCTAGAGCCTGTGCTCTGCAACAAGAGAAGCCACCACAATGAGTAGCCCCCGCTTACCACAACTAGAGAAAGCCCGTGTGCAGCAATAAGGACCCAACACAGCCAGCCAAAAATAAATAATAACTTCAAAAAAAAAAAAGGTGGTGGGGTTGGCATGTTACTTTAGATAATATGTCAGGGAAAGGAAGCAACCAGTACAAAGGTCCTGAGGCAAGAATGAACTTAGTGTGCTTAGGGGACTAAGAGAAGATTGGTGTCCTTGGAGCATGGCGTATGAGGAGTAAGAGAATTTAAAGAAGTAGAAAAGGGCCATGTTGTTAGAGCCATGTAAGCTATGATAGACTCTGGGTTTCACTCAAAGTGTGATAGGAAACCATTTGTAGAATCTTAAGTATAGGAGTGACATGATTTTATTACCTTTCTAAGAGATCATTCTGTGTAGAACAAAAGGAACTCTCATTCATTGCTAATGGGAATGCAAAATGGTACAGCCACTTTGGAAGATAGTTTGGTGGTTTCTTATAAAACAAAACATACTCTTATCATACAATCCAGTAATTGTGCTCCTTAGTATTGACCCAAAGGAGCTGAAAATGTATGTCCATACAAACACCTGCACACAAATGTTTGCAGCAGCTTTAGTCATCATTTCCAAAACTTGGTAGCAACCAAGATGTCCTTCAGTAGGTGAATGGATAAATAAAATGTGGTACATCCAGACAACAGAATATTATTCAGCACTAAAAATGAATGAGCTACTATCAAACCATGAAAAGATATGGAGGAAACTTAAATGCATATTACCAAGTGAAAGAAACCAATCTGAAAAAGCTACATACTGCATAGTTCCAACTATATTGACATTCTTAAAAAGGCAAAACTATGGAGACAATAAAAAAAAGATCAGTGATTCAGAACCAGAATTTAAAAATCTTAAAATTTATATGGAGACACAAAAGACCCCGAATCGCCAAAGCAATCCTGAGAAAGAAAAACGGAGCTGGAGGTATCAGGTTCCTTGGCTTCAGACTATACTACAAAGCTATAGTCATCAAAACAGTATGGTACTGGCACAATAATAGAAATATAGATCAATAGAACAGGACAGAAAGCCCAGAAATAAACACATGCACCTATGGTCAGTTAATCTACAGCAAAGGAGGCAAGGCTATACAATGGAGGAAAGACAGTCTCTTCAATAAATGGTGCTGGGAAAACAGGACAGCTACATGTCAAAAAATGAAATTAGACATTCTTTAACACCATATACAAAAATAAACTCAAAATGGATTAAAGACCTAAATGTGAGACTGGACACTATAAAACTCCTAGAGGAAAACATAGGCAGAACACTGACATAAATCGCAGCAATACCTTTTTTGATCCACCTCCCAGAGTAATGGAAATATAAACAAAAATAAACAAATGGGACCTAATGAAAAAAACATAAACAAAACAAAAAGACAGCCCACAGAGTGGGAGAAAATATTTGCAAATGATGCGACTGACAAGGGGTTAGTCTCCAAAATTTACAAACAGCTCATGCGGCTTAATAATAGCAAAACAAACAACCCAATCAAAAACTGGGTGAAGACCTAAATAGATATTTCTCCAAAGAAGACACACAGATGGCCAAGAGACACATGAAAAGATGTTCAACATCACTAATTATTAGAGAAATGCAAATCAAAACTACAATAAGATATCACTTCACACCAGCCAGAATGGCTGTCATCAAAAAATCCACAAACAATAAATGCTGAAGAGAGTGTGGAGAGAAGGGAACCCTCCTACACTGTCGGTGGGAATGTAAATTGGTGCAGCCACTATGGAAAACAGTATGGAGGTTCCTTAGGAAACTAAAAATAGAGCTATCATATGATGCTGCAGTCCCACTCCTAGGCATATATCCAGAGAAAAGCATGGTCTGAAAGGATACACGCACCCCAATGTTCATTGCAGCACTGTTTACAACAGTCGACACATGGAAACAACTTAAATGTAATCTACAGAAGAATGCAAAAAGATGTGGTACATATATACAATGGAATATTACTCAGCCATTAAAAAGAATGAAATAATGCCATTTGAAGCAACATGGATGGAACTAGAGATTGTCATACTGAGTGAAGTAAGTCAGAGAGAGAAAGAGAAATATAATATCAAATCACTTATATGCAGAATCTAAAAAACAAAATGATACAAATGAACTTATTTACAAAACAGAAACAGACTCACAGACTTAGAGAACGAACTTATGGTCACCAGGAAGAACAGTGCGGGGTGGGGATAATTAGGGAGTTTGAGATTGACATGTACGCACTGCTATTTTTAAAAAGGATAACCAACAAGGACCTCCTGTATAGCACAGGGAACTCTCCTCAATATTATGTAACAACCTAACTGGGAAAAGAATTTGAAAAAGAATGGATCCATGTATATGTGTAACTGAATCACTTTGTTGCACAACTGAAACTGACACATTATTAATCAACTATACTCCAATATAAAACAAAAAGTTAAAAAAGAAAGGCCACAATACTTTGGAACTCAAAAAAAAAATTGGTGGTTGCCAGTGGTTAGAGAGAGGGAGGGATGAATAGACAGAGCAGAGAGAATTTTTAGGACAGTGAAACTATACTGTATGATACTATAATGGTAGATATGTCCTTATACATTTGTCCAAACCTACAGAATGCACAACACCAAGAATAAACTCTAGTGCAGACTATGGACTTTGGGTGATAATGATGTGTCAGTGTAGGTTCATCAGTTGTAACAAATGTGCCACTCAGTGAGGAATGTTGATGATAGAGAGGTTATGCATATGTGGGCAAGAGGTGTATGGAAAACCTCTGGTAACTACCACCCAGTTCTGCTGTGAGCTTAAAACTGATCCAAAAAAACAAAGTCTATTAAAAAAAAAAAAGATTATTATGGCAGCTGTATGGAAAATAAAACAAAGCCCAATGAATGCAGAAGTAGAGAAATCAGTGAAGAAGCTACTACTAGTCTAGATAAGAGATAAAGGAAAGCCAGGACTAAGATGGCAGTGGGGGAGGAAGTTAGACAGTCAGAACTGGAGTGGAGTGTGTTCTGAAGGTAGAACAAACAGACTTGTTGATGAACTGGATGTGAAATGTGAAGGAGAAAAAGATCTTTGACCTGATGATGCTGAGAATGAAAGACAGGAAGAAGCAGATATGGAGTGAAACCAAGTCTCTGCTATGGATTTTTTTTTTTTTGCGGTACACGGGCCTCTCACTGTTGTGGCTTCTCCCGTTGCGGAGCACAGGCTCCGGATGCACAGGCTCAGCGGCCATGGCTCACGGGCCCAGCCGCTCCGTGGCACGTGGGATCCTCCCAGACCAGGGCATGAACCCGTGTCCCCTGCATCGGCAGGCAGACTCTCAACCACTGCGCCACCAGGGAAGCCCTGCTCTGGATATTTTAAGTCTGAAATGATGTGTTGGACACCTGGATGGTAATGTTGAGCAGCAGTTAAATGTAAATATCTAAGATTCAGAGGCACTCTCAGGCCTAAAGATATAAAATTGGGAATCACCAGCTTACACATGACATCAAAAGCCATGGGACTAGATGAGGTGACCAGTGAGAGTAGACAGCAAGGCAAAGAGAAGTGATCTGAACTCTGTGCCCAGGAGCACACCAACACTTAGAGTATAATAACAAGATAGTGACTAGGAGTTGAAAACCAGTGTGGAAGCAGAGATATTTAAAGAGACAGACAAGAACCCAGATCCTCACCAGCTAGGATCCTGAACCAGGAACCCAGAATCTTGAACCACAATACTGAAATGCTATAGCCTCTGTCCCTTTCTTGTGGGTATCAGGGGGCAAGGACCATGGGAGGGGGCACAGATCCACTTACAGCCTTCTCAGAGCTAGTGTAACCTGAGTGTGCCTATACACCGTTGGTGCAGCTTCCTGCCCAAGAGAAAAAAAAAAGCTCTTTCTTAGAGCAGCAAGAAAGTTGCCTAAACCTTCAGCATGAATACCCAGTACCAGACTATGGGCAGCAGACAAGGGCAAGAAAAAGAACTCATTAGGTGGGGAATAGGCACTGCCTTTTGCCTTGGGAAAGTTGGGACTTTCCTCAAGTAAAATGGATCCAATGATCATAGAATGCTGAGGGCTAAGCCCTGCGTTAGGTACTACAGGGCAGCTACAGAGATGTGTAAGACAAGTCCCAGATCTTCAAAGAGATGCCAGCCAGGTGGACTGAGGACAAAGTGGCTAGAAGCTGGGTACCTAATACTGAAATGTGGGAGAAGCCTCATCCCACATTATCCTCCACCCTCACCTTCCTGGAATTCCGCTGTGAAAAGTAAGTTGGGTTTTCCAACACCCTATGTTAAAAGACATCTTGGTAGTGTGTGCCTAAGAAAGTCCTGGAGCAAGCCCCCTTCTCTGTCTCCTGCATGTAACAGTCCTGGTCTCCTGCTACAAGAGCGCAAAAGTAAGTTGGGTTTTCCAACACCCTATGTTAAAAGACATCTTGGTAGTGTGTGCCTAAGAAAGTCCTGGAGCAAGCCCCCTTCTCTGTCTCCTGCATGTAACAGTCCTGGTCTCCTGCTACAAGAGCGCAGTGCATGCCAATCAAAGCTCTCTTGACAGCAGAGAGGATAAAGGAGTTTGTAAAGAGGGATTTTCACAAATGCTTGTTTAGGACCCTTCAAAAGTCCAGTGGTCTAAGGCTCTCTGCCCCTTCTTAAGGGGACTTGGGTTCTTCTCCTGATTCTTCTGACCTTTAAGGAGGTTCTGTTTTTGATCTTTTCAATAAAATGAGCAGTACTAAAATGTGCATTATAGTATTTGCATGGGGCAAATGACTGTCTTGTGCACCTTCTCTCTCCAATCCTTCACCCATGGCAGGCACCATTAATCAATCATGGTAGACTTCTCCATTGCAAAGGATGCAACCTTTTCACCACAGCACTGAAGGCAGCACTAAAAGTCAAAGTTACCATGTAAAATGAAATCTGTTTCTTATCTTTGGCATGGTAGTCAGCAGTAGAGCACTTAGAATCGAACACAGTTCTGAATCCTGGTTCTGTCATTACTGGTCTTGGGACCCTGGGTCGCAGTTTCACTGCTTATTAGCTGTTTAACTTTGGACACATAAACCAAATCTCTCTAAGCCTCAGTTTCTTCATCTGTTCTTCAGAGGAAAAGCCCATTTTCCTTTGAGAGCTGGGGATGAAGGGACCTATTTGGATTGGGAGGAGTCAGGCAAAGCTTCCCTGAAGAGGGAATGCGTGGGCTAAGATGTAAGGGAGGATGAGAGCAGTCTCCCATAGGAGAGGACGGTGCTGCATGAGAGAAGGTCAATGAGGATGGAGAACAGAGATCAAAGGGTCAACAGGCAAGGGCCAGTCTATATAAGCATTTTAGAACATCTTAAGAATTTTGATAATTATATATGCCATGGTTGGTCATACAAAGGATTAAGCAGGGTGGGCAACGTGATCAATTTCTAATCTAGAAGACATTCCCGCTCTCTTATGGGGAAAACATATCAGAGAGAGAAGGTTTGAGATGAGAAGACTAGTTAGAAGGCAGCTGCAGTGCTCAGGGGAAAGTCGTATTAAGTCAGACTAGGGAGGCAGCTTTTGAGACTGGGAGAAGTAGAGAAAAGTCAGACATCTAAAAAAGGCTTTAAAAAGTTGAGGAGGAATTGGTGATGAATTTAGGGAGCCATCCAGGATAATGCCTGGGGTGTTGTCTTATTCTTCGAGGTGGATAGTTGTGGCATTCACTAAGACAGGAAAAATCAAAGAAGACCTGATATTTGGGGGGGTTTTGTTTTGTGTTTTTGTGGGAGAAGACTTGCAAATCCAAGTAAAAGTGTTAAATAGGCAGATGGATACACAATAAGGAGGATTCAAATTAAAGATGAAATAATGGAGCCCAAAATCAGTCTTGCTGGCATATTTAGTCAATGCATGAACACTGATAAGTCTCCCTTCCCCAAGATAACTGAGAGAAGAGAGAGCCAACTCATTCTCTCAGCCCAGCCTGGACATACAACACCCCCAGTAGTACTAACATCTACCCAAATGCCTGCCTACACTGAACATGCTTGTCTTTGTTGCTTTGCCCAGAGTCTGGATGCTAAGTAACTGAATCCTGGCATTGTAGAAGGTTATCTGTAGAAGGAGATGTAGAGATCATCCAATGCTGCTGCATGACCATGTGGAGATGTGTTGAAATGCACAGCTGTTTAGAAAGGGTGCTGGCCTCGGAGAAAGAACACCTGGATATTTGCCCTGCCCACTAACACTCTGCTGACCTCATTTTACAGACTTTAAAACTAAAGTCCTTCCAAGTGAGATGACTTGTCCAAGGAGTTAGCTGCAGGGTAAGGACCTAAATCCACATACTTCCAAAACTTCTCAGCGTTTCTGATTTTTCAAAATATTTTAAGTCCACAATTATAATAGTAAGTACATGGAAGAGGTATTAGCAAATCCATGAACTTAACCCCTGTCCAGACTTCTGATTTCACTCATTCATTCAATAAATATGCACTGAGAACCCACTAAGTGCCAGGCACAGAGCCAAAGAGAAGTGTTGGTATAAACTCAGAACTTAGTCAGTCCAAGAAATGGGTAAAGCGCCTGACTGTACAGGTGAAATACAAAGCTTTGAATATTCAATCATACTGGTGGAAATTTTTAAACATTTTCCAGCATTCTAAAGGTAGTTGGAAAGACCCATATAAAAATTTACTTTCATCAAATGATTTGCCCTCATAAAGTCAGAGTTATAGAAGCTCAGGTAGCCAAGGGTTTGAGTTTAACACAGGGCAGGAGCACACAAAAGGTGTGACTCCTACCTGCTTTCTGCAAGGAACATGCTTCCTCATGTGGAATCAGAAAGACTGTGTTCCACAAGTAACAATGGCCCTGACTCACGAGGGTCACACATTAGTTCAGTGAGGCCTCTGAAAGTTCAGATCTCTATTAGGGACAGCCCAGTGTATTTGAGCCCTTTGATATCTGGTTATCAGGATGAAAACAGGACTCCTGGCACTAGATACTGCTGATGAACCACAGTAAGCAAGGAGTCTTTATTGCTACTCTGCCTAGAGTCAGCTAAAAGAAACTGAGTAAAAGAGAAAAGCAAAGTAAAAGATTAACAGGGGCTTTCCAAACTTGTAAACTTGACATTATAATTTGTGTTTTGCACAAACTTCAATCTCCATGTTCCTTTCACCCTCTACATGGGACAGTGGATTATTTATTTACCATCATATAAATTGTGACTAAAGGCAGATTGGATTATTCACCCATACAAGTGCTTTTAGCCTTCTTGCTATGCATGGATCACCTACACAAATTTGTGACCTACATGGGTAAGTTTGATGATATAAAATGGATGGGACATTTTACAATCATGAAAATTAAAATTATGAAGACAAGACAGCAACCTGAGAAATGCTTATGATATAACACTAATGAAAGGATGTAAACTGTCACATATGCTGTGATTATGACTTGTAAAATCAGGTTTGCCTTCAGTAATACTAGATATGCAAATGGAATATTGCTGTTTGTAAATGGTAAGATGTTGTATTAAAGTGAAAGGATTAAGGATTAGTAGTGGAAAAGAAATATTTTTCAGTTTTCTGTAGTGTGGTTTATTTGAGAGGTTTTTAAATTTTATTTTTTTGACAGGGTGTGAACTCTATATGGTACAGAGAAATAGTCTCCACAAGAAGCAGAGAACAGAACAGAATGCTCTCACTTTTTCCCCTTGTCTGTGTGTCTATAATCATTATTTGTTCAATTTCAGCCTGTAACAAAGCAGAAGACAGTTATTTGAAACCCAAGCCTTGATGAAAATTTCACAGGGAGTATCTTGGGTCCATGTAGACAGGGAGCATCTGTGGGGTTGAAAAGAAAAAAAAAAACCTGGATTCAAATCCCAGTCTGGCAGATTCCTTCATTTCCTTGCCTGTTAAGTGGGAAGGAGGAGAAAAAAGGAATTTTTCCTGAGTGGTTACTATGGACCAAGCTCTGGGCTTGACAATTTCTCATACATCATTTCATCTAATCTTCACAATAGCCTCATGAGACAAGTATTAGCCTACAATTTACCAGTGATACACTGAGGCTTCAAGACACTAAATAATGTGCTCACAGTCATATAGCTAGCAAGTGGCCAAGCCAAAATCCAAACCAAGGATTGTCTGTTCCCAGAATCTGCTCCTGTCACTCTCTGGATGCAACCCCCCACAGTTATTCTGGGACAGAATTAGCTAATGGATCAGGCTCACAGTGAGGGGCCTGATAAATATTTGTTGAATCAGAACTCACCATCACCATCAAAACTCTCTGAGCCCCTACTCTAGCTTCTTCAGCTCCCTTGACCAGCCCAGGAGAGAGAGTTTTCCCGTTTGCCACTGAGTGAGGCTCAGCCCACCCATTCCATGGAGAACAGGCACCCACAGACCTCCAGTGGGTGGGAGGTAGAACAGCAGCCTGGAGGGATCCTATTAGTGGAGGCGTCTGAGGCAGAGCAGTACCCAGACACCCAGCCCTAGAGTACGGGTCCTGAGCATTCTCCAAGCCCAATAGTGTGCTGATGAACAGCCTTAAGTAAGAAGTTCTGCA
Organism: Kogia breviceps; assembly: GCF_026419965.1. Taxonomy (NCBI): domain Eukaryota; kingdom Metazoa; phylum Chordata; class Mammalia; order Artiodactyla; family Physeteridae; genus Kogia; species Kogia breviceps. The sequence continues at coordinate 147,974,203 of NC_081312.1, forward strand.
CTGCCCAGTTAGGGCTTGAAAAGGACTTAGGAGGAGAAGCAAGAGGAAGCACTGGGGGGTAAGGGGGGGTGGTGTTCAAAGGGCTCCCTCTTTCTCTCCATCTTCAGCCACAGGCTTTAATATAGTCTGAAGTGACAGTGCAGCCTGGTTCCTTTTTAAGGCAGACTCCTAACTCCAATTCAGCACTGCTCCACAGAAAGCACACAGAGGTATTTATTTTCTTACATTCACCATAATCACATAAACAGAACTTGCCTTGCCTTTTCTCCTTTTGTTCACGGTGAGGTGAAGATAATTTCCCTTTTTAATAAGATCAAGACTATTTTTTCCCTTCAAATGCAAGAAAAGAGTAGGAATATTAACAACCCCAAACTGTTCCAGAATATAGTCTTTTCACTGGCCTTTTCACATTACAATACACTTAAAGGCTCAGATAGAGAGCAGAATTAAAGATAGACACTTCCCTAGTATATTGAAATCATCATGAGTTACAATCCTTTTGATGCAAAGGGCTCTTTTTTTTAACCATGATGTCCTTTACGTGAATAGTAAAAAAATGTTCACGGTAATAAATGCACCAGGAAAAATAGGTTAGAAAAAAAATGGAAATCTGTTTGTGTCCATAGGTGAATTGCTGCTGTGAGGTGGCTGCAATTTGACTTTGTACAAAAAGGGTCACTGAACAGAAGGTCAGGCAGCTGGCCATTTCCATTTCAAAGATGCTATCAAAAGGCCAAGAGGCAGTTCACCCAGCAGCCCTTTAGCAAACAAGATTTTCTCCTCTCTCATTTATGATATTTTTTTATGCCAAATAGTTTAGCAAGAAGGTCCCTGATTCATTTCCCCCGGAACACAAGCAGCTTGTGTGAGGTTTGGGGAGGACTTTAGTTTAAGGAATTGGAAGAGTTTTGAGTAATGAGGAACCATTTGGTGGCCACTTATCAAAGGTTTTGCAGCAAAGTAATAAATCACAGCAAAGCCTTCACTCCAGGCAGAGACAAGTGGGGAAAGGTAGCTCTGTTATTACGAATTATGTCTTGTCACGTCTGCATTGAGAGAATTTGGTTTCACAAACATCTCACTCATTAATTGAGGCCCTTTTGCAAAAACCATAGGAGGAAAGCACAACATTTGGGGACATTATGATTTTGGTTGAGTTTGAGGTCTTTGTAGTTAGAGCTGACCTACTAGCTGTTGCCAGGCAAAATGATGCTGGAAGAGCTAAAAATGAAAAAATCCTAAATTGCATGGGCTATAAAACGCAAACACCACAGGAGTGGAACGTAGCCTGGAATATGGAAGAAGTCACCTGGCCTGATACTGTTCACCACTGAAATTCCTTGTGGAGATTCCTATGAGCAGATTTCTAATCACTACATTTTAAAAAGCACAATAGTCAACACTAAAAGCACCACTCTTTGGCCTGCCCATCAGTAATACCAGGGGAGGCTGGAACAATGCTAGGAGAGTCTTGGGCCACTTGTGACCAGAACCACCAGCATGAGGCCAACCGAAAACAAGGCAAAGGTCAAAACCAGGGAAGTCCCATCCATCAGCTGGTCCTAGAAATGCAGAAGAAAGCTAAGAAAAGTTCAGGAGCTGCATAAATGCAGGAATAGGGTGACACAAAGAGCGAGAGTGGATGAAAAATACAAGGTCCACAATAATTGCTTTAAACGGGGTGTTTAGTGGAACAGGACTTTGTCATGAGAGAAGGGATGGTATCCAGTGAAGTCTCAAAGCATAAGCCAGGTCAGATATGTATGGGCCCTAATATTCCCCCAAGCTATCTTTACAAAGCCCTCATACTTTGCCATCTTTAACACTTTTCTCTGTAAAATGATACAAATAGCTTCCCAGCTGGTCCTTTTACCTCTGTGACAGCATGAGACTTGATTGACCTATTCCTGGATGACCAGTCATTAAGAGCACAGAGCATCCGTAGAAATCTCACAGAGGTCAAGGTGGGGTCTGGAAACAGCTCCCTGGGGGAGTACACCAGCAATTTCTTTGCAGTTTTGGCCATGCTAGTGAACTCTGTCACAATGGTAAAAATAATTCTAACATTCTTGAGGAATAAATGAAAACAAGACTGACTAATAACTGCTCTATTTTGAAGATGTACTTAATACTATGAAGGAAAAGTGTGACTGCCCCAAAATATTCTAGTAGTTTTAATTGAGTGCTATCTAAAGGCTAATTAAAATGAATGACCTTGCATTTTCTTATTATTTTATCTTTTAAAGCGACCCTTATTTAAGTCATTTTATGCTTAGAGGGGCAAAAAAAGATATTCCCTCTTGCTCTTTACATTATTCCAGAATTTTCGGTCTCCAACGCTTAGGAGAAATGTCTGATGGCTGGAAAGGGTGGGGGGTGGGGGTGTAGAGGGGAAAAAAAGAAAGAGAGAAAAGGAGGAAGGGAAGGAGGGAGGAGAGAGAAGAGGAAGGGAGGGAGAGAGGAAGGAAGGGAGGGAAGGAAGGAAGGAGAGAGGGAGGGAGGGAGGGAGGGAGATACAAATCCAACACTGCCTGGCTGCTGCTTCAAGAAGTAATCGCTGGCATCTGTCAGAACTCCCACTAAATAAGGGTTGGTCTTATTGGGTGTTTGCTCTGCTCCCATACACCTAATTGTGTGCCTTGACTATGATGGAATTTGTTCCTTAAGTAAAAGGGGAAACATGAGCCTTAGTGCTTTAATAGCATGGTATCTTCTGAAGTAATAAATGACCCAGAGGTTGGATTTGGCAGCAGGGGACCTACTTCCTACGTTCTCCCCAGAAGTGTCATGAGCCGCTGAGATCATTAGAGAGAAAAGGGAGTTTGGAGGAAGATGGAATGAGTGGAGAGGGGAAGGAAAGTGTGAGGTGATGTTATGGAAGAGAAAAGAGATCTTGCGGATTCTCTGCCTGTAACGGCTAGGCTTTTACCAGTTTGAAACAGTACACTTTGAAGAGCGTAACCTGCAGCTCTTTCGTCACTGAACAAATTCATTAATAAGAACCTTAACAGGCTCTGCCTGTTCCCCAGTGGTGGCTGCTGGGCTTCAAGAATGAGAGACACTGAATCTGGACTTGTAGTGATGTTGTCACTGTCCCTTAATGTCTCTCTAAACTTGTTCTGCATGAGGACTCTCCTTGCATTTCCAGCCCCACATCCTGAGGAGCCCCCGGCAGAGTCCCTGCAAGCCCAAGGCAAAGCCATGTTCAAATCCCCAGGGTGGGCTCCCACGGCCGTTCCCTGCATGAGCCTCAGCTCAGAGAGCAACTAGCAGAGGTAAGGAGCACACACACGTCTGTGGTCAGATTTTCACATCCCTATGAACATAGTAGGCGATCCTATGATTCCCCCTCAGAACTGCTGCAGGGAGGAAAGAATGTCGGCATCCAAGAGATGTGGGCCAGAATAGTCTGACCAAAATTCACACCCTAGGCATGAAGACAATTGAGGGAGCTTGCAATGGCCCATAATATCAATGCTTTTTCTTCAGTGTGAAAGCCTTTTCATCTACCTGCTTTCTTTAATCATGCTGAATAAAAATCCTGTTGGGTCATTAGTTTCCTTCCCATTTAACATATAAGGAAAACTGAGATTCAGGTTAAATGGCTACTCCAAGCCAGTGAATGACAGAGAATGACAGAGCCAGGACAGACACTCTGATCTCCTGACTCCAAGTCTACTCATCCCAGAGCCAGGACTGGGTCTGCTTGAGGGGTGTGGAAAGTTTTTTCCATCTAAACAATAAGCCCCTAATAACCTGAGATGGTGCTGAGGATTTCTACTATTTGACACCCCTCTGGGTTAAAGAATAGAATCTCCAGTATCTTCTCTGGACTTGGCAAATCAGACAGCATATCCTAGCCCTGAGTGAGGCAACGACAAGAGGAATACAGAACGAGTTCCTCATGCTCACAAGTGCTGATGGGTGGAGGGCCGCCAGGAGAAAGTACTATTGGGAAGCAGTTGGAATGTCCCTGGTACCAGGTAAAGAGCAGGGAGGATGGAGATGAAGAGATGGGAAAAAAGAAAAGAAAAATAAAGATTGTCCACTCAGAAAGAGAAGCCACCAGGAATCATAACACAGCTGCAGGAAGCAACCAATTGGCCCCTCCTTGAGTAAGCCTAATGCAGGCACCAGCTAGAGAAAGGGTGGGAGACTGGCCAAGGGTAGAATTTGCAGGAGTGCCCTGGCCTAGCCCGGCCCACATTTCCTGCCAAGCCCTCTAGACCTCAATCTAAAAATCCCAGATAATACCCTTTTACCCTGGATCACTTGCAAACCAAGCAGATTTCTCACTAAGAGGGATCTACCACACTTAGGCTTGTGGGAGAATAATTTATATAATCAGCTGCTCAAAACTCAGAGTGATTGTCAAGACAGAGACAACTAGCCTATAGTGAAAAGAGCACTAACCCCAATCTGGGACACAGAGAGGTAAGAACCAGCATCTACTGAGTTCCCACCGCAAACCATGTACTGTGCCAGGCACTGTATATATATTGCTCATTTAATCCTCTAAACAGCCCTATAAGGTAGGTATGATTATCCTCATTTTACAGTTGGGGAAACTGAGGCTCCGAGATTAAGTAACTTGTCCAGGGTCACACAGCTAGTTAAGTGACAGAAGGAGAATTCAAACAATCCAGCACGGATTATGCTTTTTCAAATGGCTCCAGTAAATTTCATAGAATTATCTCAAGAATTAAATAAGATGATCATAATAAAACCTGGATAAACCCAAAGCACTATGCAAATATTGGCTCTGTGTGTGCATGTGTGTACAAACAATACTTGCATACAGGCAAGTATTCAGATCTACAGTTCCTTGTACAGAACAGCCATGTGATTTAGTATCAGTGGCATGTTTCTCTCCAGAAAGCAAATATATGTACCTTACACAATTCCCCTATGAACACCATCACCACCACAGCCATTAAATGTGGTCCCCAGATGAAGTATGAGCATGCTGGTCAAAAATGGATATTCACAGGCTGAAAGCACTTTATGATTATCAGGGGACAAAAAATGAATTAAAATCACACCCTGCTAAGTGCCACAGAAGTATTTTCAAATTAGCATCGTTGCTGCTATCTCCCTAGTCCCTGGCATGTGGGTTGTACCTGCTGACATGTCCCTCAGGAAAACTAAAATGTTCAAATCGGACCAGAGACAGCTGATTACAGTTTATTTTCCATGCCAACGACAACAGAAACAGGTCTGCTTTCTCAAAGCTTCTCTCTCCCTGTCCTAATGAAATGTGTGTCTTTTCTGAGGAGCATTCCTTGGATTTACAAATTCTCGGCTCATGCAAGTGCCGACTCTGTACATGCATGTCCCTTAGAGTGAGAACTGCCTTAAAGCTTGCACCCCAGGCACCTTGCTTACTCACCCGAATGGAGGTCCCAAATTTCCTAACACCAGCACAGGCACCAGACCATGAAAGAGAGCAAGAGTCTCTTGGAAGAGAGTGCCTGCCCTCATAGAATGCCACTGAAGCCACCACAACTGTGGTAATATAATATTTTTCTAAACCACAAGGCAAGAGAAACCAATATATGGAAATGCATAAGAGCCAGACAACACTATTGCCCCCAGCACTTAGAAATCATGATATACAGCGTACTGCTCAGGTGCCCACCCTTCCACTATCCCAAATTCCAAGTGATGGAAAGAAGTGAGAGCAGGGCTAACTATTGTATCTCCGCAGGCTGCCTTCCCTCCTCCCAACCCCTGAGCTCCAACATACTTCAGAGGAAGGAGTGAAGGTATGACAAAGGGCTTTCGTGCCTGCCTAGCTTACATCATAGATCACACCCTGTTAGAAGTCCCAGCCTAATGCAACACCAACTCACAGGTGAGAACTTGCTGTGCAATCAGATGTGCTTAATGAACTCAGGAAATGATCATATATCCAGGTTAGACAGTAATGCTTTCTACACCAACCCCATGTAGAGAGGGTTACCCTAGCTTTACCGTTGAAGGGAACAAAGGTAAGAAATGTTTCAATGTTCAGATGATCCAGGCTGCATTTCTAGCAAACAGAATCAGTGGGTGTTAACCAACAACCAACACCTCAGATGGTGTGAAACAACTGAGCATAAGTCGGACACTTCATTCTATGGAGCCTAGTAATAACCGCGCCTCTCCATGATGCCACGGGAGAATGGAGTTGGGGTTCCACTGTGTCTCCAGGAACATGGTGCCATCCAAAGCAGTGAGAGGGGGGTTCCCTCCTCTACCTGCCAGGCAGTGGGACCAAAAACCCACCTTCCCCAGGTCCAAAACAATGGTTCCTGGGATAGGGAATGAGAGGAAACCTGAGATGTGAGGGCTCTCCAGAGGGCAAAGGGTGGAGGTCATATGGCTGCCTCTGCATGCTGCAGCCCCAAGGACTCACACCAACTCCCAGGCAAACAGCCTGTTCACCCTCTTTCTGTAATTCTTTGGACTCCAAAGAGTGGCCTTCTCCATCGTTACCACCTACAAATTCCAAACAGGGTCTCTCCCCTAAAAGAGATAGAAAACAGACATCATTTACCAGCTGTGAGACCTCAGGTAAGTCAACTTTTCTGAGCCTCAGCTTCCTCATCTGTAAAAGGGCAATGAAGCCCAGTGCAATACTTGCTGCTCAATAAATATCAGTTATGTAATTAGAGATATCACATTAAAGCACAGAGCCAAGCCTAGCTCAAAATACATAAGTAAATCCATTTCTTTTGCTCCTCCCTACCCTTCCCGGCCAAGTCCACACAAACATATCTCTCTGGTCCACATAGGTCCAGACAGAGATACAATCAAAAGGTTGGGGGATTGTCAAGATCTAAACTTTCCTGGGTATTTCATCATTACAGAAGTTCAGCCTGGGGTTCAGGTGGAGGCCATAGAGTGAAAACCCAGTAGGACCTGATGTGGAGGAACCTTCAAGGAGAAGGGATAAACCCCAAAACAACCAACCCCAGCAGTGGAGGAGTGGAAAGAGAACAACCTTCTCGTTACCCTTTCCTTCTTCCCACCCATCCTGCTGTTCACACCCTGGAGAATAGGAGAACCAGGAATGGTGGGAATATAAGATGAGAGATGATTCCAGTCAGCTGTGTGCTGAGGGGGCAGGTGAATGAGGAAGGAAGAGGAATCCTGTGGCCACCATGCCATGCAACCCAGGCAGCTATTCCTAACAGCCATTCCAACTCGAGAGATGGAAGTTAGGAACCAACTGAATTTCCATCCCCAGTGTATGTGTTTGGTTAATAATAACCCTCTCTATATCCCAGGACCCCATAAGACAAGTTATTACACAACCTTCATTAACTGAAGAAGGCTAATCAGCCAGAATCTCCAGATAAAAAAAAAAAATCACTGCAACACAAATGACCTGGAATGCTTTTTATCTGAATTATCCTGATAGTAACCAAAATTCTCTACCTGACTTCAGGAGTATAGGAAGAACCTGCTCCACTGCTAACCAAAGGCCACATCTATTGAATACACCATTCTCTCTTTGCTTACTTTCTAAAAGGCATAACCCATATGAGTTTAAAATCCTGTATATCTGCAGATTTTCTTAAGATTAGGCATGCTGATATTTCACCTAAGTTAACAGAGTCATTTTTTTCCCTTATATTTGCCATTTTTAAATTCTAGAAAAGGTGAAATTATAGTGACAGAAGCACATCAGTGGTTGCCTGAGACTGGAGATCAGGGGAGAGAACTGACTGCAAAGAGGCAGGATATAACTTTTTAGGGTAATGGAGCTGTTCTGTGTCTTGATGTGAGGGAGATTCACCAAACTATACATGTAGAATTAACAAATTTTCTTGTATGTAAATTATACCTCAATAGAAATGAAAAATGCCATTTTTCACAATAGACCAGTATAACTTTAAAATGTCAATGAAAATGTTTCTGTTACACAGAGATGGAAATACTAGGTCTGCCAAAATGTCTCAATAACAGGGTACTTCATCAGAATATGTCAGTATTTTATGGTATAAATCACCATCTGTCAGCTGCCTGAGGTGGAGCCGTGTAACACTGAACATATCCAGAGTGTACGTTTCTCCATCACATCCTCTAGGAGTATTAGTTAACCCATTAGAAGTTTAAGGCAATAGCATTCCTCAAGTGGACAATCAGTAGGGCTGTCTGGTACACTAGAAAGAAGAAGGCAAAAGTTCTGAGTCAATGGAACTCTGTCTTTCCACTGCCTAAATGTGTAGAATTGACAGTCTTATCCTAACACCATTTCCATATTTACTTGGCAAATCAAAAGCTTGAGGCCCAAATATTTTTGCCTTACCCATTTGATTTACCAAGGGACAGCCTGGTGGCACCCCCAAAATACTCTGGGAATCCATATGGTTGGAGACTATAACGGCTGGTGATAGTAGAAGAAATTTCTCCTACCCTGTTATCTCCAAGGCTGAGGTGTGTAGGGCTGTGTGGGTAAAAGTATAACTCCACCCTTTATAAAGATCTGCTTGGGTGCACCCCTCTCAGACCCACCCAGAAATGTGTGGAGAAAGGAGGTCCATGAAGAAACATGCACACACCTTTTGGAATCCCACACAACCAGCCTTAAGAGGAAGGGACAGATAAGGTCTCAGGTCAGGGGCCTGACACTCAGACTCCTGGTTGAAACCTCAGGCTGGGAGGAGAAAGAGAAAAACAATGGTCTATTTAAATCTCTCATTGTCCAAGGAACTTCCAAATCAAAATTTCAAGAACAATCATTGTCATTTTCAGTCCATTAATTCTTCGTCGATGAAACTGGGCCCGGGACTAGAATGAGCAGGTTGGGTCCAAAGCACTGCAGAGCTTTCTACAACATTATCTGTTTTGTCTTTCTCTCCTTTGGCAATCTCATGTACCCCTCAGCTTGGATTGCCAAACTCACCCTGATGATGTCTAAAACTCTCTAGCTCGGTTCCCTGTCCTGAGCTACAGCAATGGATTTTCACTTGTCCACTAATCATTACTCCCTGTATATTTGGCAAGAAACCCTAATTCGATTAGAGCAAATCCAAACTCAACATCATTACTCTTAAATCTACCCCTCACCTGGACCACTAAATGAGAGATTAGTACCCAGACAATAGGCACCCAGTCACCTAAGCCCCAAACTAAGATGGCCCCTGGAACCTGTTCTCTTCAACTACCATCATATTAATTGGTCACCAAATTCCATCAGTTCTACCTCAAGGATATCTCTTAAATCCACTCCTTTCTCTCTGTTACATCTCACACTTTTCCTGAAAACTCCCAATTTTCCCTCCACTTCCAGCAGGATGATCCTCTGATCCATCCCATTCGGCCAATGCTTTTGGAACTCCACTCAGGTCCCCTAAGACTGACACACTCATCCCCCAGATGCTGTAGGTTTTGACTGGTAGCAACTCACACTCACACCCTTTTCTAGAAGAGTATCAACAGCTGATGGAGCCATCTTTATCTAGACATGCCTGGGATACCATCCTCCCCTTGGAGGTGGCAGGACAACCTCTGAGGTTGTCAGCTGAGGTGCAGTTCATGCTCCAGAGCTCCCCATGAGATCAAGCTGAGTCCAGACTCTTCCTGAAACCACATTTTTGACCAGCTTCTTCCTCTGCCCCATCCCACTTCCCTCACTGCCTTAAAGTATCTTCCCCTGAGAGCCCCCCTTCAATAAATCACTTATACAAGAATCCCCATCTCAGGCTCTGTTTCTAGGGATTCTAAGACGTCCTTCATATTGGCACAGAATAATTTCTTTTTAAAGGCATAGTAGCTCAAGTAACTCCCTGGCATACATTTTTTAAGTTTATACTTCATTATGTACATATAGGGCAAAGACCTTAGGGTATCATATAAGCTCTTGCCTACTGCTCTAGACACACCTCCCACCTGTCCCCTGTCCCTAATTCCCCAATCCAACCAGGCTTTCTACTTTCCTCTCTACTAAACTACTGCACCTCCCCCCAAAACCATGCTCTTTCATACCTCAATATAAGCTAACGTTCTTCCCTTTGCCTTAAGTTTATTTCACCATCTTGTCTAAGCTCCTGTTCATCCTTTAAGACTCAGCTTAAACCTCACCACCTCCTTGAACTTTTCCTGAGCCTTCCCACCCTCTTAGGCAGAGTCAGATGTCCCATCCTTCATAGTCAAGTGGTGTCATGTACATACCTTTATTACATTTGCCCTATTGTATTTTCATGTTAACATCAAGATAATTCACTGCATGTTACTGTGAGTTTTATCAGGACAGAAACTGTGTCTTAGACATCTTTGCATTCCCAGTGCCAACACACAGCAGGTGCTCAACAAATACTTGTTGAATACTAGCAGTCTTCATTCTCTTGTCCTGGAAATGCCCTTTCCTTTCGTTCGTTTCCTTGTTTCAATGGTGTAACCTCCTTGTTCTTCTTTATCCTGCTTCCTACAAAGTCCAGTCTTTACTCTGGTTTCCCTAACCATGTATTTCGAGGTGGGGGGTAACGTAGGTCTGAGGGATATATTTGTATCACAGGTGTCATCTGGCTGTCACTTGTCACATACAGATCTGAATAATACTCTAGGCTTCTCTGTGGGTCACTGCCTGGCATGGCCAGCTTCTCCAGGCCACCTGAGTACTCTCAGTGCCAATTCTTCCTAAGTAAGGACACTGACTCTCCTCTAATTTCCCAACACATGGTCTTAGGCAAACTGTCTTGTTCAGCAGAGTTTTACCGAAGGCTTGGGGGTACCAGAGGGGAGTTACAACAAGGAAGAGCCATAAAACCTGGTGTGAGCCATCATTGCTCCAAAGTCCATGAAGCCTCAACTTGTCCTTTCCAAGCAGGATCTGCACTTTACCTTTGCATTACCAAAGGCATAGTAAAATGTCAGAGTCCCCAGACCAAAAGAAAGAGTACAGTCTTCCTGTCTTCCACAATATAAAATCTCTACCTCTGAAAAACAGAAAACTGCTATTATCTTTAAAATAAAAAATTTCACTCACCATCAAGCTTTCACAAACATTGTATTCTAGGTTCAGAGTACTGTCCTACTGAAATGAATAAATAAATAAATGGATGAAAGAATAAACCAAAAATATCTACACAAAGGGATTAAATAAGGCTTTAGGAAAGGCATGTGAGAGAAGGCATCATTTAAACCTACAGGCAATGGGGAAACTCATTCCAGGAGAAAGAATACAGAGCATTGGTCGGAGCCCAGCAAACAGAAACTTTCTGGCACTTTCTAGGGAAACTATGGGAGATAGTTTAGAAGCATCAATTAGGAGCAGTCCGACTGGAAAGTGAGTAAGATCCCTTCCAGCACTGATATCTACTCCAACTACAAGGGAAGTGATTTGAATTAAAATGTGTATTTAAAGTGATAGGCAAGGGACTTCCCTGGTGGTGCAGTGTATAAGACTTCATGGTCCCAATGCAGCGGGCCCGGGTTTGATCCCTGGTCAGGGAACTAGATCCCACATGCATGCTGCAACTAAGAGTTCACATGCCACAACTAAGGAGCCCATGTGCTACATCTAAGGAGCTGGTGAGCCACAACTAAGGAGCCCTGGAGCCGCAACTAAGGAGCCCACCTGCCACAACTAAGACACGGCACAACCAAATAAATAAATAAATATTTTTTAAAACATAAAATGCATTATCATTTAATAAATAAATAAATTATAAAAATAAAGTGGTAGGCAATGGCAAATCTTTCAAGGTTTATACTTAGTATCATATCATTTGTGGGTTGCTAACTTTTGGTAGAAAGAGTTGCACTGAACCACATCATCAAGTTAGAAAAATGATGAAAGAAAAAAATGCCAAAATGTTAACAGTGTCTGCCTCTTGGTGGTGAAATTATGATTGAATTGTTTTTGTTGTTTTGTTTTTAGTGCTGCTTCTTTATACATTTCTGCATGATGTCCCAAAAATTTTTGCAAGCATTTACCATTTCATGATAAATCTAAGGAAAACATTGCTACAACATTCATAATTTTTAAAACAAACTCTAAGGAAAATCTGTCAAATTAAAAAGAAAGTACTCATTTAGCAAACTTAGCCCTTTCTAATGGCATGTTTACTGAGAAGGTAATTCAGCCCCAAAAAGCATTACCTCTCAAAAACTGCTGAGAACGGCAATGACCAAGTCAGCATTAAAATCCAAAAATTTGTATCTCCTATGCCCAAGCCACCCTATCTTGATGAGGACACAGAAGCATAAGTATTCCTTTGGCAAATCTTAGCAAGAGCCAGAGACAAGCAGGATATCATGGTGTGGGGGAGGTTTGCTTCATCCCAGAAACACATTTTTCTAGAAGTTAAATCCTAGTGGCATCTGTGTGCAAAGAGCAAGTAAACTTACTTGCAAGATACTTGCTGAGAGTACCTAAAAAAAAATTGTATTGGAGATTCCAAATAATTGAAGCTCACACTAGAGGAGGAATGAACGAGTTCAAAATGACATGCTTCTCAGAAAGAAAGCTTTTGAAGAGATATGAAAAAAGGAAGCCATAGAGTTAGAATGTGGCCTGGCCCATGGGGTGAAAGAAATCCCTCATGGACTTGGAAATCATCATCAAGATCACTGCTGGACTCACATGAAGAGAATGAGGCATCATTTGGAAGATGGGAGCATCAGCATGAAATAACTGAATGAGCCTAAAGGTGAGAAAGCAATGCCTGGAAAGGAGAAGACAACGGAGAGGCCATGTGATCATTCAAAGTGAACACGTGGATCATTGCAGCTCTATTTACAATAGCCAGGACATGGAAGCAACCTAAGTGTCCATCAACAGATGAATGGATAAAGATGTGGCACACATATACAATGGAATACTACTCAGCCATAAAAAGGAACGAAATTGGGTCATTTGTAGAGACATGAATGGACCTAGAGAGTATCACACAGAGTGAAGTAAGTCAAAAAGAGAAAAGCAAATATCATATATTAATGTGTATATATGGAATCTAGAAAAATGGTATAGATGATCTTATTTGCAAAGCAGAAATAGAGACATAGAGAACAAATGTACGGATACCAAGGGGGAATGGGGGTCATGGGAGGAACTGGGAGATTGGGATTGACACATATATACTATTGATACTATGTGTAAAATAGACAACTAATGAGAACATACTGTATAGCACAGGGAACTCTACTCAATGCACTGTGGTGACCTAAATGAGAAGAAAATCCAAAACAGAGGAGATATATGTATATGTATAGCTGATTCATTTTGCTGCACAGCAGAAACTAACACAACATTGTAAAGCAACTATACTCCAATAAGAGTTAATTTCTTTTAAAAAGTGAACATGTGGAGGAGGCAAAGGTCGATGGTGAGATGGGAAGAGCTGTCGATGGGATGAACTGGATGAAGGATGAAGTGAGCACAGGGACAGAGGAAAGGGAGCATCAAATGTAGAGGTCACCGTACCATACACAACCTTCTCTGTAAAGGGACTCGGCCACCAGCCAATAATTCTTGAAGATAAAGAAGAAATTATCTGCCAGTTTTGAGCTCTGTGACTGTCATAGTTCGTAGCTAAGGTCCCAGCTTCTGATCAGGTGCTCCAGATCAGCACACTTCAATATAGACACCAAATGAAATTTTGAAATAAAATAAGTCAGTGAATTCAGGCCACATGTCTGAGTCTTAAAGCAAAAAGTAGTAGCAAACATTGAGGGAAACATTAGCTTAAGAAACACAGGTTAACAATCCAAAGGGTTCTCTAGGTCAAAGGAGGGGTCATACTAGGGCTTTGGGCTTAGTCACTGTGGAATTAATTGCCCTGTCCTGGGCATCCAAACCGATGGCAAATTCCTGAAAAAATGTATTAAGGGAATCCCAATTCTGCAGAGAGAACTGAAAAAGAAGTCTGCACATAAAATGCAGAAAGCATGGGGAGAACTCACACATTTTCTTATTACCCTCAGGGAAGAGAGAAAGAGGTTGATCAACCCTGGAATACTGAGAAAAGGGGGACTTAACCAAAGATGCAACAAAGTCTGTGCCTCAGTTACGTAGAGACTCACAAGGCAAATAAAAGTTCTTTTTTCTTTTAATTGATTTTGTACCCTCAAATGACATTTATAATCTACTTGCACTAAAGTGGGATCTATTCATTCTATATCACACATGAACTAACATATGCAAAAGAAGTTACATAACAATATACATTGAAGAAACAGGAATAATACCTGGTCCATAACTGGTACTCAATAGATAGCATATAGTCATTCACTTATTTATTCATTTATTCAATATTTATTGACTGTCTACTATATGCAAGGCACTATTCTAGGCACTGAGAATTCAGCATTTAAAAAAAAAAGGACAAAGCCCTCATGGAGCTTGCATTCCAGTGGGGGAGACTGGCAAATATGCAAATAATGCACATAACAAAGGCAGAGAATAATGAGTGCTATGAAAAGAAAAGAAGCAGATCAAGGAGACAGAGAGTGCCTAGGGGTTTCTTTAGATAGGGCAGTTGGGGATCGCCCTGAGGAGCCGATCAAGTAGAGACCTGCATGAAGTGAGGGAGCCAGTCACATGCAGACCTGAGGAAGCATCATGCAGAAAGAGGGCAAAATAAGGCCTTGAGTCAAAGAAGAGCTAGGAGGTGAGTAAGGCAGGATCAGAGTAAGGGAGGAGAGAAAGGTGGGAAACCGGCGGGAAAGGGAGGCGAGTGCCAGGTTTTGATGGCCTTGGTGGGCCAGGAGGAGGACTTTGGATGGTACTCCAAATGTGGGGGGAAGCCATTTGAGGGTCCTAAGCAGGACATGATCTGATTTCTGTGTTAAAATAACCACTCTGACAGGTTTATAGAGAGTGGAATGTGGGGGGTATGGGAGCAAGAGTAGAAGAAGCAGGGAGAAAGCTGGATCATGGAATGAGAAGAGGGCCTTGCAGACGCTGCCGCCTGGAGCCTCTCCCACTGTCCAGCCATGGTCAACCCCACCGTGTTCTTCAACATTGCCAACGACGGCAAGCCCTTGGGCTGTGGCTCCTTCAAGCTGTTTGCAGACAAAGTTCCAAAGATAGCAGAAAATTTCCGTGCTCTGAGCACTGGCAAGAAAGGATGTGTTTATAAAGGTTCCTGCTTTCACAGAATACTATAATTCCAGGATTTATGTGCCAGGGTTGTGACTTCACACACCGTAATGGGCACTGGTGGCAAGTCCATCTGTAGGGAGAAATTTGATAAGAGTTTCATCCTGAAGCATATGGGTCCTGGCATCTTGTCCATGGCAAATGCTGGAACCAACACAAGCTGTTCCCAGTTTTTCATCTGCACTGCCAAGACTGAGTGGTTGGATGGCAAACCTGTGGTCTTTGGCAAGGTGAAAGAGGGAATGAATATTGTGGAAGCCATGGAGTGCTTTGGGTCCAGGAATGGCAAGTCCAGCAAGAAGATCACCACTGCTGACTGTGGACAAATCTAATAAATTTGACTTGTGTTTTATCTTAACCACCAGACCATTCTTTCTGTAGCTCAGGTGAGCACCCCTTCACCCCCATCTGCTGGAAATATTCTATAATCTTTGTGCCCCCACTGCAGTTCTTTGGGTTCCATATTTTCCTCATCCCCCTCCAAGTTTAGCTGGATTGCAAAATTAACTACATGACTATGAAATAAAAACTAAACAGAAAAAAAAAGGAATGAGAAGAGGATGATAGCTCAGGAGATGAAATAGAAGGCATCTCCCATTTCCGCAAAGAGAGGGTCCCCAAAAAGTATTTTAGCCAACTTGAATATATGATTTCCAGAATGTGAATTAAATAGTCAAATTTCTACTTAGAGAAAGCTAGTATTTTAATTTCATTCACATACGTATCTAAATAACATCCACAGAATCAATCTAGAATTACCAATTTACAAATATTTCTTCTTTGCCAATCTCACGTTACATGAAGTAATTTTAATAAAACTCATTACAAGCATGTTTGACATCTTTTTAGAGCCACTTTTTGGGTCACTTCACATAAATTCCTAAGGCAGGCCATCTTCACTTCCATCTAGGCCTGTTTTGAATCTGTGTATGATACTGTAGCTGAATGCTTAGCCCAAACCACAAATGCCTGTTGGTAAAGATTTAGATTTTAGGACTTCCCTGGTGGTGCAGTGGTTAAGAATCCGTCTGCCAATACTGGGGACGGGTTCGAGCCCGGGTCCGGGAAGATCCCACATGCCGCGGAGCAACTAAGCCTGTGTGCCACAACTACTGAGCCTGTGCTCTGGAGCCCGTGAACCACAACTACTGAGCCCACACGCTGCAACTACTGAAGCCCGCACACCTAGAGCCCGTGCTCCGCAACAAGAGAAGCCACTGCAATGAGAAGCCCGTGCACCACCATGAAGAGTAGCCCCTGCTCACCACAACTATAAAAAGCCCGCATGCAGCAATGAAGACCCAACACAGCCAAAAATAAAATATAAATAAATAAATTTATTTTTAAAAAGATTTAGATTTTAAAGTAGAATTTATATCAGAATGTAGATTCTTTGAAGGCAAGGATACTGTTTTCTGAACTATTGTATCCCCAGTGCCTAAAGCAGGGATCAGCAAATATGGCCTATGGGCCAAATCTGTGAACATAGGTTTTATAAACAGTTTTACTGGAACACCATCAGGCCTATTAATTTGTGTATTGTCTATGGCTGGTTTTGCTCTGTAACAGCAGAATTGAACAGCTGTGACAGAGACTGTATAACTTGCAAAGCCTAAAATATTTACTATCTGGCCCTTTACAGAAGAAGTTTGCTGACCCTTGGTTTAGAGCATTGTCTACCACATAGTAGGCATTCAACAGAAATTTGGTATTGACTAAATAGCTATAAGAAAACTCCTTATTTTGTGAAAAATAATTTGCAGAAAGGAAAAAACAAAACCTTATACTTTGCAGTATTTGTCAAATTCGTCCTCAAGCGCCCTCCACACTGGCCCCTTCTAGTGGTTCTCTTCAAGCACTAAGTGGCATGAAAGCCTTTCTGTCTGGTTCCTAAGGGAGCATTTTCTAAGGCAGCTCTCCTTCCCTCCACACCATGAATAACTCTAAAGACATCACTTCTCTCTTCTGTGCCTCCATTTTCCACAACTTGAAAACAGAGTGTTTGTGAAACTCACGGGTCAAGTGTTTTCAGAGAAAAGGAATGGCAGTAGAAGTGCTTGACTTTTATATCTGTTAAAAGCAAAGGGGCAGGAGCATGGGAAGCCCATACACACATAGAGGGGTGGAAGGGCCGGTCAGCAGCTTGAGCCAGGAAAGAGAGGGCCCGTGGAAAGCAGCTTTAGAAAAGGGATTTCCTTCCCCATGTGTGCAAGCTATTTTATAAAAGCATGCTTTGAAGGGGTCCTGAAACTCTGTTCCATTCCATGTTCAAAAGCTATGTACACATTTTCTGATTTTTATAGTATGCAGGCTCTCTCAAAAAAGAGTTTCCAGTGTTCCTATGGAGGTATGTTGGAAAGGTTTGCAGGTAGCTCAGCCTAGCTAAGGCTCTGTCGACAGCCACACTGCTGGATATAAAATCAGCTGAAAGAACGCTAAGTTAGAAAACTGACAGAATGGTGATTGCTTTATTTATTCTTGTAGAGCAAAGTGGAAATTACCTCCCTCTGTTGAAAGAGAATCTAGTCTTAAGAGGCAAAGAGCCTATATTTTTTGGCATTGTAAGGGCTCAAAATTGTTCTGCTTTATCCTGTCTCTTTTGTCTTCTGCCACCTGGAAAGGAACAGAGAAGAGCTCTGAGAGAAGTGACATGAACTCTTTTATAGTGTTTTAGCAGCAATTTGTACAGAGGACAGTCCTAGGAGTGATTTTCTGTCAGCTGAACTATTGCTGAGGGCAGCAGGGAGAAGCTGTGAGGGCTCTTGCGGCCAAGCCTGAAGACCTGAAGGTATAGCCCTGCCCTGGAGCAGCCTACTCCAGGACAGACTTCACGGTCAGTGAGCGAGGAAGTGGTCTATGAAAGTCAGGCTGGTAACCGAGTCTCACTTTCCTCATTAAACACTGTAAAGAATTAACTCAGAATGTTAGAACACCTAGGGCAAAAAAGGTCACCTTAGCATGGGATCCCCTTGAGGCAGACCCCAAATGAGGCACAGGGTGTATTACTTGTGAGGCATAGGAAACACCTGTAGGCAAGTGACAAAGTGAGACCTGGCAGGGAAGGAAGCAATAAAGGATCAGACAGCAAGCCACCTACACTGTGGACAACTGGGGCTCATTCCCAGGGAGAAACTCTGGGACACTGTGTAAAACAAGAGCCACTGGGTTATCCCACCCAAGGGGCAAGGGAGCTGAGCTCAGTGACCGACTGACAGTTGGTGGAGGCTGTGTTAATTCCCCCAGCACTCCCACCCTGGGCGAAGAGATGCAGATGCTGGCAGCTGGAAGCAACAGAGCACCTTAATATGGTAAGTTCCAATGGATATGGGTGGCACACCCACCACATCTGCTACAGAGCTTCTCAATAAAAGTTTCCTCTGGTCTTTTCTTGCCCACATGTCACTCCTTCATATACTTGGAAGCAGGAAGTTGGCTGGGATGGAGTAGTGACATCTGCCACTTTCACAGGGCCCATTAGCTTTTGAATCAACTTCCTATGTCAGGGGAAATCCCCACATTGTGAATCCAACCTCCCCAAAGTAGAACACAAATGCCCAGCTTCCCCTGCAGCTAGAACACAGGCCTGAGGTTTAGGCTCTGCCAATCAGGCACACAAAGATGACACTGTTTGGGGGAAGTATGCAGTGCTGATGACAGGCTGATGGCATGTCCCTTGCTCCTGGAGAAAGGAGTGGCAGAGACATGTAGTTTGGGGTGGTGGAGGCAGCAATGGCTGTGGAGGTTTTCTGGTAGTTCAGGGTGGAATTTCTAGCACAAAACTGGCAGGAGGGCTGGTGGCTTTAGCACTTGCAGTAACTTTGGCTTCCTAGCATCATCTGGTACTCAACAGCTTCCAGGCTTTCCCATTAGGCCACTTTCTGCAGCTGGGTGTGGGTGATCATCCTAGAACCTTGACCCCAAGTGTGTTTCTTCCCCACCTTTAATATCCTTTATGTCAATCCCTTTCTTGCTTTAACTAGTCAGAGTGGACTCTGCTCTTCATGCCTAAGCCCAAGACAGATATAGGAGGAAAAAATAAATGGTAAAGTACACAGTATGACATGGTGTTACCATTTTATAAAAGCAGAAAGAAACTCAATGGGACCACTTGGTCTCCCCTCCTCCTCATAAAGAAGGTTACCTATAAACTATCTCAGATGAGAAACTAGTTTTCAAGTCTCCAGGGAGAAAATTCTGCACAACCTAAAGAATCATATCATTCCAGTAACCTACAACACCCAATACCAGAAAGTTCTACGTTAGTAGTCAAGGAGATTTTTTGTAGTCATTTAAAGGAAAAATGCACTTAAGTCACCCATTTTGCCACTGAATTTACCTTTAATGGTTTTTAATTTTATTATACATGGGGCTGCCAACTGCGAAACATTAAGGAATCAGCATCTTCATTTTTTTCCAGTTTACTGTGAGTCAGACAAAAACTTCAGCAGAGACAAAGATGTCAATATTATTTTTAATACAAAAGAAAACTCTTTCCATGTCACATTGGCATGAAAAGCACTTGTTTTCAAAAAAAGACCTTACTTTCAGTTCCCCTTCTACTCTGGGTCTTTTGAAGCCATAGCAGGAAGTCAGGAACACTTCCTTGAATCTCTAGATCAAAAGTCAACACAGGGAAGTCCACCTGAATTCCTTCCTTCCCTTGTGAAAATGGCAGTCTCCTTTCAGGGGCATAAATTAATCTTCCTCCAGTTCTTGAAGGATGTCTGTCCTCTGATGTTTGCACTCAATGGCAATAGCTATGATGATGGTGATTACATATCTGTCAGTGGTTTTCAGAAATCATTTGAAGGGCACTGGGTCTCGGCAGTATTGCATTAACATCTTACCTTAAATGTTTTACTCATCGACCTTCAAATGCTTCAAAATTCATATTTTTCTTAAAATTACTGGAAAATATTATAAATATAACAAGCATAATGTTTCATGAACAAATCAGGTTATATTCATAGGGAATAAGAGTTGGAATCAGACAAGTCTAGACTTTGAGGAAGGACCCTCCCCCACTTATAACCTGATCCTCCATGGTTGTTAACTGTGTATCTTGGCAAGTCACTTAATGTCTCTTAGACTTAGTTTCTTCATATGTAAATTGGGTTCACAATAACTACCACATAGGGTATATGTATAACTGATTCACTTTGTTGTAAAGGAGAAACTAACACACTATTGTAAAACAGTTATACTCAAATAAAGATGTTAAAAAAAAAAAAAAACTACCACATAGGATTGTTGTGAGGATAATGAGATAACATTTAACGTAAGTAAAACATACCTGGCATACAATAAAAATTCAATATATGGTAGCTATTGGTTTTTTTTCTTCTTAACCATCTATCTGTACATGACTATTTTCAAACAAATATTGCATATATTTCAATATGGATGATATTTTTCTTTATCTCTTGACTTTAAAATTTCACATATTTTGTAGATCTCATCTTCTGTGATCTGAGTTGTTGTTATTTTATTAGTCTTACACCTATGACCATCTCTTCCATCATACCTTCTGATGGCTGCCAAAGTTCTTTTTTCTGATGAGGTGATGAGCACACCACCCCTCACTTTAATGTACCAAAGTGGTTTCTCATTGCCCTGTGGATCCAATCCAAGCTCTTTATCACCTCCTATGGTCATTCTCCCATCCCCCAGCTGTACATCACAGAGTCTGAGAGGCTTAAAATTACATTTCACAGACCCCCTTGCTTAATAAATTATACCCAGAAGTTGTAAAGCTGTGGAATCCTTAGCAATACCAATGCCTCAAGATCAAGAGCCACCAAATGCTTCCCATCCCAGATCTAGGTGGGACTCTAATACCATTATGCTTTTAAAAGTTTCTCCTCCACTCTCATTCCAATTTCAAACTTTTCTACTGGACACTTCAGCTCCAACTCAACCCTCCATCTTTATTTCTTTTCACTCCCTGGAATTCTTTGAGCCCACTTTGATCTCCATTATATTGCAAACTGCTTAAGGGCAGAGAGAGTATTTTGTTCATGGCAGTAATCTATCCTGTACCCCTCCCCATAGTACACACACACATACTCCAGGAAAACTTCTGTGGTACACTGTAGGTCCTTTAAAAAAACATGCTTGTTTGCATATCTTTTTGAAGTTAAATGTTCCTCTCTTGGCATTCAGTACACAGTGGGTTATTTTGTGCTGAATTCCTTGCTCCCTGCAGGCTCAGAACATCAAAAGTAGCCAGAAAAATCTTAGAAAGATGTATTTTCAGAACCAGAGGCAGCCATGCCTTAAACACCACCCAAAGGAGGCCACCAGCCTGGGCCCACAGAGCCCACAGAGCCCACAGCTGTCTCTAGAGAGTCAGGAAAACATCCCAGGTCAACTCCACTGGTTTGCAGAGAATGCCAGAGTCACAAGATGTTTGAGACAGAAAGGACTTCAGGGGTCCTACTGCCCAACCTCTTCTATCAGTAGGTGAAGAAACAGGACAACAAAGGAGAAAGTGACTTGCTCAGTCATCCAGATGTTCTGCCCAAGAAGGGCCTGGAGCCCCCAGCCTTTGTCCACTCAATCTCATTCTGAGAGCATGGCCTGGGGAGGTCAAATCACTCTTTGCAGTGTCTGAGAAGCCCTTCCATCCTCTTCAGGGCCATTGGGAAACCAAGAGTGAACCTGGCAGCAGCCTTTCCCCAGAAATCCCGGGTGATGGAAGGGACAGTGACCTCAGTGATAGGTCCCTCAGCACTCCCCCAGCATCCCCATACCCTACCCTGCCCCCAGCCAGCCCTCTCTAACCCTTCATTTATCACCCCAGAACTTGAGAGTGAAGCCAGAATGAGAGAAAGCCACTATTACTGGGTGTCCCCCACACCACCCTTCCTGCCCATAATCTCTGGGTAATGATTCCTTTTGCCAGAAGCCCAGCTCCTGAAATAGTGTGGTGTATTGGCAGAGGTCCAGGAGCTAACAGACATGGCAGCATTGTGTCTTATGACCCGTTTTAACTGAGCTAATTTAGAATTTACCTGACCAAGAGTACCATAAAATGTACTCCTCACGATGAGATTGTTAATAACCACAGGATGACTGCCTGTGTTTGGCAGCTGGGGGGAGAACTGGAGGGGAAAGGCTGGTTTCCAGAAATAATCCTTCCCTCTGCACCAAATAGGAATTAAATGTGGGAAAGGGCAAAGGGGATGGACAGAGAGATTCACCCATAGGAACTAAATAGGGTTATAATTAGTTTGGGTGTTTGCAGGTGTCATCTTTCACCCTCTGCCTGGGGAGGAGACTGCTGGTAAGCTCAGAATCCTTTGTGTCTCTTCGAGAAGGGCATTGAGATCCTTGGGGTGTTAAAGAAAGAGCTGGAAGCAAGATGACTGCTAGGAGCAAGGCAAGTGAAGTCTCTGCTGTGCAGAGAGACACCGATGCAATGACCCCCTGAATATAACACTGTTTACTGATAGCTGCTCCCCGCAGCTATTACAGAGCTGCCTGAGAGCATCCTAATTAGTGAGTGTTGTCAGCACTCCCATTATAATCCCCAGCTGAGTGAGCTGTTTACCTCAGCCACTTCAAGTCACAACCTCTGAAACATAGCCTTAAGTAGCCAGTCTCAATTTGTTTTTACCCTGTGACTTATTCCAATAACTCCATGTTTCATAAGCATCTCAAATGTATATTTAAGCAGAGCAATCTCAAATCATATAAACTGGATTCTCACAGCTGTCTTATTGCTGAGATATCTGTCATTTTACAAAAATGTCCTAAGTACCTTCTATCCAAATATGTTTAAGATAGGAGTTATAAGTTAGATTCAAAGCATTTTTCCCACCACTTCATTTGCTGTTTTCTCTCAGGCTGGCTCAATATACTGGGACTTGACATTACCACAGTGGTTCTGAGTAAGCAGGAATATGTTCCTGCTCTGGGCTGTATTATAGTCTTGTGTATTAGTCAAGAACTGCGTTCTGTGAATTCATCCTAAGCATGCTCTCCTTAAAATTCATTCATTCATGAAACCCATGTGAAATTTGGACTGTGTGAGATATTTAATCTTACTGTTATGCCATAAACCTTACATGACATGATCCTCCTTGATGTAAAGACCAGCCTTATTAAAAGTAACGGTGTCTTGCATTCTGAATAAAGATAGCACTTTGAAGAACAGGAATAAAACTCAAATGGGATGACATAGGTATAAAAACGTGATCCATGTGGATACAGTCTTGTGAGCACTGCCTCCCCCTCTCCCCTCTCAGAATGCCCCTTCTCCACAGCCACAATTGTCAGGAGAATTCTAGGGTGAAGGGGTGTGGAGGGGGATCCTTATTTTCTTGAAGTACCAGGCAATACCCTAGGTAAGTATATCAAATGTCAGGCTTCCCTTAGGCAGTGTGGAGCTGACCTACGCTTAAGGCTGACACCAAAACCAGCGGTTGTGAAAAGAGAGAAGTCCAAAAGGAACTAAGAAAATAAAGCCCACATTAAATCCTTTTTGAGATCAATGTAAAATTTGGATTAAAGATGCTTGATATGGATTCATCTATTAAACAATGCAGGATCATTAACAATAATCAAATCAATGTAATTTCAGTTTACAGAGTCATAACCTACCACTTCAAGAAACTGAATATCATTTTTTAAATTTGTATTGTAGGGATTTTAAAACACATACAAAAGCAGAGAGAATAGTTTAATGAACCCCATATATTCATCACCCAGCTTCAATACTATAAATTCCTGGTAAATCTTATTTCATCTCTACTTGCCATCACCACCTCTACTCGCCCATCGCCAGATTATTTTAAAGCTTAATTCAGACTATTTCAAGAAATTTAAACAGGAATTTCACCTGCCTTAGAAAGTCCATTCTGGATGGATCGCCACCTCTAGTTAGTGCACTGGGCATACCCCCTGCTACACTCTCACACCCCTACCACCCTCAAGAAGGCCTCACAACTGACCACTGCCACCAGAGATGTCCTCACAGGGGTGTCTTCAAACACACTATGAACCTCATCAGTGGCCCAAAATCGAAGGAAGTGACTAGGCATCCCAAGTAAGAGCAACTACCAGAGGAATCTTACAACCTGAGGGACAGCACTACTCTTGGCCTAAGAATGGCCCTCATGAGCCAGCATGGGACAGCGTTTCCCAGTCACTATGGCAACGACAGCAAATGCTCTATTATCAATGAATTAAAAACAAGAAAGCATCATCCTTACCATTTAAAAGCTCATTCTCCTTAAAACAAAAACAAAAAATAAACATGCACATGTGGTTTGTGAAAAAGTGTAGTCTTTATTCTGGAGAAACGCATATGGAGAGTACTATCATTGCAATGAATCCCCCGCCAAAAAAGTTTTTTTAAATACAGCTTGTACTATGATACCAAATGCTGGAGACTCCCATGTCCTCACCACTATTTATATATTTGAGACTATTCTTTCCAGAATTATATTAGGAAGACATGCAAGGGAAAAAACACATTTGCACCCCCTGAAAAGCAACTTAACTTACTCCTCAGAGTGTGTAGAAACTTGAAGATGTAAACAAACATGTGAAATGAATACCTAAGGTGGTAATAACCACTGAGAATTTTAAGTGTCTAAAAATATTTTTTAAATCAGCAAGCCGCTGATCTTGGCACATTAGCAGCTATTACTATACTAAAATGATCTGCCAGGAAGGCATGGAAAAATCAGACATTTTCCACTGGGAAGCAAACAAGTTTGATTATCAAGATGAGCCTGTACTAAACATAATTTTCCCCATCAGGGCAATGGTAAATGAAGCCATTAATGAGCAAATACACGTTTTTAGATGACATTCTAGAAATACACATCGAAGAAAATATACATCCACAGAATAGCTAACTTGGAAAGAAGGAACGAATTTGAGATACTGGTTAGTAGGGAAAAAGAAAGGAGACCTTCTTAATCAGCCTTTGTCAATCACCACCTGAAACACAAGGAGAACGGCAACACCAGTAACAAGGCCTGGTCAGCAGGGAAGGTAGAGCTAAAGGAGCCCTAAGAGTTAAAACCCTGTTTACTATGTCTGGAGGTAGTGCAATCTGTATACCAATCACTGAAGTCATCTGAGGATTGCCCGTTGCTGACAAATGTAGATGGACAGATATGTAAAGATGATGCGTCATGAACTACAGCTGATGAATTTCCTGCAGAAGCCCCTGTACTCACATCAGAAGTGTCAAGAGGTGACAGAGCTACATCACACTGAGTCTGGCAGTTTAATTTGGTGTCGGCTATTAGTGTCGACTCTCAGCGCTATTGCCATTCAGTGTTTCTGCTGGCAAGGTGACACAGCCTCAGAGATCGCTAAATTTCTTTGTTGAGTGAAAGAGAGGTTGCCTGATTTGTGCAGTAATCCCTTGCTGAACAATGGGGATTGCAGAGGGGCCAGGGAAGGAAACAGGGGGAAAAGGAATTCATTTCACAGGGTTCCTTTAAAACATTTCTTGCACAACTTCAGGTAAGGATCTGATGACTTTGTTGGGTAAAAAGCAAATGTCTGGGACAAGGATGATTTACGTTGAAGGTTTGGTTTGGCTGAATTAGAAGCTACTGAGTGTACTGGCATCATGGAAGTACTCTCCCTACATGGGTTCCAGGGAAACCACCACATTCACTCAGGAAGGAGGACGTGGAGGGTTGCTCTGACCTCTGGGCATCACCCAGTGAGCCCAGTTCCTTCTCCTGACCCCATGCTTATGGCAGAGGCAGACCTTGGCAGTGTATCCAAGGACACTTCAAACTTCCTTGGTTACCCTTCCTCCAGAGAAAAGAGAAACAGTGTCCATACCCTACACCCCACCCTCAATTTCATGCCACTGCTTGCAGGGTAAGAAGGCATGGGGTACAGGTCAGGGTGGCCCTGGCCACTCCATACAGCCTATGACTCAAGGAATTTGGTCAAAACCTAATAATAAATAGCCCCTCCTCCACTCTGCCAAGGACAGCACTGCCATAAATAGATGTCCCGGACTTCGCACCATGGAGGCCACAGGAAGGTGATAATAATTACCAGTGCCTAGGATACACACTTCCAGAACTATCTATAAGAGTAGGGGAGGGGTTGGAAGAAACATGGAGAAGGAGTTACAGTCATTAGTAGTAAAATAATCTCTGTAGCAACAAGAAAAACATGGCTTGAAGTTTAAGCAACTTGTCCAAGGTAGCAATTAGGATTAGAATACCGCAAAGGGGAAACCGGGTAGGAGCTCTATATTATAAGAACAAGAGCAGACTGCAAAGCTTCTTAGCACCTGCCCTACCACACTGGACAAGAGCCTGCTCACAATACTGTGCTCCTTATATTTTCATAGAACTTCATACCTGTGGTCTGTGGCTTTTACTCCCATTATCTCATTGGAGCCTCAGTCATTCCTCAGGCTTCCTGAAGCTACTCCCAGAGGCCATCCTCTGATTCTG
This sequence comes from Kogia breviceps, assembly GCF_026419965.1. Classification (NCBI taxonomy): domain Eukaryota; kingdom Metazoa; phylum Chordata; class Mammalia; order Artiodactyla; family Physeteridae; genus Kogia; species Kogia breviceps. The sequence continues at coordinate 148,000,738 of NC_081312.1, forward strand.
AGCTCTTTCAATACTCCAACTTCCACCCACATTCTTCCCCTTTATAGAAGAAAGTTGCATATTCCAGGAGAATTTCACCCAATGCCATGGAACTGACCAACCTGAAACCACCACAGTAGCGTAACCCAGACTTACTGTGGTAAAAGAGTCGGGTAAAATTTCTAAGAGGGAAATACATAGGTCAGTCCAAGAAATTCTGTATAGACAAGGCATGTCTGGGATAACTATAAACATTTTACAAGAACCTCTTCAGGACACGGGGAGGGGGAGGCGTAAGCTGGGACGAAGTGAGAGAGTGGCATGGACATATATACGCTACCAAATGTAAAATAGATAGCTAGTGGGAAGCAGCTGCATAGCACAGGGAGATCAGCTCGGTGCTTTGTGACCACCTAGAGGGGTGGGAGGGAGAAACAAGAGGGAGGAGATATGGGGGTATATGTATATGTATAGCCGATTCACTTTGTTATAAAGCAGAAACTAACACAACATTGTAAAGCAATTATACCCCAATAAAAATTTTTAAAAAAAATACCTCCTCAGGATGACTTTGGAGATACAATTTCACAACTTTAGAGTTCTTATGGGGATTTCTTTTCCTGTGAAAATTTCTCCAGTTTAAGGATGTTAACACTAACATTCTAAGGGTCCTATGTTTCTGAACTCTGCTTTCTGAAACTATCACCCTTCATAGACATTTTTATAAAAGTTTCAGAAAGCTCCTGTAAGGGATATCGAGCTATATACCTGGACATAATGGACAGAACAAGGTCAGCGAGAGTCCCTGCTCCGCACTGGTCACCCACCTGGAATATCGTGTCCAGTTGTAGAAGCCACACTTGACGAGGGGTACTAACCAGTGGAGCAGCTGAGGTGATGAGGAGTCGACAACACCACAGTGTGTGGTTGAAGGTCCTTGGCCAAAGAAGACAAGAATATGTAGAGCCTAAGTCCTCAATCAGTTGGAGAGTTATCATGTGAAAGCTAAGAGATCTTTACAAAAAATAGAGCAAGGCCTTTCTGCGTTTCCCATGGAGGGGTCCATACGGCATTGTTCTAGGTTCCTGCCATAACTTAAAAGGAAACTTGCACAATGTGCAGAGCCCTTGATGGCCTGCAAATGAAGGAGGAGGATGTCCTCAAATTCCTTGCAGCAGAAACCAACTGAGGTGGTTGACTTCCAAATGGAACAGTACGTCTACAAGAGGAAAAGTGATGACATCTACATCATAAATCTAAAGAGAATCTGTGAGAAGCTTCTGCTCCTGCCACTGTTGCCATTAAAAACCCGGCTGAGGTCAGTGTCATATCCTCCAGGAATACCGGCCCGCCAGCTGTGCTGAAGTCTGCTGCTGCCGCTAGAGCTTCTCCTCTTGCGGCTTCACATCCGGAACCTTCCCTAACCAGATCCAGGCAGTCTTCCGGGAGCCCGGGACCTCGGTTGGTGGCTGATCCCAGGGCAACCACAGCCTCTCACAGAGGCGTCTCACGTTAACCCGTCAACCACTGCTGAGTAACAGAGACCCTCCTTTGCGTGTGGACACTGTCACTCCCACCACAGAGGAGCTCACTCCGCAGCCACGGGTCTGAGATAGCAGGCGTTGGCAGTCCCTTCCAGTTCAGGCTAGTCCCTCGGGAGGCCTTCCTCACTCAAGGCTTTCCCTTCTCAAACTCCCACTGTCTGGGCCTTGCTCTGTTCTTTTTTTTTTTAAGGACCATTTCTTTTCTGTCAGCCTTATTTCCAGTTTCTGTTTATGAGTCTGTGAAAGGCCAGCTTAAGACCAGTCAGTGGTTGTTCCTGCCCGTTGTGTGGCCTGAGCGGTGGAGCCGCGGTCCAGTCCCGAGTGGCGAGCTGCGGCTCCTACCCGCACACCTTCAGACCAGCCCGCCACCCAGGGTTGAGAAGCAGTAATTTGGGAGCTGGCACATCCCATTGTCTCCGAGACGCCTCCTGGGTCACAGCCTTGTCAGCAGCGGACTCCTTTTCAGTCTCCTCAGGATCTCTGCGAGAGTAGAGAGCGCGTGACCACGCGAGACCTTCCGTGGGCGTTCACAGGGTGGGGCCGCGCCTGCGCAGAACGTTCGGCCCTGGGATCAGCCACCAGCCGAGGTCCCGGGCTCCCGGAAGACTGCCTGGATCTTGTTAGGGAAATTTCCAGATGTGAAGTCGCAAGAGGAGAAGTTCTAGAGGCAGCAGCAGACTTTAGCACAGCTGGCCAGTATTCCTGGAGGGTATGACACTGACCTTTAATAATTAAAGAAACTATGTCTTTGTGGGAACATTGAAATAACTTTGGATTTGAGTCCATTTACCGTTGGAATCTCAATCTAATAGCTAATAGTAGTGAATCCGAGGGCATTCCAGGCCTCTACGCAGTGACTTGATGAAATAGATTAGAGATGGAGGAAGGCAGAGGGGGAAAAAACATCAACTCAGACTTGGAAAATGTCTTAAAATGATCAGGAGTACATAAATTACCTTCAACCAGATACAGTTTCCCTTGATCCTACCACATTTGCTCCCTTCCCAATCTTAACCTTCCCCATCTCCTTTTACTGCTGTTATGTTTCTAATCCATGATTTTTCAACATCAACGATGCTGTCAGTCATCGTAGAAATCCCTTTGACAAGTCAGAAACTTGCCAAAGATTATTATGACCAATGTCATTGTGTAGGAATCAGGAAAAGAGGCATGACTCTCTGTACCAAGGCTTGGACTCTAGGAAATAAAGCATGGAGGCATGAAGTTGTGGGGTTTGATTCTCTCAGCCTCCGCATGCTGAGAGAAAGCATTTATTGATAATTGCAAAGGAACATACCTCCAGCTCCCCTACCTACTGCGATGCAGACCCTGGGTGGGTAGGATTTAATGTGGGTGCAGGGCCCATATCTCCCCCTTCTCTATGTCTCCCACAAGTTCAGCACAGTGTTTTCCACCTCCTAGGAACTCAATAAGCAATAAATAGATTGAAGTGGAGACTTGCTGTTAGCAATCTCACCCCAGGCACAAAATTCACAATACATACCATAACTAGTGCCTATAGAAATTGATCCAGCTCAAAACTATATATAAATGCAATGGATTTGTAGCCTTAAAGTTTCAAAATCATTGATATTTCCAATCTGGAGAAATAAAGGTATTTTAATCCTATTGCATCTTTCAGTTTAAGATACTCTATTAGACTGGAATGGAGATTATAACTTTTACTCAAGAGATATCTCTTCCAGTCTCATTCCATTAGTTACAACAAGGCCGCATCATTAAAGACTTTACTCCCTCGCTGGGAGAGAACTTGTGATGAGTGACTGATTCTCATAATTGGCTTAGGGAACCAGACTCATTCATTGAATCAAGAAAAAGAACATCAAGGAAAGAAGAGAACATCAAAGAATAACTCTCTAGGCTCGCTTTTTTATTTCTTTCCTTGAGTCAGACCACTAGCATCTTTCTTAGAAATGAGGTAACATTTCAGAACATGGATCTGAATGCTCAAGTGACTTCAGTGGATCTGCAGCATTTATTAAGCACTGGCTGTATACAAATCCTTCAATGGGATAATAGCTGCTGCTGAAGAACCCACTGCAGACCTAACCATGCAGGCTCTGCCTGAGAAGCTTATTATCTCATTGAGAAGACTTAAAACAGAGAGGAGGTTTTTTCAAACTAAAGAAAGAGCAGCATAAAAACTAGTGGAAAATAATAAAATGCAAATGAAATACCCAAGGGCCAGGGACAGTTGGATTAAGGCCACAATTAAATCAACATAGGCAATAACAAGTTATTCCTTCCATGTGTACAATACTCCACAGTTTTCTAACTCTTCACTCATATCACCTCTTAATTTTCAAACAATTTTATGAAATAGGCTTTATCTTCCCCAGTTTCTGGATGAGAAAACAGTCCCACGTCAGTGAGGTGACGTGTCCAAGGCTCCTGAGCTAGCAAGTGGCAGAGCTGAACAGAAAATAATTTAGGGCTCTAACCTGCTGACATCTAGCTATCATTGTTTCCACTTCCCCACGTTATCACTCAAAACATATATCTGTGCAGAGCTTTACTTTCACAAAGTATTTTCACAGACATTTTATCATTTGGTCCTCTCAGTGCTGGGTGAGAGGCAGGGCAGAAATTCCACAGGAGGAGAGAAAATTAGGATGTTGGTGAGTCTTCCTGCCTGAAGCCATCCAAACAGAGATTGTTGCTGCATCATGACTCCCAGCACAGGGACCATTGCTCACACCTAACTGTGATTTCATGGCAGGGGTGAGCAGGAGAAAGGACTCGTGCAAACAGGAAACGTACACTTTCATTTATTCCTGGATCTTGTACCTGTCACGTAACAATTCAAACCATGAGACTCGAAGAGGAAAGGGGGTGATATACACACCAGTCTGTTCTCTCAGCAGCTTCCTTGCTTTTCAGAGCATCAGTTAATCGCGGGGGTTCCTCACATCTACCACACACTCCTTTGCTTGGTTTAAGGCACTAGAGTTGGATGGTGAATTTAAATCATGTCCCCAGCTCCCAGCGCTAACCTGTCTATCCTGTCAGAGGAACTGCCACAGCCTCTCTGTTTTGCATGCCCTCTGCAAAGAAGGAGAACGAGAGAACGATAACCCCAGGGTGAGCAGGAGAACCACTTTGGGAAATGTATTCCCGCAGCACCTGGGAAGGAGCAGGCTAATTGGCTCCAGAGGCCGTGGCAGCAGCATAAGCAGGTAGGATTGTGCCGTCCTTTATTGACTGGTGCAGTCACTTCTTGGGAACCCATGTTCGTTAGCTGTGTGTAAAGTAATATTAGAGGAGAGACGCTGGGTCCTGTGCTGAATGATTGAGCGCCCAACCTGACTGGGAGGTGCATTATGTAAAAGCGCCTGCGAGAGTCATCGAGTTACTTAAGTGGATGTGTTGAGCATATCTGAGAGGGTGCTGTTGTGAGAATGCAAGATCAGGGCGTTGAAATGTGAAAGGCCTCAACTGAAATAAGCCCTCAGGCTTTTCATACCCATTCTCCACAGCTCTCTCGGGTTATCATACAGAATTAAAGGGTCCTCCCACTCCCCCTGTGCTAACTCTTCACATTTCCAGGCCAAAAGTGGGTGCGTAAGCTGCCAGCACCTGTTTGTCTAGCAGACCCAGGAGGAAAGGGAAGAGGCCAGCTCTTCCTTCAAATCTTCCTTAGTCCTTTCTGTGACAGGAGGAAGCTTGTTGGCTAATCCCCAGGCTTTTAAAGATACCAATAAATTTTTAAAAGCTACTAGACCAATGGTGTCTCCTAGGGTGTTTGCTCCTCAAGTCAAAGGTAAAAAAGAGCTCACTGTATTTGCCCCCACACCTTTTGGAGGTGACCTTTGGAGGCGTCGGCCTCCAAAGTTGATGCTAAAGGGTTAGCATCAACCTTGTGCTGAGACCAAACAAGTTCACAAACTCCCACAATGGGATGTGTCCAAGGACCACATCTCCACCACCATGGCTCCAAAAAGTGTTGGTCACTAGTCCCCTTCTTTTCTCCCTAGTTCACTGCCCTCTGAACCCTCCTCCTTTTCTCCCAACCGCGGCTTCCCAGGGAGACGATGACATGCACGCAAAAGCATTTCTCTGGCTCTACCCCCACCCACTCTGCAGGACCTGCAGACCCCTCCAGATCCTCCCAAATCATCACAAGAATCCCCAGGGGTATTTCCTAGGTGCTCCAAAACCAAAATTATGGGCTACCAATGTCCCCTTTCCCTACAACATTCACAGGGTTATAGGAAGTGTCTCCCATCAGAGCTAGCACCAAAAGTAGCACCTCCTGAAGTCTAGAATTCTGGATCCCTTGTGCAAATGGACCATGGCTGGGTCTCCGCTCCTCACTCCATTTCTCCAAACACACGACGTGCTAGGGAGAACAGAGTTTCAGCTCATGGCAGGATCCAGCCAACTTTCAATGGCTCTAAACCACGTATACAACACAGCCCAAATTCTTCAGCCTGGCATTCAAAGCCCCAGTCACTGCTTCCACTGCAGCTCACCTTCCCCTAAAGCTATCCTTACATCCAAATTATTACCCACCTCCCAGACTACATGCCTTACACTAAACACGCTTTGAATGCTTCCTGTCATGTGCCTTTATCCTAGGTTTCCTGCAGTTGACCTCCCTCCCCTCCACCCACTGCTGCCTTTCAGAATCCAGCCAATCAGTCAGCAAGACCCAGCTCAGGCTTTCCTCCTTCCTGTCATCGCAAACCAGCTTATGTCACAGTCAGTGGTGTGTGTCCCTCCCTAAAGTGTACACTCTGGAGGGCAGGGACCACATCTTATTTATCTAAATCCCTATTGTCAATAACAGGGTACTTTGCACATAGTGGGTGCTCACTAAGTGGTTATTGGATTGTAGAGGCTATACTATGAATCATTGCCTAACTATGAAATCATATATCCATTTGTTTCTTTTACCTGAAGGTGCTCCAGTGGAATAGAACCCAGAACTGACAAAGTTTGATAGACAAGGTTAGGATTGGAAAATGCCTGAAGCACGGTCCATGAGACACCCAGGTGTAAGGTCCTTACCACTAGTGAGAAACAAAGAAAATGGAGTAAACGGAGAAACGAGGTGGGAGAAAGGAGACAGTCAAAACAAAGTAGCACATCCCCAACTCTCTCAGGTGTGACCCCATCACCAATAATGCATGCTAGTTGATATCCTTCAACCTTTGGTATCATCAAATATTAGAATTACATAGTCTAACCCCTTCATTTTGTAGAGTCAGCAATGGAGGCTCAGAGAGGTAAAATGACTTCCCCAAGGTCACACAGCCAATTAGTGGCGATGTCAGAACTAAAACCAAGGTCTCCTGAGTACACATGTATTTCTTACTAATAGTATATATAGTCTTTTCTTTCCATCTATTTATCATTCGTTTTCATAAGAGAAATGGAATGAACTGAAAGGACGAGGAGGAAGAGAAAAGGGAACTGAAACAGAATATTCATTCATAAATCTCTGTCTTATTTCCAATGATCCCCCAACACAATCAGTAAAAGGCTTTTGTAAATTTCCTTGTCTTTATGAAAAGGGACAAGTAGACATGAAATTCACAAGTGACTGCATAACCAGATGCTGAATGCTAGGCTCCCCCTGCTAGGTATGGGCCCCTAGCTCTCCTTGCTAGGATCTGGGTGGGCTGAGCACGTGGGTGGGAGGCCAGATTCTTGACATTATTGTCTTTGGCAGTAGTCCCCAATCCTGCCAGCCTTACCTCTCTGATTTATTAGCACAAACCCAGCACTCTAAAAATATAATTACTGCATTTAGAGGGTGTTTCCTATCTATAGGCTGCAGGGGCTTAAGCACACATAAACTCTTGTGACACTGAATTATATCCTGGAAAACCAAAACTGTGCACTCTGCAAAGCCAGCCTGACAGCTGGATGATCCGATGGGCTGGTGGTGCTCATTAGCAGCTGCCACATGAATGAAAGCAGCAATCATTTCTACCATAAAGTACACAGTTTACAGCAAGGAAGGCAGCCTCATAGATCTTTCTTGCTCATCTTAATATGGACTATTTCCTGAGTTTTAAAAAATACCTCCAGATTCTCACCCTTGATCTAGAGAGAAACTATAGAATTTCTTTGTGACGTTACTAATATAAGACAGGTTAAAGAGAGCAGTTAGGCACCATGTTTCTGATGAAAAGACTGTCTGGGAAGCACAGTTAGCCTTAAGCATGGGTCCCTCAAACCCAACCATCTACCACCCTTTTATATGACCTTTAAAAGCCCAAGTGGACTATTGCCTTATGCTCCTCAGTCTCCAGGCCCCTCCAGGACTCTGAGAAAGCCTTGAGGTACAATGACTTCAGTTTCATCCTATCTCTGTAGGTTTGCTGTGCAATCATGGAAAACTGGCTCTGCATGCTTTGGTCACCACGGCTACAAAATGGGGATAGCAGCCTTCCTGTATGAGTTTACCAGGGCCACCATGACAAAATACCACTGGCTCAAGGGCTTAACCTACAGTACTTTTTTTCTCACAGTTCTGAAAGCTAGAAGTTCAAGATTAAGGTGTCAGCAAGGTTGATTTCATGCTGAGGCATGTCTCCTTGGCATGCAGGTTGCCGCTCTCTCCCTGTGTCCTCACACGGTCTTTTCTCCATGCTCACACAACCCTGATGTCTCTCTGTGTGCCCAAATTTCCTTTTCTTGTAAGGACACCAACCAGACTGGATTAGGGCCCACCCTAAAGGCCTCATTTTAACTTAATCCGTCTTTAAAGACCTTATCTCCAAATACGATTTCATTCTGAAATACTGGGGGTTAGGACTTTAACAGATGAATTTGGGGAGTGGGAGAGGGGGACACAGTTCAACCCATAACACCCCGACAGGTGATGTGGCGGTAAGAATCAAATGCAACTATGTGTATAAAGTGGCTAACACAGAGTCTCTACACAATAAATGTCAGCTCCTACTATCATCATTGACTCTTGATAATACAATTTTGAGCTTTAAATAAAATTCAGAGCTCATAAAGTATATTCCCTGTTTAGAAAGTTTGCAATGTCATTGGAAGCTTTTAGCCAGAATAAGAGTCTAAACACCTTCGCATCACTTACAAACTCTTCAGAGCCAGAGTTTGACCTGTCTTTCCTACATTAGTCATGCCTTCACATTCCTGATGCTCTGTCACTCCAGACTTCTCCCTTCTCCAGACTTGCTGGCTCCATTACACATAGACGTACCTCCTCCATCCACTATGTAAACTCATACATATCCCTCAAAACCCACACTAAATTTCACTTCTTTTGTGAAACATTTCCCCTAATCCTGGATCAAATTCAGTTTCTCTTATGTTACGCAACTAAATCAGTTGCATATAAATTAACAATAGCATGTATTGCTTTGTATTTTAACTATTTATTTATATGACTGTCTATGGTTTATTTACCCTTTTTCACATAGTAGGTGAAATTGTATTAGAATACAAAACAAAAATTGTATTGGCATTGAATAAAATTGTATTGGAAAGAAAGGAGGGAGTGAGGAAGGAATGGGAGATAAAAGAAGAGAGGGTCAGAGGAAGAAAAGAGAAAGAAAAGAGAGAAACAGGAAGGGAAAGAAAGGGAGAAAATCCAGCAAACCAAATCTATGAAAAAGCTAAAAACAGCAGGGGCAAAGGAAGCCAGAGGTCAAGCCAAAAGACTAACCTCAGCATTTCCCCACTGATGCAGTGCCCTAGAGGAGACCAAAATCATTAAACAGAAAACCAGATGTCACTGAAGAGGCACATCTTTTTCAAGAACATCCATACTTCCATTGGTAAAGTGGTGCCTTTTAACCTCAAAGCTGGTGAAGAACAGAGACCGTGTGTCACCTACTTTCCCCAAAGGATCTAACCCAATGCACACCAAATAAATATGAAGTAGGGAATAAACCTAACCACTTCTGGTTTGGTGCTGCCAATTCTAATCGATTTTTGTGCAGATAAGCTCTTAAAATGTTTAACATGCCTCAGTTCATTTTTTAACAGCTCTGGTGTCAGAGAGGGAACTGAGGAGACCCCCAGTAATTCCCAGGAGCAACGAGCAACCAGGCATAGGTACCCGTGAGTCCCTTGAGCTTGCTTGCTTAATTAAGTCCAACTTAAGTTAGACTGGGTCCATTGTAAGGCCTCGAGTAAATAAAATTCTGTTTTAAGGCTGAACAAGTGGGTTAAACTTACTGAAGATAATCTTAAATTACAGTAGCCACAGTGGAGAACTTCCAGCCATCCTACATAAGCTTATCCATTTACAAGGTGCCCTAGAGAAAAAAGGGTCTTGGCCAAGCACTCAGCATAATGGGTAGAGGAAAAATTGTTTTTCGTCATCTACAGTTTCCGGTGACCAGGATGAAACCCACTGGGATGCCTCACTCGCTCCAGACCTGGGGAAACTGGCAGAAGCTGTCAAAGGGTGAGGATTCTTAGCAAAGTCAGCTCTCCCAGATCTCTGTCTGTGGTGACTAATCAAGAGAAGAAGGTAAAATTTCACATTGTTCCTTCCTTTCCAAATTCAGATTGGCAGGAAAAATGCTGGTTATCGATCCTTTCTCTCTCTGCAACAACTATTGCCTTCTTGTTTGTCTCATTTTGTGTCCTGAGACATGGAATGTCTGGACCAGATGAACACCAGCTGTTTCTGGAAGTCTTGTCCAAGGCCTTCCTCATAGTCCTCACATCATATGAGAGGTGAATCATAACTATTTAAAAGGGCCCCTGACTAACCAGAGAACTCCCCAAGAAGAGAAAAGGAAACAGAAGATGCTGGGAAAAGCACATAAGGAAAACTTGGAATTATGGTGTAAATTCTAGTCCAAAAGCCAGTAAGCTCAAGGAGCCCAGTTTTCAGTTTGAGTCCAAAGGTAGGAAAAGACTGATGTTCTAGCTCAGTCAGACAGAAGCAGTTCCCTCTTATTCAGCCTTTTCATTCTATTCAGATTTTTTAATTGATTGGATGAGGCCCACCCACATTAATGAGGGCAATATGCTTTACTCAATCTACCAATTCAAATGTTAATCTCATCCAGATATATCCTCACAGATGCACACAGAAATAATATTTGACCAAAGGTCTGGGAACCCCATGTCCCAGTCAGGTTGCCACATAAATTTAACCACCTCACACAGTGTTTACCAAAACTTATCTGACCTCAGAATGCCTCTCTAGAACAGTGTTTCTCAGATAGTGGTGTTCCATGGATCACCAGTCTCAAATTACCTGAGTTGCTCTCTAAAGATTCTGATTCAGAGGTCTAGGTTAGACCCATGAACCAGAATTTTCAGGACATAATACCTGAACCCATGGATCAATCACAGCACCACTAAAATGAGACTCCTCCTGCTGTGACACGGTAGGAAACTCACTGCACCACCTGTCGTGTATTCTTGCCCTGAAGTGGAACTAAATCTAGACAAGTCTCAGATCTAAGTGACTATCAGTTAACAGGAAATAATGGCAAACTAGTTAAAATTCACTACTGGGATACAGTCAGCCAAATCCAAAATGTTACATATTCTATAGGATGAATGATTTGGTTTCTTCAACAAATAAGTGGTATTTTTTTAAATGGATGGAGGACTGTCATAGATTAAAAGACACTTAAGAAATATAAAATTTAGTGCAATGTATAATGTGTAGAAACCACTTTTAAAAGATATTTTGGAGACAAATATGAATCAATTGGGACAATATGAATATGGATTGGGTACTAGCTAATGTGAGGGAATTATTATTAGTTTTATTATGTGTGATAATGGTATTGTGAAATGTATAGGGAAAAAAAAGTGTCATCTGGCAGAGATGCATATTGAAGTACATGCAGATGAAATTATACAATGACTGAGATTGTCCTTAAATTACTCCATTAAAAAACAGGAGAGATAGATGAAATAATGTTTGCAAAATATTGATAACTGGTGAAAGTGGGTGATAAGGACATAGTTTTAAATGTAATTTTCTCTATTGTTTATTATATTTAAATTTTTCCACAATAAAAATATTTAAGAAAAGAGAAAAGGAAAAAGCACCCCTGGGTGATGTTTATGCATTCTAAAGTTCTGCTCTCCAAGTAGAGCTAGGACAAATGGGTCATAAAGAAGCAGAAATCAACTCAGTATTTCCGAAGCCTTCTAACAATTAGATATACCTGACTCTGGGAGTGTTTAGGGGAAGGTCAAGGATAAGGGAAGCTGCGGAGGGCCTTTTTGCATTGTTTTGGGGTGCTGGGCAATGACCCATGTAGCCAACAGCTTGTGCATTCCAGAGCCTTTCCTTCACCATTCCTGGCCACCTGATCTCCAAGGAACATGAAGTTCCAGCCACTTGTCCTCACTCAACATAGTTACAGCTCCTATGTTACAGAATCTCTAATTCCCAGCCCTGGGTATGGTGAGGGCCCATAGAATCTTTGGTGAGACTTAACTACCTGCTTCGAACTTTTAAAGTGGCTTGTGCCAAAGGCAGTGGATCACTCATCTGAGCGTCTCTCCAGCCGGCTATTTGAAATATTTGACAGGCCTTGCAAATAGTCACTTGCTCAGGGCAAGAAACTATTTATTAGGGGCACATAGAAAAGGATATTAATTTCACTTACTGTGCTACATGTATTTGTCCCTAGAGGGCAAGGAGAGATCTAGTTTTTTTTAAAAAAAGAAAAAGCTATTGTGGGCTGAGGAATCCATAAATTTTTAACTATGATGTCTTAAGAATATGTTCAATTTGAATTTGACAAATTCATATGCTGATTGTCTAGCTTCCCCATTTCCTAATAGAGAACCAGTTGGAATTGTGAGAGATCCCAAATAATGAAGAAAAACAAGGCATGTCCATTTGTCACAGCTCATGCTGGAGACAGGCTAATGAAGTTGGCTTGCAAAGCATCATTTATACTTTGCTCGTAAGGTTATCTGGAGCATTTTATTTTCCTTCATTTTTTGCCCTTTAAAGCTTTTCTAGCACTTTGGCTTGTAAAAATCACCTTTGCAAGTAGTGGCACAGTTGAACATAGAAGTGTGCTCCCTGTTTCAATTCAGAATTACACACACACAATTATTCAATGACTTTTCCAGTCAGCCATGTCCATGATAGCTGCATGGCAAGGGGTGCCACCCCACAGTTATTTTTCTTCTGCAAATTAATGGTGTTGCATGCCTCTATTAAAATAAGTGTGTTTGACTTTTCTCTTAAGTTGTATTATCCTAAATGGGCTTTCAGTCAGATTGTCCTCATTAGGCATTCAAAACTCCAAGTTCATCAGGGAACAGATTTAGAATGGTTAATGACGTTACAAAACTCCCAACCCTTATTCATAAGAAAAATTAGCTCTGTGATGTCAGGAATTCATCTCTTCCTTTCTTCTCCCACACAATTTACTCGAATTCAGACCCTCCCTACCTCTGACACACACAAAAGCCTTCCCTCCTCCATCTCCACCCACTTCTCTGGGCCTCTGTACACACACACACACACACACACACACACGAGCTTTGCTCTTCACTGACATTTAAAACACCAAACCATCTTTCTGGCGTTATCCTTACTCCCATCATCCCACTAACACCCCACTACCACCACCAAACTGATGTCCCAAACACACCCCACAGTTACCATGCCCTGAACAGATTTAGTATGCCTTGCCACCCTTTCCTGCCTGAATGTCTCTAGCCCACATCTGCACCTGTCAGATTTACCAATTATTCAAAACTTTGTTCACATCTTCCACTTCTAGGAGGACTTTTCATGTATTCCAAATAGTTAATCGCTTCCTCCTAGGTTCATTCATTTAACTCTGCTTACACCATTCTTAGAGCACACCAATAGCCTATGTTTCTTACACTTATTCAGGTACATACTTTCTCCTCCACGAGACTGTGAGCCCTGGGAGACAGAGACCTGTCATGTTCATCTTTGCCTCCTAGGCAACACCTACCTGGCACATGGCAGATGTTCCAAATATTTGGGGGTTACAATGAAATGTTAGGCAGCCATTCAAAAAATATATGAAACTATGAACAAGTATAACATTAATTAAAAAGCAAAGGAAGAAGAGTTTATACCATGCTGCCATTTATGTAAAATAAAATCAGATATGGATAGAGATATATAGAGATAATAATAGATTGATCTCTGATCTATCTCTCAAAAGATACATGTACACACACAGACCAAACAACAAGCAAAAACAAAAAGTCTCTGATAACAGTGGTTGCCATTGAGGAGGGGGCAGATACACAGAGTCAGTGGTGGGACAGAGCTTTATTTTCTCTGTGTACCATTTTATACTGTTTGAATTTTATTACCATTGCATGTATTACCTTGTGCATAAATTACCCACATTACCTATTCAAAGATAACAATTCATTTCAATTCGATTGAAAGTAATAAATGTTTGATTTTTTTTTTTTTTTTTTTTTTTTTTTGTGGTACGCGGGCCTCTCACTGTCGTGGCCTCTCCCGTTGCGGAGCACAGGCTCCGGACGCGCAGCCTCAGCGGCCATGGCTCACGGGCCCAGCCGCTCCGCGGCATGTGGGATCTTCCCGGACCGGGGCACGAACCCATGACCCCTGCATCAGCAGGCGGACTCTCAACCACTGCGCCACCAGGGAAGCCCCAAATGTTTGATTTTAATTGAAGCTGAACTGAACAACCCTGAAATTAATAATAGAACTAGCTGGAGTAGTCAAATTACCCATTCCCAATGAGTTCAGCATTCAGAAAGAGAATTTTATTCCTCTAATTATATGGCGATCCAATGCCAAGTTGAATTCGTTACTTTTAATAATAGTAATAATAACAAATATGCTTATAAAATTAATAGATCAGATACAATTTTTCATATTGAGAAATTTTATCCGACAGTGTTTAAATTCTTTCAGCTTGGAAAATCAGTTCACTAACAATGTGAGCCCTCAGCAGTCATTTTTTTTACCCAGGATTATTATTGAAAAGTATTGACAAATAGCAAAAGCTGAAACATTGCAATAAATATATCATTAAATCTTACAATTGCATAAATTATATCAGTAAGTACTTGCTGGAAACGTGTGCATAGAGGGAATAAAAACTGTCTTGTTCAAGGTATGATATAGCCTGAGAAAAGCCTATCCATGAAGAACTGGAACATGGTATTCATAGCTAAGAGGTTCCCAGACTGGGCTGTGTGGCCAGGTTTGCACAAGTCTGTGGAAAAAGTCATCCTTCTTCCAATTTCCACCATACAAGGGAAGCACTCACTCTATTATACCAACTCAAAATACCATGGCTCCCTCTTTAGCTACTTCTATATCTTTCCTTCCTCATGGTCTATTAGCAAATACAAGAACATTCAAAGGAAGATCAAAAAAATTAAAAGAAACCCTACCACAACATGCATGGACTGCCTTCTTAACCCTATCTGGTGAAAAGACCCTGCTCTGGACCCCAAGGTTTCATTACTTTCATTTTCTTAGCCTCTGGAGCTACAAATGTTACATGTGGCTGTTAAATTATCCTGCCATCTCTAAGATCCCTTTTTAAAGAATCACCTATGATGTATGAGCAGCACGGAAACCCCACTGCTGGAGGCTCTCAGTGGAATGTCGGGGGCAGAATGGAGACGGAGACGCATGCAGCAGCAGCAGCAGCAGCAGCAAATCCTGGGGGATGCTAATGAGGGGCAGGGCACTGCTTGTTATTAACGTATTAGCCCCACAGAGCACTGTGCCAGTTTTGTTTCTGTTTTTGTTTTTTGCGGTACGCGGGCCTCTCACTGTTGTGGCCTCTCCCGTTGCAGAGCACAGGCCCCGGACGCGCAGGCTCAGTGGCCATGGCTCACGGGCCCAGCCGCTCCGCGGCATGTGGGATCTTCCCGGACCGGGGCACAACCCCGTGTCCCCTTCATTGGCAGGCGGACTCGCAACCACTGCGCCACCGGGGAAGCCCTCTGTGCCAGTTTTAATAAGCATCCAATCTGCAACATCTGCTCAGCTATGAAAGATCTGGAAACTCAGGAAAAAATACCGCAACACCTCATTTCCAGCAGTGCCTGAAAAACACTTTTCATAACAACAAATTCTCAGGCACTGCTAGTCACTATACTAATCTTAAGTATTATTGATAATAATAGACATGACTCTTATTACTCTCCACAACGAGTATGTTTATTATAGTGTATACATACTGAATATACTACCATAGCATTCATGCTAACGATAATAAACTATCATACTATATTTTGTTCACCACTGTACCCCCAGGGACTAGCCTGGGATATGGCAGGTGCCTAATATTTGTTGAATCTTATTGAGTATTACATACAATAGGATAGATAATATACTATCTTATTTCCAAGCAAAAAGATACAATTTCTTGAAAAGTGATTTCTGACTCCCATGTTTTTATCTGTAGATATCATCATTTACTTGAAAATCACAAAAAAAGAAGACAGTAAAAAGTCAGAGATGGGTTACAGCAGAAGAAAGACTGAGGAGAAGAAGGGGGCCTCTGAGCAGCTGTACAAGGTTAGTGGCAAGTCACCCTGTCCCTCCTTCCTGAAATCAGTCATCCCTGCAAAAGCATGAAGAGCAATCCTCTCCTTTAGATTAAAAAAAAAAGAACTTTTCATATTTAAGTTTCTGACCCTTCTTTTTAGTTCCCATCTCTTCTCTGTGTCCTCTGGTCTATGAGAGACTCTGAATTGCTTATGGAAAGTATTTGGAACCATTTCCCCAGAATCTGGAAAAGACATAAGCAATGCCCTTCAACTTCCAGGTTCCAGTTGTATACTGCTGGTTGGCAAGAATATTGGTACAAGCGTTTTGAAGAGCAATTTGGCAATGTACTAGTAAGAGCTCTAGAATTGTGCATCCCATTTGGTCCAGTAAGTTACCTTCTAGAAAGCTAACCTAAGGAAGTCATCCCAAATACATAAAAGGCTTTCTAGTTAAATTTATTGAGAGCCTCATCTGCAACAGTTAAAATCTGGATTTAACCTGAATTTCTAACAATGGCAGAATGTTTTATTCCATTCACATGTTGGACTGCTATACAGCAATTAAAGATTATTTACGAAAAGCATGTAACAAAGAGGAATCTTTATGTTTTGATTATAAGTGGGAAAATATGTGTATATAGGATGATCTTAACTATATTAAAATGTATGCATAAAATAAGGGGCTCGGGGGCTTCCCTGGTGGCGCAGTGGTTGAGAATCCGCCTGCCGATGCAGGAGACACGGGTTCGTGCCCTGGTCCGGGAAGATCCCACATGCCGCGGAGCAACTAAGCCCGTGAGCCATGGCCGCTAGGCCTGCGCGTCCGGAGCCTGTGCTCCGCAACGGGAGAGGCCACAACAGTGAGAGGCCGGCATACCGCAAAAAAAAAAAAAAATAAAAAAAAAAATAAAGGGCTCAATTTCACTAAAGGAAATGCAAATAAATATTACAATGAGATACTATTTCACAACATCAGATCAGCAGAATTTAAAGTCTAACAATAGTAAGTGTTGGTGAGGCTGTGGAATAATGGGAACTGGTACCATAAGTTGGCCATATCTAGTAAAAGTGAAGACTTTCCTCTCCTGGGTATATAACCAAGAGAAACTTTCTACATAGACATAAAGAGACAACCATGGAAAAGTTTACTATTTATAATAGTGAACCATAAAAACAACTTATCAATTAATCATTAATAAGAGAATGCATGAATAAGTGGTAAGCAAGTCATACAAAGGAATACTATACAACAATGAAAATGAAGGAACTAGAGCTACATCAATATAGCTAACTTTCACAAACATAACATTAAGTATCAAATGCAGAGTGCAAAAAAAGTAAAGTAAATCTTAAAAACATATAAAGCAAAATTTTACATTTCTTAATGATAAATGTATATAAATATAAGACTATAAAGAGCTGTGGTATAACAATTTTCTCTTAGAGACAGGGAAAAGGACATAACAGGAAAAGGGCACAAAGGGAGCTTCAATAGAATGGATGAATATTTAATTTCTTAAGCAGGATGATGGGTACCTTGGTGTTGGCTTTACTATTCTTCATATCTTTTAGTATATCTTAAATTGTCCATGACAATGTTAAAATATGTGATAAATAAATACATGATACAAAAGAGAAGGGAATTAACTACAACCAAACAATACAATGACTACCTCTCTATGGTGGGATAGATATGAGATTCTTCTTCTCTCCACTTTTCACTATTTGCTAAGCAAGTATAATCTGGAAAATATAAAATTTATTTACAAATAAAGAGGCAGCAGTCAGAGCCAAGAATTATAGAGATAATTGGCATACAGAGGAGTGTGACCAAAGTGTTGATGAAAAGGCATCCTTTCTGGATCCCCACTGGTGAGTCCCTTTTCTCTGAGTCTCCCTGTGCTCAGTCAACTCGGATTGACTGGGCATAGAACACCAGAGCCACTTACTGCACCTCCTGTGAGTATACTTCAGTTGGTCAAACATATACAGAAGGCCTACAGTGTACCTGGCACAGTAGAGAAACCTTGTTTGATCTCTTCCTACCCACTTAGACTACCCTGTGCCTACCCACCCTAGACTCAAGGCCCAGTTCTGACCACTGCCAGTCTGTCCCAGGTGCCTTCCAAAACTAACCTGTCCTGAGATGGAACCTAGTGAATCAAGACACACTTGACTCTACCTTGATGTAGTGCATGTAAAGATGCAGAAAGAGCTTTACCTCATATCACTCTACTCTGGGCTCTTTTGCAGAACAAATATAAAACCCAGAAGCACGGGCTGTTCATCTTTATTGGCATTCATGTTTAGATTTCATCAGTTCTACTCAACTGTTTCTTGTCACTTAAAAGCTTACAAAGAGAGAGCTCTGAAAACAGCCAAAGCACCTTTAAAGAACAGAAGGAAAAAATTTTTTAAGTGTACTTCCAAATGTGCTTAAAGGAAAAAAAACATTCACCAACTAGCTCATTTAATTTATCTCATTGAACATTTATATGCTGATTACCATGTGCCAGGTACAATTCTTAGTGCTTTACAGATATAAATATGTTTAGTCCTCATAACCATCTTATGAGGTAGGAACGATTAATATCCCATGTTATGGATGAGGAAGCTGAGGCACAAGATCATATAGCTGCCAGGTAGTGAAACCAGGAGTCAAACCTAAGCATCTAGGCTTCAGAATCCAGGCCACTCCTCTGTGCTGGACTGCCATCCCATGCACACAAGCTTATGGGGAATAGGAATACAAACCCATATTCTATCAATGGGCAAAGAGAAAAGTCTCCATGTTCCTTGTTTATACTAGGGTCTCGCTGCTTCTTATAGCCCAGAGTTTGCTCACCTGAACCCAATAATATGACCTGTCTCCATTTCCTATGGAGTAACCAAAGGTCATGGGCTTTACATGACCTAAAACTACTTACTCACCCTCACAGGACCCAGGCCCTACACCCCACCAACCACCCACATTTGTCCGAGTGCTTTATTCTGGGGGGAAGGTGGGAAGGGAGACCAGTCCTCAGTTCAGAGGTCTCTAGTCAACCCCAGAAGAGGAAGGGATGCTTGCTGGAAGCTGCAAGAGTTTAATGATAAGCTTTCAAGATTTAAAGTCAAAATAACATAAAAATATCTGTCTTTGAATTTTTGCCAGAATAGCAAAAGTTTTTTTACTGAACAGATAAACGTTTTTATGGTGGTTGAGGAAATGGGCATTCTTATACACTGCTAGAAAGGATAGCCCCAGCCAGCGCATGTGACTCACTGGTAGGCCATGGGTGCGCCGCAGGCTGAGGACAATCCTTCAAACATAGACTATGTTTGACTTGCAGTCTTCCTTTTTTTACTCCATTCAATTGACTTAGCAGGATTTCAAGAGCAGCATTTGTAAATTTCCAGAGAACAGCCAAGATGGTGGAGTAGAAGGACCCTAAGCTCACCTTCTCTCACGAGCACACAAGAATCATAACAATCTGTAGAACGACCGTCATTGAAAAAGTGACACCTACTAGGAAAGATCTTGTACAACTAAAGACATAAAGAAGGAACCACAACGAGACTGGTAGTAGGGGCAGATTCGTGATATAATCAAATCCCATACCCCAGGTGGGCGACCCACAAACTGGAGAATAATTATATAACAGAGGTTCTCCAACAGGAGTGAGAGTTATGAGCCCCACATCAGGTCCCCCAGCCCAGGGGTGCAGCACTGGGAACATAAGCACCCAGAGCATTTGGCTTTGAAGGCCAGGGGGCTTGATTACAGGAACTTCACAGGATTGGGGGAAATAGAGACTTCACTCTTAAAGAGCGCACACAAAATCTGACACACTCCAGGACCAAGGGCAAAAGCAGTAATTTCATAGGAGCCTCAGCCAGACCTCTCTGCTGGTCTTGGAATATCTCCTGGGGAGGCGGGGGGGTGGCTGTGGCCCACCCTAGGGACATGGAGACACTGGTGGTGGACACCCCAGTGTTCATTGCAGCACTATTTACAATAGCAAGACATGGAAGCAACCTAAATGTCCATTGACAGACGAATGGATAAAGAAGATGTGGTGTTATGTATACAATGTAACTCAGCCATAAAAAAGAATGAAATAATGTTATTTGCAGCAACATGGATGGACCTAGAGATAATCATACTAAGTGAAGTAAGTCAGACAGAGAAAGACAAATACCATATGATATCACTTATATGTGGAATCTTAAGAAAAATGATACAAATGAACTTATATACGAAACAGAAATGGATCCACAGACATAGAAAACAAATTTATGGTTACCAAAGGGGAAGGGCAGGAAGGGATAAATTAGGAGTTTGGGGGCTTCCCTGGTGGCGCAGTGGTTGAGAGTCCGCCTGCCGATGCAGGGGACATGGGTTCGTGCCCCTGTCTGGGAAGATCCCACATGCTGCCGAGCAGCTGGGCCCGTGAGCCATGGCCACTGAGCCTGCGCGTCCGGAGCCTGTGCTCCACAACGGGAGAGGCCACAACAGTAAGAGGCCCGCATACCGAAAAATAAAAAAGGAGTTTGGGATATACACATTACTGCATATAAAATAGATAACCAACAAGGACCTACTGTATAGCACAGGGAAGTAAACTCAATATTTTGTAATAAACTATAAGGGAAAAGAATCTAATATATATATATGTGTGTGTATAACTGAATCGCTTTGCTGTACACCTGAAACTAACACAGCATTGTAAATCAACTATACCTCAATTAAAAACTAAAATTATAAAAAAGAAAACCATAAAAAATAGAATGGAAATATGTTTAAAATATATTACCAAATGAAACAAATTTTTAAAAGACTAACAATAATAGGTATAGTATGCTCCATTTGTGTAGCTGTTTTAAAAGTATATGCCTGCATACACATGGGAGGATTTTAAATATTTTTAATGTACAAAAGACTACATGAGAAACTGGTGAGAGTGATTCCTAGAGGAGAGGAATAGATGGAGAAAGAGCTTTCTTTTTCTTTTCATATCCTGTTGTACTTTTAACATATGTATATATTAATTTCAGCTATATTGTTTTTATTTTAAATAAGTTTTTGATTTAGATATAAGTAGCTATTATTGTGTTTTTTCAAATACCTGTATAGATAAATATTTATATGTACATACCTATGTGTGTGTGTATATATGTATATATATTATATATACACACACATATGTATATATGAAACAGACAAAAGAAGCATCGCTGGATCTGCACTAATAGAGGCATACAAATATTACACAGCATTATTGTGGATTAAATGATACTGACTTTAAACACTTGAAAATATAATTCTGTTTCTTAAACACTTTTTTCACTTCCCTTCCTTCTACCTCCATATATTTTGTTTGTGCTTTTAATTAGAATGGCAAAATATTTCTAGTGGATAATATAAAGCCCAATGCAACTACTGTAAATTTCAAATAAATAGTCTAAATTGATCACATCTTAAAATGTTTCCTTTGCGATCCCACAAAATACCTATTATTATGGAGGGTTCTTGAAGAATATGAGTATTCAAAACAACAATTGATGACTAAGTGGGAAGGCAGTTGTAAGAAGAAGAAAGACTATTTGGGGAAGAAAGTGAAAAACTGGAAAAAAAAAAGCTAGACAAGACAAGAAAACATTTCTGGGTCTGCTGGGGATAGCTGTGAGAAATAAATGTGATTATAAGGGAAGCGGTGTTTCTTTGTAACTGAAACTAGGCAGAAAGGACATTAAGATATGACAGAGTTTGAATAGACTAGACTTGGAAAGGTAAAATCATAAAGCTGTAAGAAACTCCAAGAGATTTCCTAGAGTGTTGAAAATAATAGAAATTATTTGATGATACAAGATTCTGAAGGGATCTCCCTGGTGTCCAGTGGTTAAGACTCCGCGCTCCCAGTGCAGGGGGCCCAGGTTCGATCCCTGGTCAGGGCACTAGATCCCGAACACTGCAACTAAAAGATCCCGAACGTGGCAACAAAGATCCTGTGAGCCGCAACTAAGACCCGGCACAGCCGAATAAATAAATAAATAAATAAATAAATAAATAAATAAATAAATAAATAAATAAATAAATAAATAAATAAATATTTTTTTTAAAGATTCTGAAAACGTGAGGCAAAATTAAACATAATAAGAATATAAACCTATACCCTGGGTATATCAGTAAAAGCAATCTTAGTTAAAAGTAGAAAAAAATAGATGCCTGTTTGCTGTATTTTTAAAGATCTCTTGGAATAGGGATCACATGCTTATGCACACACATATATTGTACACAAAGTGCAGTGACCAATCATTCCAATTTGCCTAGGACTAAGGGGTTCCTGGAATACAGGACTTCAGTACTGAAGCCAGGATAGTCCTAAGCAAACTGAGGCAAATATTCATTACCCTAGCACAGAGATAGATAGACAAACATAAAGACAGATAGGTAGACTGATAGATAAATAGATAGATAGATAGATAGATAGATAGATAGATAATGAATATAGAGACACTTACATACTGAAATATGTTTGCAGCATTACAAAAAAAAATTAAGATTATTGCTGTGGCTCCTATTATTTTTTAAGACTTTTTGTTTAGAGCAGTTTTAGGTTCACAGGAAAACTGAGAAGAAAGTACAGAGCTTTCCCATATACCCCCTGCCCGCACACCTGCACAGCCTACCCCGTTATCAACACCCCCAACCAGGGTGGTACGTTTGTTACAATTAAAGAACCTACCTTGATGCATCATTATCATCCAAAGTTTATAGTTTACATTAGATTTCACTCCAGATGATGAATATTCTATAGGTTTGGATAAAGGTATAGTGACAGTTATCTACCATTATAGTACCATACAGAGTAGTTTCATTGCCCTGAAAACCCTCTGTGCTTCAACTATTCACCTCTTCCTCCCCTTTAACCTCTGGACTTTTTACTCTCTCTGTAGTTTGCCTCTTCCAGAATGTTGTATAGCTGGAATCATACAGAATGCAGCCTTTTCAGATTGGCTTCTTTCATTTGGTTAGATGCATCTAAGGTTCCTCCATGTCTTTTCATGGCTTGATAGCTCATTTGTTTTTAGTGCTGAATAACATTCCATTGTCTGGATGTACCACAGTTTATTTATCCATTCACCTACTGAAAGACATCTTGGTTGCTTCCAAGTTTTGGTAATTATGAGTAAAGCTGCTTATAAACATCCCTGTGTACGTTTTTGTGCAGACATAAGTTTTCAACTTTTTTGGGTAAATACCAAGGAACGCAACTGCTGAATCATACGATGAGTATGTTTAATTTTGTAAGAAACTGCTAAACTGTCCTCCAAAGTAACTGTACCATTTTTCATTCCCTTTAATATTCATTTATTTTTTGGCTGCATTGGGTCTTAGTGCCACACACCGGATCTTTCATTGCAGTGGGCTCTTTGTTGCAGTGTGCAGGCTTCTCTCTAGCTGTGACACATGGGCTCCAGAGCACGTGAGCTCTGCAGCTGAGGCGAAAGGGCTCTCTTGTTGAGGCGCATGGGCTCTCTTTTTGTGGTGCACGGGCCCAGTAGCCCCGTGGCGTGTGGGATCCTAGTTCCCCGACCAGGGATCAAACCAGCATTCCCTGTATTGCAAGATGGATTTTTAACCACTGGACAACCAGGGAAGTCGCTTGCATTCCCTTTAGCAAGGAATGAGAGTTGTTGCTCCACATCCTCACCAGCATTTGGTTTTGTTAGTGTTCCAGACTATAACCATTCTAATAAGTGTGTAGTGGTATCTCTTTAATTTGCATTTCCCTGATGACATATGATGTAGAATATATTTTCATATGCTTATTTGCCATCTATATACCTTCTTTGGCGAGGTGCCTGTTAAGATCTTTGGCCCATTTTTTAATCAAGTTGGGTCTTTTTTTTCCTTACTCTCTGTATATTTTGGATAACAGCCCTTTATCAGATGTGCCTTTTGCAAGTATATTCTCCCAGTATGCATCCTATCTTCTCATTCTCTTGACATTGTCTTTTGCAAAGCAGTTTTTAATTTTAATCAAGTCCAGCTTACCAATTCTTTCTTTCATGGCTTGTGCCTCTGGTGCTGCATCTAAAATCACATCACCATACCCAAAGGCGCTTAGGTTTTCTCCTATGTTGTCTTCTAGGAACTCTACAGTTTTGTGGTTTATATTTAGGTCTGTGATCCACTTCAAATTAATTTTTTGTGCTTGATGTAAGGTCTATGTCTAGATTCATTTTTTTCATGAGGACGTCCAGTTATTCCAGTAATAACTGGAATAACAATTGGTGAAAAGACTATCTTTGCTCCATTGTATTATTTTGTTCCTTTACCAAACACCATTGACTGTTTTATGGGGGTGTATTTCTGGACTCTTTATTCTGTTCCATTGATATATGTGTTATTTTTTCACCAATACCACACTGTCTTTATAAAAGTCTTAAAGTCAGGTAGTGTCAGTCTTCCAACTTTCTTCTTCTCCTTCGATATTGTGTTGGCTATTCTCAGTCTTTTGCCTCTTCATATAAACTTTAGAATCATTTTGTCATTATCCACAAAATAACTTGCTGGAATTTTGAGTGGGATTGAATTGAATCTATAGACTAAGTTGAGAAGAACTGACATCTTGACAATATGGAGTCTTTCTATCCATGAACATCTTCATCCTTTTACTGTTAATTGTAGTTGTAATAGCTTTTATGAAATTTTTTATTGTTTTTTAATCTATGTACTGGCTTATTTAAGTGATCTTCAAACCTTTTACCTATTTGCCTTTCCTAATGCGACTTTCCCTTTTCAATAGGTTCTTGCTTATTTTCTATTTAGAGAAAATGCTTCAATATTTCTTTTAGGGTTCAGTATACCTGACTTCTTTTAGTTTTTGAGAATTTCTCTATCTCTTTTTCTATTCTAAACAACAGTCTTGCTGGGCAGAGTATCCTAGGTCGCAGGTTTTTCCTTTCAGGACTTTGAATATATCATGCTACTCCTTCTTGGCCTGCAAAGTTTATGCAGAGAAATCAGCTGATAGCCTTATGGGGGTTCCCTTGTAACTGACTTTTGCTGCATTTAGAATCCTCTCCATCTTTCACTTTTGCCATTTTAAGTATGATATGCTTTGGTGTGGATCTGTTTGGGTTCATCTTGTTTGGGACCCTCTGTGCTTCCTGTAACTGGATATGTTTCTTTCTTTAGGTTGGGGAAGTTTTCAGCCATAATTTCTTCAAATACATTTTCTATCCCCTTCCCTCTCTCTCCCTCCTCTGGAACACCTGTGTGTAGGTTGGCATACTTTATATCATCCCATAGATCTCATATGTTGCTTTCATTATTTTTATTTGTCTTTCTGTCCACTGTTCTGATTGGATGATTTCCATTATTCTATCTTCCGAGTCACTTATTCGTGTTTCTGTGTCATTTAGTCTGCTATTCATTGCTTCTAGGTTGTTTTTATCTTGGCAAATGAATTGTTTAATATTTGATTGGTTCATCTTTATAGTTTCTAGTTCCTTGTTACAGTGATCTGCATTTCTATCAATAATCTATCTTAATTCAGTTAGCAGTTTTATTACTTCCATTTTGAATACAAGTTCTAGTAGACTGGTGAGGTCTGTTTCATTATTTGTTCTTTCAGGGGATTTCTCTTGTTCTTTTATTTTATTTTTTAATATTTATTTATATATTTATTTATTTACTTGGCTGCACCAGGTCTTAGTTGCGGCTTGCAGGATCTTCGTTGTGACATGCGAGCGCCAGACCCCCTGCGTTGGGAGCATGGAGTCTTAACCACTGGACCACCAGAGAAGTCCCCCTCTCTTGTTCTTTTCATTGGGAGTAGTTCCTCTGCTTTTCCATTTTAGACTTAATGTTCTCTGTCTCTGTGAATTTAGGAGAATGTTATCTATTGTGCTCTTGAAAGTATGTTTTTATATGGGAGAGTTCCTGTGTAGACTGTGTGTGTGCCCAGTATTTTTGGTGTGAGGGCTGGTTTTGGTATGGATGTCAGCCACATCTTCCCTCAAAGTGTGCTGGCTGTTATCCCCTTGATAGGGGGTGTGATTGTAGTGTATAGAGCCTGTGCTGAATGTGAGGCTGTGCTCCCCCTTTTCTCTATGGCTATCACTGCCCTGTTGGGGTGGGGTTAGCTCCCCAGATGTTGGAGTAGAAGCCCTGAGGAGTGGGTTAAATCAGTCTCCATTGCCCTTGAGTGTGTGCCCTGTCCCAAAGGAGGTAATTGCTGAAACAAGTGAGGCCCATGCAGTCACAGACATCCTATGCACTGCCTGTGTAGGCATCCACAGTTCATCTCAGAAGCAGCCCAAGGTTGCATCCCTTTCTCTGTTCTGTTTGTCCCAGATCTAGTGCAAGGCTGTCGTGTGGATTAGGCTGTGGCTGGGGATCAGAGCAACGTGGCTGCAGGAATTGAGGTGGCTGTGCTACCACATGGAATCTGGGCTGCTTCTGTGGCAGACCTCTCCCAGGACCTGTCTGGCCCAGATCCGGCACTAAGCTGCAGTATAGAATGGGAGGGACCAGTGCACTCTCGCTATGTACTGAGATTCAGCACTTAGTCACTGTGCATCCGTGTGGCATCGCCCACTGTGCATGCTGACAATGTCTGACCCGCTCAACCTGCCAACCCCGTGCATGTGCTGACAGTGGTCTTAGCAGTTCTGCCCAGATCACACTCCAGGCACCTGGGTCTGTCTCTGTGTAGCTAGACAAAATCTTTGCCCTGATCTTGCGCCAGTTTTTTGGAAGAGTTTGAGAAGGACTGGGTTTCAAAAGTTCCATTTTTCTGTCTCTCCACAGCAGCCACCTTAGTCCAAACCATCATTTCTCACCTGAAACTGCAATAGCCCCCTATTCACCACATCCACTCTTGAGCCTCTACTATTCATTCCTCTTAGAGCAGCCAGAGGAATCTTTTCAAACACAGATTAGATCATGTCACTCTGTTAAAAATTCTTCAGTGGCTTCCCACTGCCTTTGGAATACAATGCAGATGTCTTTATCATGGCCCACAAGGCCCTGTGTGGTACAGTCCCTACCCAAGTCTCCAGCCTTATGCCACTGTAGCACTCAACTGCTATTCTTTATCAAATTAGTCTATCTTAACTGACACATTTATTGATTTGAGAAAATATATGTCAATTTTGTTGGAGTCAGCAGAAGGAAGGTGGCATACCACCTATATCACCAACCAAAATAAATGACTATCCTTTTTTTAAAATCTAAAAACATTTAGATTTTTTAAAAATCTAGATTTTAAATGTTTTTAAATGTTTTAAAAACATTTGCATAGCTTTATTTGTGCTTCTTGAATAAAATTCAAGACAAGTAGGCAGACACCATTGCTCTCCTTTGACAATAGGAAAACTGAAACATGCAGAAAAAGTCATGATACATGAAATAGCCATATCTACCTCAACTTAAATTGTAAATTAAATCTTAATTGAACTTCGGACTACAATTCAGCCTTCAGAGTAATATTAAGTCAGCATCAAATATTTGCTGTATATTGTAAAAAGTCTTAAGAACTGTAATGTTATATCGCTTACATTCATTTTTAAAGAACCACGTTTTAAACATCTGCATCATTCTCTCTCTGAAAATTGTGTTATTATTACAATCTGGATTATCTCCATAGAGCAAAATTGCATTTGTATTGTCATTATAGCAAAAGAAAGTCTCGAAAAATATAAACCACCCATGTTAATAAGGGACTATCATTAATTTTCTAAAGTCAAAAATCTAGTTAGGGATCTTTGACATTTCAAAACACACTGAAAACTCAGAAAAACAAGTGGGATATTTTTATCAATATAGGTTAAGATTTATTCTTATTTGAGTGCTAAAATTAATTTTAGAAGAGAATTTTTTATTGTATTTGTTCATTTGTTACTAACCACTAAGAATGAGAACTAAATTACCCAGAGGTACTAAAAATACTGATTATGTATGCCTACTTGAGGTTAACAAAAACTACTAAACAATGCCTTCTCATTGCTTTTGGAGATAAATTCTTTACCCAAACTAATTCATACCCAAAATATTTTATAAAATGGAGCTACTCTAGTTTGAGTGGGGATAAAAATCCAGAGCTCCACCAGTAGAGACACCCCCTCACCCCAGTTTCCCTAAGAAGAACCTAGGGTTTGTTAGATTCCTGCTTTATAATCCACAGAAGTTGCTGAAATTTTACTTTTGGTCCAAATGAAAATGATGGATTCTATAACACAAATTTAAGAAGCATCATAACTTGGTTTCCTTTTTTTACTTAAAGTATTATTTATTTTCTACTCCTATTTCAAGTTGCCTATTGCTCTCTTTTTTCTTGTATGATTCACTCTCTTTTTATTCTGTTTCCAGATGCTACATTTTCAGTGACTATAAGCTTTGAATTTCTAAAACACAAAGAGGAAGAAACATACATTTTAAAGAATAGATTCAGCATTTTCATGTATTAATATTTTGTTTTAGAAGCTTTAGATCCAGTGAGCCATAAGACACTGGCCATTGTAATGTGCAACTGGGCACCATGCTCAGAAATAACAACAAAAATCTGTAGTTTGAAGCCAAATGCTCCAGTGCTGAAATAAAAACAATAACAGAAAAATGCATGTGAACACAGATTTCTACAGATTGGGGGAATTTGCTATTTGCATCAATAAATCCAAATAGAACAGGGTATATCCTAACAGAAAAAATATTAATAATAATGCTATAAGTTGCAAAGGAGACAGGAATAGGTAAATCAAATTCAAACACAAGAGAAACCTTTAATTGCATGCCTTGTGGACAAAGTCATGTAGGGCAGCCCCTCACTAACCAATGTTTCATTCTTTTCAGTAGATGCATAATAGTCTCCATCACTTTAAGCACCATGTGGATGCAGCCCTGCTTCAGGGACAGCCCATGTCAACTAGGGTAAACAGGCATTTTGTGTAGCCTGGGTCTGGGTCTCTCCATTGCTCAATCCAATCAGACCCAATACCCCTTTTATTAAGAAATATTTTGGTATGTCTCCCTTACTATCCTAAAGCAAAATTAATCAATAATATAACCTACTAATGCACATATTTCATAAGGCTCCAATAATGATGTAAAGAAGAAATAAAGCAACTTATCATTTAAGAGTAAATATTTCAAAATGTAAATGTTCAGACATCACTGAAGAACAAATAAAGTAATTGGAAGCTTACAGCTATCAATAATGAGTAAATTTGGTTTAAGAAATAGAAGAAAATATTATAAAAATCTTAAACACAAGTGATTTTACATGATAAACAGAGATAAATAAAAGGGGGCATATGAAAGAAAGGACATAGAATAAAATCTAATGTTAGGAGAAGTAACAAGAAACCAAAATGTAAAATACCAGTATGCAACAAGAGAAAAGGAAATAACCAATATTCCATGATAAGTTACAGACTGTCCAAGTAAATTAGGAAATATGATATTCTTTTGATTGATTAAGAATGTCAATATACCCCTGCCAGGACTGCCAGATTTCAGAATCTACTTTCAAAGTCTGTGAAGGTGGTATCACTTAGAAACACGTTCAGCTGCTAGTAACACATCTGAAATAACCTTGACTTAAATATGATAAAGGTCTATTTCTCTCTTGTAAGAAAAATCCAGGGCTGGAATGATCATCAGAAACCAGGCTTCTGTATTTCTGCCATGCCACCTTTAACACATAGCTTTTATCCTCAAAATTGCCTCACAGGGCTTCCCTGGTGGCGCAGTGGCTGAGAGTCCTCCTGCCAATGCAGGGGACACGGGTTCGTGCCCCGGTCCGGGAAGATCCCACATACCGCGGAGCGGCTGGGCCCGTGAGCCATGGCCGCTGAGCCTGCGCGTCCGGAGCCTGTGCGCCGCAACGGGAGAGGCCACAACAGTGAGAGACCCACATACCACAAAAAAAAAAAAAAAAAAAAAAAAAAAAAAAAAAAAAAAAATTGCCTCACAGTTACAAGATGATCACTGCAGAGCCAACCATCAAGTCTATGATCCAGGCATCAGGAAAAAGAAAAGGGCAAGGACCAAAGGTCACACATCCCAGCTGATTCAGCCTCCTTTAAAGTACTTTCCTGGAACTTTCACCATAAGACAGCTGCTTACCTCTCATGGATCACTATCCTTTACTTCAAGAGAGAATGGGAGATACAGTTGTACATATGGGCACATTGCTACACCCAACAATACAGGAATTTCATTACTAGGGAAAAAAGGGGAAAATCTGGGGGGAAGAATAAAGACATATCTAAAGATGAACTTTAGGAAGTTTTGTGTGTGGAGAGCTACATACGAAAGGGAAATGCAGATTTTAAGACACTTACAAGAAGACAGATAGTGAAGATCCACTTTATTTTTCAAGGCTTTCTGAGTTGCTTTATGTTTCGTTTTAATATGACCACCTCACACTTCCACTGAAGACAAGCTTCCTGTCCAGGGGAAATGGTTGTCCACCCAAAACATACAAATCAAATTCAATCGAGAACAATAAGATTCAAAGGCAAAGCTATGGGGTACTTATTGTAAAAGAAGGGAAAATTAACCAAAAGTAATGGTAAATAGAAAAAAAATTCTCCTCAGATAAATTTGATACTGTGATTTCTCTGTGGTTAAATCAGAAAAAATGGAGATTCAGAAAATTATTTAATGAATTAGGGTTTTATATACACCAAGAGTATGGGTACCCATTTTGGTTTAGTTTTCCATTTTGTCATTCTCATACTGGCCTTCCTATCCCCAGTCTCCTCATTCTGCCCTAAGTTAGTTTCCTAAACAATAAATCTGGTCATCTTACTTGCCTGATTAAAAACTTCTGTTGGCACCCACATCGAACATGGTGGAGTAGAAGAACGTGTGCTCACTCCCTCTTTGAGAGCACTGGAACCACAACTAACTGCTGAACAATCATCGACAGGAAGACACTGGAACTCACCAAAAAAGATGCCCCACATCCAAAGACAAAGGAGAAGCCTCAGTGAGACAGTAGGAGGGGCGCAATCACAATAAAATCAAATCCCATAACCACTGGGTGGGTGACTCACAAACTGGAGAACAATTACATCACAGAAGTCCACCCACTGGAGCAAAGGTCCTGAGTCCCACGTCAGACTTCCCAACCTGTGGGTCCAGCAACGGGAGGAGAAATTCCCAGAGAATCAGACTTTGAAGGTTAGCGGGATTTGATTGCAGGACTTCAACAGGAGTGGGGGAAACAGAGAGCAAACGTATGAACACCAAGGGGGGAAAGCGTGGGGGACGGGGGATAAACTGCGAGATTGGGATTGACATGTATACACTAATATGTATAAAATAGATAACTAATAAGAACCTTCTGTATAAAAAAATAAAATAGAATTTAAAAAATTTTTTAAATAAAATAAAAAACTTCTGTTGGTTCCCTGTTGATTAAATGATAAAACCCAAACCGAACTTGGCAACAGGGCCCTTCACATGTCCTAGCTGACTTTCTTCTTGAGTTGTACACTCTCAAACTGGCTAGGTTGAACTCTCAGACCTTAGTTCCCTTGCACATATTATTCATTCTCTTTATTTCTATGTCCTTCCCCCATCCTCATCTTCACATGCCCAACTCCATCTCTCCTCCTGAGTTGGAGGGGTTGCTTCCTTGAGAAAGCCATCAGTGACAAACTCCCTACCCAGACAGCTACCCATCCTCTCTACTCTTACAGCTTTCTTCAGATCTCTGAAATAGCACCTAAATATCTGTCAGTTCTCTCGGATCAGGAACAAGGACCCCTTCTGGCTTCCTCTTAACCCCTGTTCAACAGGCATTGGATGGCTAAGCAAACATGAAGCTTTCCATACTGCAAATCACTTTCCACTCTGTTCCGAAGAGCATCAGGGCAACTTCCCATATTTTAACTACAAGAGGCCCATCACCCTCACTCAGGAGGCCCAAGAAGTAGGTAATGAGAGTTCTGTAAGCCCATTCCTATAGAATTCCAATAGGAATTTCTGTAGAATGAATGGTGTCCTCAGAAAGTATACTCTGGGACACTCCTGGGGGCCACTTGTCAAAAACATTTCTCATGGGTATCTCAAAACAAAATCTTGGGGGGAGGGGGACAATAAAAAATATTTCCCTTTCTATTTTATGCAGTAATCCGTGGCCTGTTAGGAACCCGGCCACAGAGCAGGCACTGAGTGGTGGGTGAGCAAGTGAAGCTTCGTCTACCGCTCCCCATCGCTCCCATTACTGCTTAAATTACCACCTGAACTATCCCCACCCCCCTTCCATGGAAAAATTGTCTTCCATGAAGCTGGTCCCTGGTGCCAAAAGGTTGGGGACCGCTGATTTAATGCATCATCACAGAGCATAAAGTGAGAGAGAAAAAGAGAGAGCAGGAGAGAGGAAGAGCAGTGCAAGGAAGAGAGAATGAGCTATTCAATGTCAGACTCTGCTGTCTGTCTGCCTATACCTCCTACTACTGCCTTTTCCTTGAGAAATTATCCCAGCCAGTGCCTTGCCCCTTTCTCATTGATCCTTCTATCTGGGATTTTCCACTGCTGACCAAAAATAAAAAGGAAAATTTGGGTTGTACCAAAAATCCAAATTCTGTGATTTTACTAGGATATTTACTCTATCTAGATAAATATCTATCTTATCAATATAAGTTCCTATATTACATTAAGTAGTATTTATTTTGTTCTGGCAAATAATAATGCAGGGTTTCTCTTGTCTCTGTAACCAGCAACATCCAACAAGTCCATTTGGTTTTTCCTCAGATTCTTTGAGAAATATTCTCACAATAAGATGGCTTATCTTTCTAATGTTTTAAATGTAGATTGTCTGAAGCTGCTTTTCCTTTCTTCAGCTGTTTACTCTAATGTTTGGCATCTGTGGATTTTTAGTCCCAGAGTTAGATCAGCCTGGAGAGTTTCTAATTTCTTGATCTCTCAGTTCTGGCCTGATTCCTGCCCCCTGGGAAATATAATGCTGCTTCTGGAATCTTTCTAAACCACACAAGGACTGTTGTATAACGACATATCAGTGATCAGAGTTTATGACTCAGAGCTTTTGAAAGTCTAAATTCTAGTATCTGTTCTTACACTGTCTCCTGGTCAGGGTAAGGACTCCCAGTTTTTCCCGACTTCACATTATAGAAACTAGATCCAGGAATTGATGAGATAAACCACATTTGCAAAGATAATGTTAGATTATGATAAGGGAATAGTTTAGAGAAGACAAGAATAGACATAAGAGGGGAGAAAGGTTAATGAATATTTGGCAGTCATTTAGAAATTAACCCAATATTGAGTATCTACTATATGCCAAGTAATTTCACATATATTCTCCCATTTAATCATTAAAGTAACCCTGTGGCATAGGCATTAGTTGTCTCATTAAAAAAGAAAACTGAAGCTCAGAGGGGTTAAATGCCTCGCCCAAGGGTCCCACTGCTAGTGAGTGTCACAGGATTTGAACTTAGGTCCTTTGACTCCTGGTACAGAATTATTTTCACTGCACCACTCTGTTGAAAAGACTAGTACATTCCACAGTTGGCAATTTGTCATCCTTTACCTATGATTCACTTTTTAATGTAAGCTTTACTAAAATAAATTCATTTTTATTCTAGTACAACCTCAAAAGGTTACCTTGTCTAGAAAAGTGAAACTGAGAGGTTGTCCCTATTCTTAGAATAGTCTAAGCAAGAACTGGGAAAGGTGGAATTTGTAGAGTTGATACCATTCCCTGGATCCTTTACAAACAAGAATAAACCCCTATCTAATGCAGACTACTCAATGCTGCCTCCTTTTAGACTAAGTGGGGCTCTTTTACGGAGGAAGCTGCTAATATGGCATCAGGCTATTAATGGGAAAAGCATTTACTTTAGATTAAGAACAGTGTAAAGTAGAGCGGGGCCCTCTATGACTGGCTATTAGGGATGTTAATTAAATATTTATAATGTCTAAATTAGCATAGTGAAAGCTCAATTCATCAATTTGTTCTGGTCTGTTTGTAAGGGGGAAAAAAATAACTCCAAATGCCCCTGAAGAAAGATGCTATGTGAGTCAATAGGAAGATGATTGAACAATTTATTATGATTGTGGTAAACTTTTTATTTTGATTTTATTTAAAGGTACTTGTTGCAGCACCTTACCTTAAAGACCATTTACCACAGTCAATATACTGGAGGGCCATGTATTATTCATTGTTATCCAGTGAAAAATTTGCTAAGGTGCTTCAATGCTGAATGTCTGATTGATCTATTGATTTCTTGATAGTTACTTCCAAAAAGTAAAGACTAAGTTTAATATTGAGAAGTGGGGCTGGAAGCCAGAAGCCCCAGTTCCTTCCTCTATTACTAACTAGCGTGCTGAAGGACCTAGTTTTCCAAGCCTTGAAATGATATCTTGCTAATAGAGTTGTTTTCAGGCTTCATGGTTAATAATTGAGAGGAATAGTTGGATCTTCTGCTGAAAACTGCTAAGTATGTGGCTGCTTCTCCTTCTGTCTAGTGTAGGGAAGCCAGGAATATTAACACCTAAATGCCCACAGCCTGTGAATGCTTAATGAATGTATTTTATGAATTCCTTTAATTAAAATTATTTTTAACCTCATTTTATTATCAGAAAGTCCCAACCGTCCAATGTATTTTCAACTGTAGATGAGGCTGGCTGCAGTGGAGACTTCCTCACCAATGCTTTAAAGGAAGTTGTCTGTAGCTGGCTTACGACTACGGGTTGTCTGTAGTGGCTCATCACCACTCACACACGTTTGGGTAAATACACTTAATTATGGGTGGAGTTTGGAATTTTTTACAAATCCATTCTCCCCACATTGGCCCAGTAGTTCCCTGATCATATTTAATGAATGTACTTCTCCTCCAAAGCTAAAAATTAAAAAATAAAACTACTAAGATCTTATAGTTTGTTTTGGCTATAATGAACTCTTTTCCTTCTACCTTGTAGGTTTTCTTCTCCAATGAAGAAGTGACCCGAAATACAATTTGACGCCTCTTTATATGGGTGCATCTAAGCGCCCTCTTTCTTTCCTCCATCAGACAAGCTGGCCTTCCCTAGAGGCGGGCTGGCGTGAAAGAGTTAAAGGTTCTCTGGTCAAAATGACCCAACAGAAGGAGCCCGGCCCAGAGCTGAAATCTAAGTGCTAATGACCGCTGCCCTTCACCCCGCTGCTGTCCACCGGCCGAACCTGAGGCCGGGTGGGGGCCGGGACTGGGAGAGGGCACAATGTTCTGCATTTAACATTTGAACTTCTCCTATCCGAGGCAGCAGGCCGTTTTGTCCTGAGGTCGCTGACCCTGGCTCCCCCATCAGCTGCCCTGAAACCTTAATTGAATGACAGATGGTCATCTTCTAGGGCGCCAGAAGCTGCGGGCTGCCGGCCGCGCAGGGGCTGCGGCCCCAGGCCCCAGCGGTCCTGCCCCGGCCCTGCCAGCAAGGGGCGGGCCGGCAGAGGCAGCAGGCGGCCCGCTGGAGCGGCGGGGACGGTGGGCTTAGGCCAAACGCGCGGCCCCGCGCCCCCTGAGTAACCAAGGGTCTAAGTGGCCGCGCAGGCGAAAAATCTCTGGAGCCTATAGCGCCCTTCCCAGCCTCCCAGGCAAAGCACCTGACACAGGGCAGGCCCAAGTTAGGCCTCGGGCCCTGGAGGGCGGCCGAAAAGGGACAAAATTTCTCGCCGTCTGTGCCGGAAGGCCCATATTCCAGCAACCGGGGGCCTCGAGCGTCGAGATCTGGGATCCGTGCGGCCTGAGGCCAACAGGCTAGCGTCCAAGCCCAAGATGCCCACCCACAGGCTTGCCCACCCGCCTGGGCCGGCGATCAGGCCCGGAAAAGGCCGGATTCCACGCCGTACGCCCTGCCGTACGCGTCCTGCCCTGAGCCACCACGAGCGCCTTCGGGCGAGCGCCATTCCCTGCCGGAAGCCACGCGAGCCACGCTGATGTTCGCACGCTGGGGTCCCGAAACCATCCCATTGCGAGGAGATTTCAGGGCTCTAGGGTGAAAGATGGGCGCCCCAAAAGGTGCCCGGAGGCACCAAGATGCAGCAGCGCTATCTCAGCCGCCCGCCCGCGCCCTAGTGTCCTATTTCTTTAAAATAAAAGCTGCGAGCCCTACAATTACTGGGATTACAGTGAGCGGGTATTGATCCGCAGCCAGCATTGTAGGATCAAGCAGGCGGGCGGAGGCAGACGTCGTCGCCCCCAGCCCTCGCCGCCGCCTAGTCCTGCAAAGCGCAAGAAAACCGTTTCCAAATGTTTGATTTCAAACGCACCATCAACACCTGCTGCAAAAGAACGACCACCCCCCTCCTCCTCTCTGCCCGCACCTCCTCCCCTCCACCCGTGGGCCTCCCAGGCCCGAGCCAACTACACAGCCACCTTAAGCCCTTTTTCCCCTTCTTTCTTTTTCTTTCTTTCTTTCCTTCCTTCTTTCTCTTTCTTTCTCTCTCTCTCTCTCTCTCTCTCTCTCTCTCTCTCTTTCTTTCTTTCTTTCTTTCTTTCTTTCTTTCTTTCCTCTCTCTTTCTTTCTTTCTTTTTTTAAATTACTGAGGGAAATATACACATAAGCCAAAAAAAAAAAAAAAAAGCCTCCCCGGCAGGCGCGAGCGGGGGTGTTGAGGAGGCCGGCGAAGGCGGTAATGCAATCCTAATGCATAGATAGCTGACATCAACTTCCGTCAGGCAGCTCCTGGAGATCGAACCTTTCGATTGTAACTGGGACAATTTGCATAGTGATTCCCTTTCAGTGCTTTCCCGGGTCCATAACAAGCCCAGGCAGCTATTCAAATGCAAGTTGCAACCCCAAATGCAAGACTGGCCCGACCAAAAAGAGCCATACGGCGCCCGGGGAGAAGCGAGACCCTTGCTCTGGATCTCATCCTTCTCTCTTCTTTCTTCTCTCTTTCTCTTCTTGGGTTCCTGATTTAGCTGGGAGCTGTTCATTTATGGCTGCAAATGTGTGCGTGCGAGAGAAAGAGAGAATTGATCTTTGCCTGGACTTAAAGATGGAGCCGAAGACGCTGGAGGGAATTTGGGTTTGTGCGCCTAGCTCAGACCCCGGGCGCCGAAGGGGGCCGTTTGGCACGAAGCCCGAGGTCTCTCTTTTCCGCACCCCTCACCTCGCGACCTTGCAGCAAGCAATCTGCGGGCCCTGGAGCTGCCTGGTTGACCCACCTGCCCGGGGCCGAGCTGCCGAGAAAGGCTTCATGGAGGGAGCCATCCCGTGCCTGTCTTTAAAATGAGAGCAATAGAAGGTATCACCGGCGACGTATGCGGATCACTTTTTCTTACTGTGCGTTGGCTGAGGGGGGCGGGGAGGGGGGTGGCTTATAGCATCCGTGGGAGGGGGAAATTAGGAGACTAGAAATTGGGCTCCCACGCTTTGTTTCCCGGTTTCTTTCTCATTTGAAATTACGCAGATTGACTCTCTCTTCCCTCCCTCCTAGGGGTCAAATCCTTAAACGCGAACCTGATCACTTGTCACAGAAGCAACTTGCCATGAAATCCGCTAATGCGCCGCGACTCGCCCACCAGGGTAAGCCAGTCTCACAGGCGCGTGCGGGGGTGGGGGGTAGGCCGGGGCAGGGGCTCCAGGGGTCCGGCGTCTCTGGTCCTGCTGAGTCTGTAGCCACGCAAACAGGGTGGGAGCCGAGGGAGTAGGGCAGAAGCCGCGTCACGGCCAGCGAGCCGAACGAGGGCGCCCCCCTCCCAGCCTGCCCTCACGGCCTCCGCCGCTAACAGGTCCTCATGGCAAATTTAAAGTAGCAAATGAGGGCGGGGAGGAGGCCTTCCAAACAGGGTGTAAATAATCCGGACGTGCCCAGCGTAGTGGCGGGTATGCGAGCGCGCGTCTGCGGTTTGTGCGCGGTTCTCCCGCGAAGCCGCGTGAGGCGGCAGAACCGCACCTGCTGTCGTGCGCGTCGTAGAAGTGCAGCTAGCCAGATTCACTGACCCGAGGAAATCCCCAAATTAGAACTTGTCTACACTTCCCTAAGCCGGTTGCCGCTTTCTAAATCTCCCAGGTTGCTTGGCTGTCTCTCCAAATCCAGCCCAAACCTGCTAAGGATGATCACAGGCCACTGTCCTTGCAGCATTAACTGTTATCTCGATGGTAGAAACAGCTCCTCTGGTCAGACAGCTTAAAGCAGCAGCTAAATTCGTGTCTTTTTTTTTTTTTTTTTCCCTTTAACGGCGAAAGGAAGCACAGATTTCCTAATGTTCTTTGTTTATATCGGTTCGGGTGCTGGAAGCTGTCTGACCATGAGCTTTTTCGTTGCGCCTGTTTCATGCAGAGCACTCGGGATGTTTTTTAGTCTTGTATCTTAAAATATATATATATAGAGAGAATGCTTTCCCGATCGTCTTGCAATAGGTTTCTTAAGAACCAGACATGTAGGGAAGCTTTGGGGATTGGAAGGTGAGAAAAGCAGACTGGAAGATACAAATAAACCCAATGCAAACTGAAAACAAATTGAACAGAGGAAATGATTATGAAAGAAGATGAGGGAATTAACTGGTCTGGAAAGAGCAATTTTAAGGTCTGAATTTTTCAGATTTAATGGCCACACATAACAAATTGAAAGTAATTAAATCTGTTCTATTACCTGTGTTTTTTTTTATTCACAGTCAAAGAACACAGGCACCCCTGGGTTTGTCGGTCAAGTGCACATTCTGAGGCATTTCTAAGGACAGGTCAGCTTTGGGGTGCTTTCCTACTTTTTCCATAAATTACAACCAGTTTAATTCTGATGGAAAACAATTTAAAATTTACTTCTGGTTGTAGAAAAAAAGAAAAAAATTTAAATCCTGACAGTTAAACTATTACCAGATTCTAAGGGGTTAATTTGATGTAAATAACCTATTTGCCTGTGAGCACAGAATCTGGAAGTTAGAGGTCCTGGTGGCAAAAAGACTCTGTCTGGTGGTGACAGAGCTTTGTGGGTCTGAGGGCATCTGGAGAGGCTCTGAGCCTAGCTTTGGGTTTGTTGCATCCTCCTCACTCTCTTAAAACAGTAACTCAAGATGTAAGTAAAAGTGTTTTCATTTTTTATTGATCCCACTAACATCTTTCATTATCCAGCATGTAGCCACAGCAAATTATTGCTCATTTGATACCGAGAATTCTATTGACCATCGCTTTCATTGGAGAGAGAATTCTAACTACTCTGGCTTCTCTGTAGTCAGAGCTGAGGCTGAGGACATTCCTCGGCTAAAACCCAAGTAAATTGAGCCCTCGGCCTCCAGGAATTGATGGAGATGTGTTCATTACATTGAGCCACATGAACATGCATAGAGATCTGCTTTTTACTCTGCCTGCCTTGCCCCCACTCATGCAAAAGGTCGGCCCCTTTGGAACAGATCTGCCTTCTTAGAAGGCTGGGCATTCATTTCCCTCTCCTGGATCCCTTCTGGCAACTTCTTTCTAGCTCTGGCCAGGGTTAAGGCAAGGGAAATGACACAATGAAAGCCTGCTCTTGTGATCAATCCTGTGTTCAAAACTACCCCAATGTGGACACCTACGGAAATCATTACCCCCACCCTCCCAAAAAAAAACTCCTAAAATATCCAGATGAGTGACTTTATAGTCTCGATATAATTTTCTAAATTAAACTGCCATCCCCTTCAAGACCCCATGTCATCAAAGAGGGCTAAGTACGGGAGGAGGGAGCTCTGAGTTCACCGTCTGTTCTCTCTTTAGCTGGCAATGGGCGTCCAGCCCCGAATGATAGCCCGGGCGACTACCGCACTTGGCCAGTGCCTGAACGAGGAGGTGCCCCCTCCTGCCCCGCCTGGTGAAGGCCTCACCTTTGACCCTAGGGCTAGCAGCTCCAGGGCACTCAAGGCTGAAGAGGGACGAAGGTAGGAAAAAGAGGCTGGAGACATGGTCCAGGAGAGGAAACGAGAGGCCAGGTTTGTTCCCCAAGAAGCTAGTGGCTGAATCTGCCTTCACGCCGAAAGGAACCCGAAGCTGCCCTACAGCAGGGGCCACCCGACGTCTCAACCCTCGGGCTGCCTTCTGCCTCCCCAGGGTGGCTTCCTCCGACCTGCGTGTCTCGACCCATGCACCCTCACCGCCTCCCTTTGGGCGTCTCTATGAAAAGTGCCCCGACTCGAGGGTGCGCTGACCTGACACTACCGGGGCGAAGAGGGAGACATCGAGCCCGGCAGCAGGTGGGGCTCAACCACCGCTAGCCCGCCGTCGGTGCCCAGCCGGTCCTGTCACATTTCCCAGTAATACATAATCCACGGCTGCTACCCCATAAGCCCTCGACCCCAAGAGAAGGCAAGGATGACCTTAGAGAAGCCATGCCCGTGGGGACTCG
This sequence comes from Kogia breviceps, assembly GCF_026419965.1. Classification (NCBI taxonomy): domain Eukaryota; kingdom Metazoa; phylum Chordata; class Mammalia; order Artiodactyla; family Physeteridae; genus Kogia; species Kogia breviceps. Next base: position 148,041,053 of record NC_081312.1, read on the forward strand.
GTGGAGGAGATGGTTCGGTTGGGTTTCATTTCCACAACCACCAGGAGATAAGTCCCCTCGGTTCCAGAACTAAAGGAGAACCAATTACCGACTTTAACAAATGAGTCGGCGCGTGCAGCCCGCCAAACAGCTCCAACTCCAAAGGTGAAGGCACAGTTGGGGCTCTAAGGGATCCGTCTTGGCAGTTATTTTCCTAACGGTGCTAAGTGTGCGTGAAACTGTTCGCACTCTCTCGAGGGCCACACTGCATGAGCCCTTACGCGTTTGGGAGCTACTTTGTTCTAGAACAAGGTAGTAACGGGGTGGCAGCATGCTCTGCGCACGCTGGACTCTCACCCAAGAGCAGCGGCCTAGAGATGAGAGTAGATTCTAACTCGGCTTGTGGGGATGGGAGGATAGGGGAGGGGTATTTACGCTGAGATTCACACAGTGGATTTTTAGTTGCTGTTGTTGTTTTTCTTTTTTTTCTTTTAACGTAGATAGATAACCCCGGCGTTGGTGTAACCAGCGCGCGCGCCCAACGTCGTGTTCCTCGAATGCGCGCCCCGCCGGCCACACTTGGAGAATCCAGCCCACAGTGGTTTCAGAAACCCCATTTTCCTGATTGCAGCCCAGGCTCTGGAACCCCGCGAGCCTTCCGGGGGAGGGAGTCCCATCCGGGCCAAGTAGTGAGTGACACACACACACACACACACACACAGACGGAGGCAGTGCTTCGTAGAATCGAAGATCCAGGGTGGCTGGATGGGGATCTGGGAGGCTACGGCGGCTGAGGGAGGCCCTGGTGCTGCCGGAGTTGTGCAACCACTAAAGCAGCGCAATCCTGATAATTATTTTGGGAAGAAAGACCTGGGACCTAGGTTTGAGCTAAAGAGGGTAGGGGCAAGTGACAGATGACCGAGCATTTCTTTGGAATGAGGGAGAACTGAGAACTACCCAGCTGGCCCGGCGTTGCCGCAATCTGGACATTAGGAAATATATTCTCCTCGCACACACAGCAGCACACATCTCCTCCGACGGCAAGCTCAGCCCTGCCCAGGGAACCTCTGGCTTGGCCACTGCACCTCCCAACTGCTTTTTTCAGCCTCCTTCAGGTTTTACCAGGCAAATGAAACAAGAAGAACTCGATAGTAAATTATTTTATTCAGACTTCTGTCTTTTTATGAAAATAAAAGGCAACACTTTGTCATTTTTAATCATATAAGCAGACAATAAACCTAATTTCGATATTGATTTTTTTCCAGAATCAAGTGATTTTGTGCAGTGTCTGTTGTATTTCCTTTCCGAGGAAGGGCCATTTGCTGGTAGATTGTGTGGCTCTAAGACTGCACTACATGTAGCTGATTGTGGACTTTGAAGCCAGGTAGCTGAGAGGGGGCTCTTCCTGGGTGGCAGGAAGTTTGGTTTTTGTCTAATTATCTAGATAATGGTTTCAACTTGGCCTCGACTGGTGCCCTAGGACAGATTTAAGGCTCAACTGGTGCTTTTAGGAGTTACGGCCTCAGAAATTCACTTTAATTTTTTTCAAAATCAAAATCAAATAAACAAAAATAAAAACAACAACCCCCAAAATCTTGATGATGTCAGGGGCCCAGACAACACCATGAGGAGCATTAGCAAGGGGAGTGCACTCTCCCAGCAGCCCCAAGTTCGGGAAAGGGGCATGACCCTGAGCTGGCCAATCTTGGACTGCTGCAAAGGCCCAGCGGAGAAGTGTCAGGGGATGCCAGTTACTGCCGAAGTGCTCAGAGGCATGGATGATTTCTCCGAATTCTGGTGCTCTCTTTCTTTTTTCAAAAACAAGATTATATTTGATGTTGATGCCAAATGGAGTTGGCAACCTCTTGTGAAAGTCTCGAGGTGCAGAGAGATCGGCCAGGCCTCCACCTAGCTCTAGAAGGATGAGAAGGAGGGAGGGAATGAGAGGAGAAAGCTGCAGAGAAGAAAAGAGTGAGGTGGAGAGAGGAAGGAAAGAAAAAATCAAGAAAAAAGGTGGAGAGGAAAGAAAAATGGAAGGAAGAGGGGGAAGATAGAAATAAAAGGGAAAAGGAGAAGTGAAAAGGACGGTGAAGGAGAGGAAGAAAGGAAAAGAAAAAGGAAAAATAGATTTTTAAAGATCTAATAAAAAATAAAATTACCCCATCCTTAAGAGGGAAACTGCTCTGTGGACTACCTGGGACTTTTCCCTAAGCTCCGGGTGGTTTCTCCTCCCCCCTGGAACACAGAACAAATGACAGTCCCAAGCATAAATTCAAAGACCCTCAACTCCAACTCCAATCCAAAAGGCTGGACTCAGGGCACACGGACCGCTGGGACCCACCTACTAACCCAGCGTCCGCCGACTTCCCCCACACCCCCCGCGGTGAATGGCAAAGGTCACCCTCTCCCCCTACCCCCCGCCCCCCTCCCCCGCCGCTGCTTCCAAGGGCCTAGGACCCTGGCTGGGGGGAGGGGACCTGGCGGTTCTATGCCTGGCAGAGGGGGATGGAACCGCGGGCCTTCGAGTGACCCTAGGGCTCTGACCTTTTCCGCCGTCCTCCAGGGTCAGTAGTTAACCTTTCGCTCCCCGCCCCCGCCACTCAGTGGCCCTCGGCTAGGGAGCGTGGGTCAATATTTGGGACCAGCATAGGAGGAGGCGGCGCCCAGGCCGAATTGCAAGAGGATGGGGCCCAAACCAGCGTGCTCATCCTGCTCCCCACGCCCAGAAAACCCAGCCTCAAGGATCCCTCGCTTGCCCGGCGCTGGATGCCAAGGCCCAGTTAAACCCCGTACCTGGTAAAGAACCCGCTGAGGCACGTAGGAAGAGAGTGGACTTCTTTCCAATTTTTCCTGCCCTGTTTAGAGCAGTTTCTCTTCTTTCAAAGTGTCACGCACCCCTCAGACACCGGCCACCCATTTGCATTTTGGGGATCCGAAGAGCTTTGGTCAGGTGGGAGGCAGTGCAGAGTCAGACTTGTGCCCCCCCTCAAGCCCGAAGCATTTAACTCCTCTGTGGGAATAGGGGCCAAGAGAACCAGTGAAGAAATCGAGCCATAGTCCGTGCTGCCGGGCCCAGCTGATTGCCTCACCATCCCTGCCTGGACAGCAGGAACCAGCCTAGCGCCTGGTCCGTTCCACTAACTTCCGAAAGCGCCTGCGACCGGAGCCCCAGAGGGCTCTCCCGGCGGGGACCGGGGGAAGGTGGGCGGCAAACCGGAGGCTGCAGAGGCTGGCGGAGCACCCCCCGCCCCCAGCTCCCCGCGGCTTGGGGTTTTCGCGGTCTCCCCAGCTGGAGCCGGGGCCGCCAGGAGCCGAGAGCGTTAGGTTCAAATGCATCAAGGCTCTGAAGTCATTCATCCGGTTTCATAAATAATTTTCTTATTACACTTAAGCCCGATTCCTGCCCCCTTCCCGTTTTTATTGCGGGGTTTCAGCGGCTAAAAAGTTTCTAAGTCGGGTGGGCCGTTGTTTTCCTTTTTCCATCATTAACATCTTTAATATAAGCTATCAATAACCCTGTCGTTCGGAGCCGAGTTTCACGGTATTGATCCACGCGGCTATTCATCTCTGCCATGCAAGACACGGAATAATTTTCGCATTACAGTAGCTTGGATTTGCTTTTAATTCATATTTAAAGCTGCAACCGGCTCGGTGGAGCGCTCTGCGAAAGACTAGAGGCGCCTAATTAATAATAAGTTAGAAACGAAGGAAGGCACCGGCGAATAAATAATTAATACAGACATCTATGTCTCTTTGAATATTGCTCCTTTAAAAATTTAGACTTACCAGGACCATACTGTAAGTCTGCAATTTATATTGCAGGGATGATTTAAGAAAGCTATTTTTTTTCCTTGAAATACAATACTAAATTATTTACAGTGTTTTTGCAAACCTAAGTTCCTTTATTAGCCAGCCCCTCCGGTTTGTTCCTTCCAGGTGGAAAACACTAATTTTAAAAAATAATCATAATAAGAATAATAATAAACTCCCATGAACCACTGTCTGCAATTAGCTAAGAGTGGCAAGGGTGGGGGCTGATTGGCTGGAAGAGAGGAGTATGGGGTCTTCAGCCCTCCGAGGGGCTGAGAGCTGCCCTGTGGTGGTGGGTGGGGGCGGGGGGTTGTTAGGAAGAGAAAACAACGAAATCCAAAATCATTGGACAGTGACTTTGGGCATTCGATGGTTGCAGAAGAAACAAAGTTTTAGGTAAACTCAGAGTCCTCAAGGGGACTCCAAGAGGGAGGAGGCTATGATTGGGAGGGTCCCAAGTCCTTCCCCCTACTCCGCATGGGGGAAAAATATAGAATTTTTAGAGAAAAGCTATTCAAAGCCAGGTCTGGATTCCAGGCTATCCAGGAGCTGCCAGTGGGTTAGAAGAGATAACAAAATTCAAGTGGGTCAGAGTGACTGAAGATCGGACGAGGTTTTGTGTGAGGGAGACTAGGATTTGTTTGTCATATTGTTAGCAATATTGATTTTTTTTTGTTACTTGGATTAATGTATGTTAAACAGGGAAATGCAGGCATTAGTCAAGTACATTGTAATCATCTATTGTTGAGACCGACCTTTCTCAGGTGAGTGCTGGAGGCTCAGGACTATGAGGCACTTCCATGGGCTCAAGACCATCCAAGCCCAGGTAAGGGCATCCGAGATCCCCCAAGGTCTGGCAGTGTAGGGAGAAGAAAACCTCAACTTCAGCTTGCTCTCCCTCCCCCCTCCTTTGAGAATTACAGGCTTATTTAACCAACCCACTACCCCAGTATGTCTGGCTCAATCTGTTGCTGGGTTAAAGGATGATTAGAGAAATTGAGAGGTGGAGGCATTCTTGACACCCAAAGTTCCTCACTACCCCCCTATGCATCTTCCCCACAGCCTCCTAGCCCCGCCTCCAGGTCTACTGGCCCTAGTGACCATCCCATCAACCCCCTTGGGTCTCGACCAAGAGTCCCCAAGGCTGGGGACTCGCACATGCCAGTCGGTGGCCTGAGGCTTGTGGGGGAGCACAGCCCCTGCGCCTACACAAGTACATCAAGTACATGCATAACATGCATCTACACCGTTAGACCTGAAAAAAAGATACGAGGTGGGGAGGGAGACGCCTGGAGACCCTCCCGGCCCCACTCAGGACTTTGGGTGCTGGCCCGGACCTGAGAAGCGTGCCTCAGAGACGCCCCTCCCCCCATATCGGTCCCCAGGGTCGTCTTCCCCTCACCCAATCCCAGCCCCCGCCCCCCACCCCCGCAGGCCTTGCCGCTTCACCTGTCATTGGGGGAGAGGGGTTCTAAGGTCACACACTCTGCTTTTCTTCCCAATCCCCCTCCCGCGCCCTGGGTCACCGCATTTATGGGGCAAGATACCTTCACGCACGAAGGTCCCGCCGCATGTGAAGGTCTTTTCCGAGCTCCACCGACGCTGAAGGGCTTGCTCACAATCCCTTGGGCCTTGGACTGTTCAGAAGGGGGCAAGAGGGTGAGCTTCAGGGTTAAAGGGCGGGGATGGGGGTGGGGAAGAGACTTCTGGGCGCCTGACGACTCCATGATCCTTCGCGGGAATGGCGCTCGGGCAGGCACTCGCCCAGAGCCGGAGGGTCCCACAGGCAGAGGCTGCATCTCGTGCCAGCCACGAAGGTGAAGGTGGACAGGGCCGGATGGGCAAGAAAAGAAGGAAACGTGTGGAAAGTGTGAAGGGGAAAGGAGAGACGAACGTTGGGAGGGGAAAAAGGAGGCTCGGCCTGGAGAAAACACAAGGCCCGGCGCAGCCCGGGAGGGAGGCACAAGCAAGGGATGGGAAGCCCAGAACACCGGCGTTTCATTTTTAAATCTTCTAGGTGTCTGCGGGTCAAATAAAGACAAGGGCCGTAACGATTATTCTGTTAAATCTATGGTACTTGACTTCGCAAACACTAATTGATTAGACACCAAAATGATTTGTTTAAAGAGTTTTCCTTCCCAAGGGCAGCTGCTCTCGGGCCCGGGTCGGCGTTATCCTAAGAGGCTGCGGAAGAGAGCGGCCAACGCGCCGCGCGCCAGGCCGCAGAGGCCGCAGTCGGCCCGCGGCTGTCGGCGCGGGTCCACGCCCCTTCCGCCTCAGGCTCCCGGCTGGCCCGCACTCCGCTACCTCCGCCCTTCCTGTCCTCCAGGTCCGGAGCTTGCTGCACCTGGGGACCTTCGGGAGCCCACTGTGCCTTCTGCCCGCCCCTTTTGCTCTGAGTTGTCCACACTTTGGGTCGCTTTGATCTGCTCCAGACAAAGGGCCCCCCTCTCCCTTGCCTCTGGCCTCCCCAGCCTCCAGCCCTGGCATTCTCTACCTCGGCGGCGCGCGGCTAACCCAGAGTAGAGCCCCAGAAGGGAGGCACTGGAAGAGCATTAACCACCGCCCCAAATCTAGTAAATTCTTTGCCCCTACCCCACCCCGCAGCCCGGATATGTCTCCTTTGTAATATACTTCAACAGTACAAAGATAAGACCAAGAAAGAAAATCCACTGAAGGTTTGGCCGTAAGTCACCTGCCCCTACCCCAGCATCTAGCTGGCTTCGTCCGCAGCGGGGTCCTGAAGCCAGCGTGTCCCACCTGGGAGCCTTGGACCCCACCCGAAGCCCCACGGCATCAGGACACCCCTTATCCCTTCAGCGCTCTCAGCTTGAGACCTTGAAAAGCCCTCGCCGAAGTGGGCGACCGTTGGAATGAATCTAAGCCCAAGAGAAGCCGCCTCTAGCTTATCGGATGCCCCAAGAATGGATGTAACTGGAGATGCTCCCAGAGGGGTCTGAGGTCCTAACAGCGCTGCCCCGACCGCCCTGTGCACCTCCTAGAACCTAAAGTCCGCTGGGGTTGGCACCAGCTGTCAAAGAGCTCTTCACCAGAGTGTCTTCTCTGGGATGTAGAGGGTGTGGTTAGGAGATGGAACAAAGGAGACTGCAAAACACAGAATAAAAAAATATATTGTTATGAGCAAAACCGTAATTTACATTAAAAAGGAAACCGAACAGATGAATAAAAAGTATATGAAGGTCAAAGGTTGATGAAGAGGGCTAGAATAATTGATTACCGCTTCCTTGGCCCCCATAAAGTGGAGAGAAGCCATTGACTAATTTTTTTAACGGTTGTCAATAATGAATCATCAGGCCACCCTCTTCTGAATTTTTTAGTGTTCCATTGTAAGCCAATAGCAATTTTCTGGGGAGAAAAAAACATCTGCGGAGGTGGGAAGAAGACAGGAGTACCTGGCCAGAAGCAACCAGGACCAAATCCTTCACCCACAGTTATTAAGTGCCCTACTGTACCAGACACCAAAGAAATGGTTCCTCACCGAGAGTTTAATTCTAGACTTGCTACAGGCATCAGAAATGCTGGTGAGCGGACTTCCCTGGTGGAGAGGTGGTTAAGAATCCGCCTGCCAATTCAGGGGACACGGGTTTGAGCCCTGGCCCGGGAAGATCCTACATGCCGCGGAGCAACTAAGCCCGTGCACCACAGCTACTGAGCCTGTACTCTAAAGCCTGCGAGCCACAACTACTGAGGCCACGTGCCACAACTACTGAAGCCCACGCGCCTAGAGCCCCTGGTCCACAACAAGAGAAGCCACCACAATGAGAAGCCCACGCACCGTAACTAAGAGTAGCCCTCACTCGCTGCAACTTGAGAAAGCCTGCGCGCAGCAACGAAGACCCAATGCAGCCAAAAATAAATAAATTAATTAATTTTTTTAAAAAGAAAGAAATGCTGGTGAGTTACATCCTGAGGCCCTGGCCAAGGTGTCAGACTCTCCGTGGAGCCCTGGGTGAAGGAATCTTCCCTGACACCCAGCTTTGCTGTTTGTGCGGTCAACAAACAGGAAGTTAACACTTAATGGCTCAGAGGGGCTAGAAACAGTTTTTTGGAACGGTCCCGAAAACTGGGACTGGGCCATATGTTACATCTCTGTTACTCACAATGAGCACTAAAGCAGTAACTCTGAAACTGATGGAAGGTTCTCAAAGAAACTTGCGTGGCCAGCATTTGGAGGAAAGACCTTATTCTCATTCTCTTTTAAGCCTAGTGGGGTCACCTGGCAAGCAAGCTCAAGCCCATCCAGCATAGGAAGGATTGCACCTGCCTCACCACCACCAGCAGCACCCCAACATCTACAAAATAAGTAGTCTAAAATCTTTGTTTCCACACTGAAAACATTGCCAGCCACAAGCATCCAGTCCATAGTCTTATTTCCCTTTTTCTTAAATATATACATTTATGAAATGGGGTGGTGACTGACATTATTTTTTTCTTTAAGTTCCCTGCAGCTACTCAAAATCTAACCAGCTGACAATGAGCCCTCCCCTCAAGCTTCTTGGCTGTGATAAAGAACTGTACAGTATCCTGTAATCACATACACTAGACCCACTGAGTAATTTCAAGAGACCCCTCCCTGGCCTCTTTAATCCTCCATAGTGCACTTGATCTTATGCTGGGCAGTGGAAGAGGGATGGGAAGAGAGGGACAAAATGACAAAAAGCTATCCTAGCCCTCCTGTCCTTCACACACACACACACACACACATGTGCATTCACCCTAACTAGGCCTAAGAGCATCCATCCCACCCATCATACATTCTTAGTAATAGGAAAGTTTTCCAAGACATTGAGTAAGAATAAAATGTTTCTGAGAAATTACTGCAATTCAGTCAACTACAAGAAAACAAAGGTTAAATGAAAGGAACGAACAGCCAAGAAAGATTAGGGAGATTTGCAAACTCCCCAAGCAAGTCCTGCACTCACATTAGTCCACCATATACAATACTTATCCAGATTTTTACTTTGGCTCCTCCTTTAGGGACCAGCACTGAACCAGGTCCCCTTTTCATGGGGGGTGGGGCCGGGGGGTGGAGAGAGTTAAGCTCACCTCATCCCAGCCCTCTTCAGGTAGACTCCAGGGGCTCAGCCAAGAGCCTCACATGAAGGAGCGTTTCCAGGATCAAGTCCCTAATTAGTTACACAAAGAGAAAACCATGAACAATTTGTGCATTTGGTGGTATTTACTTCTTTCTTTTAACAAACTGCCTTTGGGAAAGAGAGTTGTCATAAGGGCAAATCGATCACTTCAAAGGGATTAAAATATGGGGGGGGGCAAACGGTTTAGCTCAAAGTCTGCCTTCTACATTAACCCATTGTTTGGTCTCATATAAGAGCTACATGCTCTATGTTGTAAGAAATGAGAACAGAAACAATAAGGAGCCAAGAATTCAGCTTCCCACCAACATATTGTGACCCACTAGGCAGAAAATATGTTTTAAGCTTGCATATATGTATGTATAACTAGAGAGATGTAGATACAATAGTAACTTTAAATAGAGTAATTTTGTTTTCTGAGTTCCTTTTTGTCACTGTATTTTTCCCAAAGAACTTCTACTCTCTGGAGGTTTTAAATTCCTAAATATTCATTGTGCAAGCTGATGCTAAGTCCACTGAGATGGACCCCCATCTCCAGGATCTGCATAGGCACTGTTGGGACAAAACCGGAGTGTCCGTGGCGATGAAACCAAAAAGGTTAACCGATCTCAGGACATGACCACTTTCAAGGAAGGCAGGTAGAGTAACCTACTGGCCTTGATCTACCTTTATCTTGATGTTGCCCAGGCGGTGGTAGAGACCTGGGCAGAGATTGGCCTGCTCATGCCTTAGCTGGTGAGAAGTTTTCCCCCAGGATAAAATGGCCCAAGCTTTTGCCTAAGGGACTCAGCCACCACTACTACTACCATTCCACCACCCTGACCTCTCCTAGGGTCTGGGAACATTTCCAGCAGAGACACCGGTGGTGGGTTCCGACCCGGTGCCTCAGGAAAGGAACATACAGTCTGAGTTTGGACACACACACTTTGTTCCATATCTGAACCCATATACCCAGGTTCTGAGAAGCTGTCCCCCATTGTCACCACCACTCGCCCGGGGATGAGGCTCGGCGCTGACCGGGTCATAACTGCCAAGGGCTGGACAATGGGCACATCTGTCCTTTCTCTGAGGGATGAAAGCACCTAAGTGGACACGCTCTGCCTTTTGTTACGGTTTTATTTCCCTTTCTTTTGTAAATGAAAGAAAGCCGCGGCATGTGGCGGCCGGGTATATGTCCCACACTGGGGGCCTCCCCACGCGTCCCCACCAGGCCCAAGGACCAGGTTCGATTCCGGATTGGACCGTGATTGTGGGAAGCAAACAATTACGCCCGAAGCTGAATTGATTTTCAAATCTGGAGGCTTCTCGCAGGGACGCCGGGAAGAGGGCGTCCCTACGGGCCAAGAAGAGACCGGCGCGCCTGGTCCACCCTGCCGGCGTCAGTCCTTCCCTCAAGCAGCGGCCTCTTGGTGTTTTACCAGGAGGGCCGTGAAAAAACCGCAGGAACAGCCCAAGCTTCGGCGGCCCCACCAGAACCTACGAGTTAACATAGGAACCCACCAGGGCACTCACAAAACACACACACACACGCCGAGTCATTCACGAAGCGGCGCGCCGCCTTAATTATCAGCTGAGCCGGAGAAGGACCCAGGCGGAGGAGGACAGCGAGGTATGGCCGGGGCTGGGACTCTTGGCACTAAGCTCACCTCTTCGCAGAGCATGGAAGAGTCAGGGTGGGCAGAGAATTATCAGGGAGGACAGAGGTTGTCGGGTCAACAGCCACCAGGTTGACCAAGGCCTTTAAAATATTTGCTCCCCTCCCCCACCCCAAAAGGCCAAGCACCTGAAGATGGGGAGAGCGTGAACTCCCAGAGGCCCTCCCGGGAAACAAGCCAGGGTGGAAGGAGTGATGACACCAGCTGAGGCTCCCCGGGAAACCTGCACCGGGAGGCAGCAACTGGAGAGAGGGGCGATGGCTCTCTAGGCATACTGAGCCACCCGGGAGGCGAACCCAGCAAGTGCGGCCGGGGGTTGGGAAGAGAGCCCACCCGAGCCAGGGAACCGAGAGGGGCCCAAGTTTCCCAGGGTTGCGGTAGCAGCCCCGGATCGCGCTCTACGTTAGACACTCGCACGTGCGCGCAGCTCCCCCGCCGCCCAGCGCCTTACGAGCGGCGCTGGGACCCCCCACCTTCATTTGTACGGGGACGTCACGGGCCGCGCGCGCGGGGACTGAGGGGCGGGGCTGATTCGCGCGCCTGCGCGCTGCGCCCGGCGGGCGTGAGGGCGGGCCGCGGCGGCGGCGGCGGAACAGCGGCCACAGAGTCTGCAACAGTAACCGAGCCATGGCTGGAGCTGGCCAGCGGCGCGGGCAGGCAGCAGCCGCGGAAGGCGCAAGGGGTGCGTCAGGGGAGCCGGGGGCCTCACAATTCTAAGAAGGAGAGGGACGTGAGGGGGCCGGGGGCGGGCGGGCTGGGGGCACCGCGCTCGCCCAACGGCGTGGATCCTTTTTGGAAATTAATATTAAAAAAAAAAAAGCCGAGGACGCAGAGGGGAAGGTGGGGGCAAGAGGGAAGGCGAGACACACTGAGAGGGAGACAGAGCCCCACACTGAGAGGAAGGAAGGAAGGAAGGCAGCAGTCGCCAGCAGCCGATGTGAAGACCGGACTGCGTGCGCCCTTCGCCGCCTCTGCCCGGCCTCATCGATGTTGTGTCCGCCGCCCGCTCTCCCATATCACGATGAACGCGCAGCTGACCATGGAGGCGATCGGGGAGCTGCACGGGGTGAGCCATGAGCCGGTGCCTGCCCCTGCCGACTTGCTGGGCGGTAGCCCCCACGCGCGAAGCTCCGTGGCGCACCGCGGCAGCCACCTGCCCCCCGCGCACCCGCGCTCGATGGGCATGGCGTCCTTGCTGGACGGCGGCAGCGGCAGCGGCGATTACCACCACCACCACCGGGCCCCCGAGCACAGCCTGGCCGGCCCCCTGCACCCCACCATGACCATGGCCTGCGAGACTCCCCCAGGTATGAGCATGCCCACCACCTACACCACCTTAACCCCTCTGCAGCCGCTGCCGCCCATCTCCACCGTCTCGGACAAGTTCCCCCACCATCACCACCACCACCACCACCACCACCACCCGCACCACCACCAGCGCCTGGCAGGCAACGTGAGCGGTAGCTTCACGCTCATGCGGGACGAGCGCGGGCTGGCCTCCATGAATAACCTCTATACCCCCTATCACAAGGACGTGGCCGGCATGGGCCAGAGCCTCTCTCCCCTCTCCGGCTCCGGTCTGGGCGGCATCCACAACTCCCAGCAAGGGCTCCCCCACTATGCCCACCCGGGCGCCGCCATGCCCACCGACAAGATGCTCACCCCTAATGGCTTCGAATCCCACCACCCGGCCATGCTCGGCCGTCACGGGGAGCAGCACCTCACGCCCACCTCGGCCGGCATGGTTCCCATAAACGGCCTTCCTCCACACCACCCACACGCCCACCTGAACGCCCAGGGCCACGGGCAACTCCTGGGCACGGCCCGGGAGCCCAACCCTTCGGTAACCGGTGCGCAGGTCAGCAATGGAAGTAATTCAGGGCAGATGGAAGAGATCAATACCAAAGAGGTGGCGCAGCGTATCACCACCGAGCTTAAGCGCTACAGCATACCACAGGCCATCTTCGCGCAGAGGGTGCTCTGTCGCTCCCAAGGGACCCTCTCGGACCTGCTGCGCAACCCCAAACCCTGGAGCAAACTCAAATCCGGCCGGGAGACCTTCCGGAGGATGTGGAAGTGGCTGCAGGAGCCGGAGTTCCAGCGCATGTCTGCGCTCCGCTTAGCAGGTGAGCGGGCCAAGGAGCTGGGCGCGCGGGGAGATAAAGTATTGGGGAAGCTGAAGGGACCCAAGGAGGCAGGGAAGGAGAGAGATCTGTGCACGCTTCATTCCGTGCTCCTTTCACCGAGAGGAGGGTCCCTAGGCCTGGAAGAGCCAGAGCGTGGCTCCCGGGAGCAGACAGCCTCTTCCAGAACTCAGTGCATTGGGCTGTGGAAGGCTCCGGGAACTGAGCAGCGCGGCCTGGGTGATTGCAGAGGAGCATTTGTGCTGGGAGACAGCGCAGGAAGCTCGCACGACCGTAGGAGGAAAGAAATCCCAGCACCTGGCTGGATACGGTCTGTGCATCGCTTCTGGGTTTGGCACTACAGGTTTGTGGGGCGAGAGAGGCGACGCGTGCGTGGAACTGCGCGCAGGTGCTGCCAGCCAGTATCCCTGGCACATACCCGGGCGCTGTGCTGGAGCGTGCGGGAGCTGCTTGCCAATGTTTAGCTGAACTCGCTGCGCTGACCCCGCTCCCGCGCTCACTTTAGTGGCGCGGGGCGGGGTAGGGGGCTGGAGGGTGGGGAGCGCACTCTGGGAGTTCCAGCAAAGGTTTCGAAGCCGCGCGGCGGTGGGTGTGTGGCGCAGACGCTCCGTAAGATTTAAGACGTACTCTGCGCTTGTGACCGGCTGTAGAGAGGGAGGCAGATCGTGCCAAGGTCCAGGTGAGGGCGGCCGAGCAACAGGGGAGCTTCTAGCTTAGCCTAGAGACCGATTTCGCTGCCAGACTCGCTTAGGGCTTCGCATTTTGTTTTATTCCGCTGCATGAATTTTCGTCTGAATCCCCATGCAGGGGGTGGGAGTGTGAGGGGAAAAAACCAAGTCTTTGAGCAGAGGTCTCCGGGCCCAAAGACCCCGAGGGCCTGGTGTTTCCGAGTTGAGCGGGAAAGTCTTGGCGGCGCTGCATAGACACAGCGCCCAGTTCGCCCAGTCTCTCTAAGCCAAGGTAAGGGGAAGGCTCTGGCCGGCCGACCGGCGGAGGGGACTACTGACCCCAGCCTGAATCACACGGGGGATTTCAAGCAGATTCAGCGACCCCCTAGGGCGGAGGACAAGCGGAGAGGTAGACCCAAGGGCAGCCGAGGGTGGACTCCGTTTGATGAGACCCGGGCTGAGTTGATTGACTCCTGGGGTACATGCTACCACTTCCCCACCCAATCTCAGCCCGGCGCCCTAGCCTGAGTCCTGGCGAAGAAAAAGGTAAAAGCCGGAATGAGGGTGTGTTAATTAACTGATCGTTCTCCATTAATTCGTCCCTGGAGAACGAGAGACAGTCAATCCGCGCAGAGCCGGGGGCACTGAGCCGTTTCACAGTCTAAAATCAAAGCAAGAGGCCACGGCCCCCTCCCCCACATCGTGCGGGCCAATGAGAAGCTAGAGGGAAGCAGGTGCCGGTGTCCCCGCGAGCCTGCGACTCCAGCCGGATGCGACCCAAAGCAGTCCTGGGGTCTGGGTTCTTGTGGCCTCCCTGCTGGAGCTCCGCACCGTCTGAGCCTTTTCCAGTCCAACCCCGCTCTCGCTGGCTCCAGAGTCCCTACGAGGACTCTTGCAGCCTGAGCCCAGAAGCCAGGAGAGGCTGGGGTAAGGGGACGGGAGGGGGAAGAAAGAGGTTGACAGGGTACCCTCTGGGGCTCCCGCAATTCCACTCTCTAGCTTTGTGTGCAGCCACCAGATCGCCCCCATCCCATGGGTAGACCGAGACCCGAGGGCAGCTGAAGTTGTGAAAGGGACGGCCGAAAACGCTATTCCTCTCCCAGACTGATAAGGCCTATGCCGGCGTCCAAGGTAGTCAGTGCCTTTTCACACGCACACGCCAGCCTCGAGCCCGGCTTCAGGACTTTTTACCGAGGCAGTGCACACACAAGCAGGTTAGTGGGGCTGGGGGAATGGAGGGAGGGGATGCAAGTGGAGAGCCGTTCCCCCCACCCCCGCCCCCAGGGAAGCTCTTTCCAAACCCGCCACCTCCTGAAGGCGCTTGCTCAGGACTTAAATGACTCTCCTTCCCCACTGCCTCCTATCGTCCCCCTGGAAAGACAGACTGATAGATTAGGTTCAGGGACGACCCCGGAGCCCTGGAAACCCGCCTTAGCGCCCTGCCCTGTACGAGCGCCCTCTCACCTCCTCGCCTGGGCAGCCCTAGTACTGCTACCTGCACACGGAAAGTGCGGTGGGCGTACCCGCCCGGGCTCACGGGACCCAGGAGGTTATCGAAGGGGCCGCTGCCTGGCACCCAGCAGCGCGTAGAGAGTCATGCCCAGCCTTTGGACGGAGGCGCGTGGCCTTTTCCTCGGAAAAAAAAAAAATAAGAAAAATCGGAGACTCTGGCGGGACGTGAATTTGGCGCCAAACCCCCAGCGAACTCTTTATTCTAAGACCCGGATGCGGGGTCGTCTCTCCCATTTTCCTTTCTTTAACTTCATTAAAGGGGTGGGGCGGGCTGGGATGGGCGCGCGTGCGGAGCCAGCCGGGATCAATCCCATTACGCAGCAAGAGCTAAGACTTGTTTTTAAGTCACCGAAGAACAACGAGACGTCCCGTTAACATTTTAATTTGGGGGGGGGGGGTAAGCGAGACTGTTTCCTGAACCGTTCAAATGATCTCTGGTAGGCCCTGACTGCAGGTGACTAAAAACGGATTGCAGGGCATGTTGGATGCAGCTGTGAGACATTGCCCCCTCCTCCCCACTGCCAGCTCCCGTGCACGGAGGGAGGTGCCACTTGCAGCTCTTGCTCGCCGTTGCACTCAGAGACCCCTCAAACTCGTGTCTACCCCATGCGAGGCAAGGCCCGTCGAGCTTGGCTCCTTCGCTAGGTAGCGGGAGAGTGGCTTCTTCATGCCCCTCCTGGTACCCCAGTTTCCGTAGAGCCCGGTGTGGAGGGTCAAAACCCTCCGCTCGCCCGCGGCAGCGTGTGTGGAGAGGAGCTTTCTCTTCACGAAATTACATCGGCTGGCGGACGACGGGAGACAGGAGGAAATTCTCACCAAATTAACTACCTTTAAAAAATCAATATATGTTCCCTCAGTGTAACACTTGCTGCTTCCCCCATTAAAGTGCAGCGCAACCGGGCTCACGCTGCGTCTCATCCCAGGTGGGGAGGGGGGGCTGGGCTGTGCCGGTGGGTGGGTGCCCCGCCTCTGACGTGGGCGCCTATTAAGACGCGGGGAGATTAGCTTCCAATTAAAGATTCCAGAAGGCTCCGGCCTCGGTAGGGGAGCTGCCGGCGCAGGAAGAGGCTGCCACTGCACACCCACCAGCGGGTGCTGCAGAGACCCAGCAGGCGAGGCCCGGGGTCGGGCAGGGGTGGGTGCTGCGCTGCTTCGACCCTGCAGTACCTGGAGGCGAAGAAACCTCCCAACGGCGGTGCCAGGGAGCCAGACGGGTCTCCAGCACCCGGGACTGCGCCTGTTTCCTGGACGGGATTTGCCCCCAGAACCACCCGGGGACCGGGGGTCGTGGGGAGGGGGGCCAGTCTGACCAGGAGGTGGCCATGAGAAAGTCTCTCCCGGACCAACATGGGCCATGTTTGCCGTAAGTGGCCTTGCTGCCTGGTTGATTGATAACTAACTGGCTCCCGCGCAAGTCCATTTGCTTTTTGTTAATATTTATACCAACGGGTGACGTTTCAACTGTCCCCTCACTTCTCTGGGCCATGGGAGCGAAGCATAAGGAGTTCGATGCTAGGCCCTGGGAACTCCACTTCTCCAATCCTCGAAGACTCTGGGCCGGGAGAAAAGCCACAACTGCGCGTGTGGGATGCAGGAACTGGAAGGGTTCCTGGGCCCAAGAGTCGGAGGAGAAGGTGCCAAGTGGACTGGTTCCCCGCCACGCCCGGGCGTCTCTGCGGGGCGGTTCTCGGGCAGTGCAGCTGCTCTCAGCCGGCTGCGGCCCGAACAAAGGGCCCGCGGGGCGCTGCCGACATTGTCCGCCTAGCAGCCTAGGGGCGATGGGGGCTGGCTGCCCCGGACGAGAGCCACCTCCGAAGCTTTATGGTAGACTCCTCCCAGCGTGTCCTGGGGGCCAGCCAGTTGTCAGGCAGAGGCCGAGGAGTTCCGGAGTCCCCTCACCAACTCGGGCCTAAGGGTCGCCCGTGCTCCCGGAGAGTTGGCTAGGGGCCCCCGCCCACACATACACACAACCGCCAGCCGAACAGGTCTGGCTCTTGGGGACAATCCCCAGAAGGCTCTGCGTGGGCCTTTCTCACAGCCCATGTCCGACCCCTGGAGGGTGTGGAACACTAGTTCTCTCTTGCGGCCCCCACTGGGGAGCACCAACCCCAGGGAGGAGAGGAAGGGGGCGCATGGAGTTAAGAAGTGTGAATGTGGTGAAGGTTGGAGCAGAGTTTGACTAGAGTGGAGGAGACCTGCTGCTGTGGCTTGAGGAGGCCTGATGGTTATTTTGTGGTGACCTGGTGTCAGAACATCGAGCATGGCTGCCTGAGACAATAAACCCTGAGGCCTGTCCCGAGGGTGGTTGGCTCCCCCCGCCAGCGGGTGCAGCCCCAGGCCCTCTGGAAGCACCCAGAGGGCGATCGGGGTCAGTAGAGACCCAGTCCTGCCTTCGCTGTTTTGCTGCTGGCACTTGGGACGGTCTGTGCCAACAATAGCACGGTTGTGATGTAGCAGCAAAGCAACTCAAAGCCCAGGCTGCATCTTTCTTTATCTTCAAGTGCTCAGCGCACCACAGGAAGCTAAACTCTTGCCCTCACTGATGCCCTCCTTGTGGACTCATCTTCCCCAGTAGCTGCGCATGCCCCCTGCGGGCCGCAAGGCCAGGCACCCAGCAAGCCTCTGTGGTTCAACCCGCTGTGGAGAGGAGAGGCTTTGTTTTTAGAACATTGATATCTTAGTGATTTTCAGAGTGAAAACTATTTTGACAGGTAGAGAGCGTAGTGGAGGGAGAAAAGGATACCTAGTGGATCTGTCTTGCTCCTAAACAATTCCTGGGTATTACCCCACTGATGAGACAAAATTACCAGCGGGCATAATTTGGGGTCCCCCCAAATTATACCCCAACTCTAACCTCTCAAGATGCATGTTTGGAAATTATATCCAAATTATACTTTTGCTGGCATGTTTTTGTTTGAGACTCTCAGGGTCACAGTAGAGAAGGTGACCCTGGCAGTCTGAAATGGGAGGTTGGGGCTTGGGGTGTAGTGAAGGGAAGGTGGATTAGTGTTCCCTTTGTTGTTTCCCCTTCCAGCTAACTGATGGGAGTTAGAAGGCTGCCCTGAGGCTTTGAGCTTGAAGGTCTTTGTTTGCTGTCTGGTGGGCTGGGTGAAAGGGCTCTGGGAGGCCTAGCGGCCTGGAGCCCTGGTGCAGCGTCAGGACCCTGGACAGGGCCTAGCCAGGCCTGTTGCCTGGGTTTCTCTTGCCCCTGGAGGGTGGCTAGGATGGCTTTGAACAGTCGTGATGAGGAAACAAAAACTAACAGCTAATATTTCGAAGTTTACGAGAAATCGTGAGGCCCCACCAGTAGTATACACGGGCACAGTCAAGTAATGGAAAAGATCAAACCTATCCTTGTCGATCGGGTGGTTGATCTTTTTCCTCCCACCCCAGCAGCTTTCTGTGTGCGTCTGAGTCCACGGGCACACCTGCTTATACAATTGGAATTCGAGTCCCTATGGGTGTGACAGGGGTTGGATCATTAAGCTAAAACGTTCAATTCAGTCCCTTTGATCCGTGCTGGGGAAAATCTATAGTCATCTCTAATCTACAAGGTCTTTGAGGAGGTTGTTACATGAGCTGTTTTGATGTCATCATTTCCACATTCATGGCAGATTCAGCTAATCAAACAGACGCTGCTACCCAAAGTTCTCAAAAGAAATAGTTCTTACAGAGTATATCGGTAACATTTATTCTTGCTTTCCTTGTAAGAAAGAAAATCCTCAAGTCTAATGAAGGTGGGTAATTAAAAAGCAGGTTCTCAGGTGTCTTGCTCCTCAAAATCCATAGTTAGAAGCCTCGCACTTTAAGTAAGAGTGCTCAGTGCTCTTTGTAAATTCCATAGATTGGGATAGTTAAACACCAATTTACTATTTTAAGTCAACCAAGGAGCCTTGACAGATTGGATGAGAAGTGACTAGTCTCATTTCAGTCCCCTTGAAAACAGCAGTTTCCACATTCTTGGCAAAATTGAATGGTCCCCAACCTAGAGTAGCAACAGGAGAGTCCTATTGAAGTCATAGTAGTTAGAGGATAGATTTCCTATCATCTTGGATAAAGGATTCAACAAGTATTAATTAAATACTATTTTCATTTTGTGTGAATTTAAATAAGATGGGTAAGCACCTTTGGGAGAAGAAAGCCACATTATTTTTACGTGAAAAGTGTCAGCCTCACAGAGTTTAGTAAAAAGAAAAAAACTGATTTCTAATGTGAATGAATTTAGTGCATAATCATAAATTACTGTCTTCTATCAACAGATTTGCACAGACTTTTCTTTTAATACAAGTATGTTAATACTAATGAAGCTTAATTTTCTTCTGAAATTGTAGGATTGGCTTAGATGACCAGACCAATCACAGGGCAATCTTATTATATTGATACAAACATATAAATTTATGTCTTATCACAGGGTCTTGCTATAGAATCATCCACATTATGTTCCTCCCAAAAGATGTTACATTATCATAAAGTTGGAAGAAATTAGCTTCTAGAAATTTTCTTCTCCTTTAGGTGAGACAATTTGATAAGATAACAGCTGAACAGAACCAGACCTTGAAGTACAACCCTCACATTTGTCTTGGCAAGTGATAAGGATGTCAATTGATATGGAAGGAGTTTGTGTCCATTGTGTACATTTTATTAGTCAGGTACTGTGCTAAGCACATAGATGTTCTCATTTAATACTCACTGTCTGTGCCAGTGGCTCCCAAATCTTGCTATGCATTGGAATCATTTAAGGATCTTTTTAAAAAAATGATTCCTGGCTAAAACCTCAAATATTCTGGCATTAGTAGTATAAGGCATGACCTGGGCACTAGGATATTTCAGAGCTCTGAGGTGATTTTAATGTGCAGCAAAGTTTGGGAGCTGCTGGTTTACAGGGAAATTACCATTATTTTTCCTGCTTCTCTGTTCAATGAGGTTGAATAACTTAACTGTGGTAACACAGCTGGAAATCACTGAGACCCTAAACTCAGCTTTCCCAGCTCAAAGCCCAGAACACCCTTACCCTCCACCCTGTGCCTCGATTATGAGTGCAAGTCCACTAGGTCAGTGGACCCAGAATGTGGAAATGTCTGATCCACTGTCATAAACACCAATCTGGAAAGTCTCTGCATAATAAGGTCTTGAAATTGGAGAATGTGTGTCTTCCCTCTGGGACTCTCAAAGAGAGTTACTTGTGGAAACTTATTTCTTTTTTACTCAAGACTTATAAGAGAGACTTTTTATTGCTCTCTTTTGAGGAAGCAGCCAGAAGGAATGTGAGGCAGTCACAGAGCTAGACATGGAACCCAAGTCTCTCTATCCATTTGTTCACTTAAACAATTATTCACAGGCAAGACCCATCTCATTAGATGTGTTCTGTGGGTAGGACTGGTCCATTGGAAGCCAGTCTGGAGGAGGGCACAAAGGCCCAAACCTCCCATTCTTTCAGTCATTGGTGTTCTGATCTGCACTTGCACAGAAATTATATTTCTTGGCTTCACATCAGTGCCTGTCTTGCTATTCCAAGCTTGCCTGTTATACATGTTTTAGGACTCTGCACTAAAAAATAATAAATTGACTTAAACTCTGTATATATGTTGGCAATCATCCAGAGGGCAACTTACAATTTCCCTCAAGCACCGCAAGTTTCCAGTTACCCATGCGTTTCTCATCTCCCTTTGCATATGCCATAGCATACGCAGAATCGACAGTTTCTGAAATCGCTGCTTTCATTTTGCATCTGGTGATGACCTCGTAGTCCCAAAGAGAGGTTATCAAAGGAACATAATAAACTCTATGCTTTTCGCTTTCTTTCCTGATGTCTTCTAAAACAGATCAATGGGGGAAATTAAATAAATAAACGAGCGAAGCGCGCCACCTAGTGACCCGTGTGCTCACTGCAGATGGAGTGCGTGAGAGGAGTGGCTAACGCGATTCAAGTATTGATGGAGTCACAAAAATCGTTCATTAAGGCAATTTAATCTTTACTATTAAATGTCCTTTCAATTCATTTAGGGTAATTAAGATGCAGTTAAAGTGATTAAATTCTAATTACTTATGCTAGGCAAAGACATATTTGTCACACTAATGCGGTTAACTAAGGACTCAGAAAGAAAGTTAACATTTACTTCAAATGCTGCAACTGGAAAAGTCGGTTCCTCTTTTCATCATTAATCCAGTGAGCTGGGTGATTATGTAATGGCACTACAAGCTCATTAAATAGGGGAAGTGCTGATTAAAATGACTGCTGGGAGGAAAACCTGAACCAGGAGTAGTACCTCAGTACCGTCTGGTCAGCATTCCTAGCAAAATTACTTGGTGTCCTTTCCCTCCAAGCCCGCCCCCTGCCCCAAAGCAATAAGCAGCTCCTGAGTCTTATCCTGATATTAAAAGAGGGATGCCTCTTGGAAAGCTTTTATTGCCAGCCTGCCGACATTGTTAAACCAAAGATATTTTCAAATGGTAAATGGATTCTTGGGGTAGAGAGGAGCAAGACATTTGGGCAGGGGAGGTGGAGGGAGGGGTCCCTGTAGGAAACAGCTCCAGGATGAAGATTTCCACTGCAGGCTTTTGAAGCCACTCTCCTTCACACAGACACCCTTCCTATTAGGCAGTCTTCCTCCCCTCCCCAGTTGCATTTTTACTGCTTCATATGTGGGGACAGATTCCTTTGTACACATCATGCTTCTTATGCACGTTCTGAAGAGCACTAAGTAGCTCAGCTGCAAACTGGTCTCTTTTTAGAGTTTTCCAACATTCACAAGTAAAGCCATCTAAGATTATATACCATCGGATTACTGAGGCTAATTTGCCATAATATCCACAAACAGTTCCCAGCCTCCTACGATAGGTTAATTTTGAGTACTCAGAAGAGGAGGATGAATTGAAATTTCACTGCATTTGAAGTTGGCCTTCCTCATAAAATGGCTTCTTAAGCCCATGCCTATCATTTGCCTGGGGGAATGATCCAAGGATAAAGATGATCCGTCAAAAAATTGGGAATTAATTGCGCCAGGGGATCAGTGTCTTTTAATACTGTTAAATTTGCCTATTGAAAACCATTACTATGGAGATTGCATCTTTCCCCTGTTTATCCCATTGAAATTCAGGATTACTGTTTACTTCACAAGAAGCTGAAGTTCTCAAACTCATCAGTCACGGAAGTCAAACAACTACCTTTTAAAGATAAATCGGCAGTTATTTGAATATTTACGGAGTCATTTTTAATTTACTAGATTGTGTTATCTTAAATTACTAAACCAAATAAACATATATTTTTTTAAACCCTAGACTAAGAAATGAGAGCCCCAGAGACAGGTTCTTGTACTAATTAGCTCTGAGAACTTGTCATTTAACCTTTCTGGGTCTCAGTCTCCTTAAATGTAGAATGAAGGATTTGGCCTTAGGGTCCTTCCAGATCCCACATTCTATGAATGATTGCCTTCTATGATGACTGTGTATCCATGACAGTCTCTTTTCTCAATTTAATGCTCTGTCCCAAAGTCAGGATTCAATGAGGTGTAAGTCCCTGGGGCCCATCTCTTGGGCAGAGTCTCAGATCAGGCTCTCCTATCAGATGGCCAGAAGGAAACAGCCTTTCCAGTCAGGAGCACTGCCTTCTGGCACAAAAATATTTCAGCTTGAGGTTACAATACCTGTGTTGGTGAGGCTATGGATTATCAGGAATTCATGCACTGTTGGTGGGGATGTAAGTTGCCACCGTTGCTTCAAAAGATAATTTGGCCTATAAACCTGAACCCAGGGCTTCCCTGGTGGCGCAGTGGTTGAGAGTCCGCCTGCCGATGCAAGGGACATGGGTTCGTGCCCTGGTCCGGGAAGATCCCACATGCCGCGGAGCGGCTGGGCCCGTGAGCCATGGCCGCTGAGCCTGCGCGTCCGGAGCCTGTGCTCCGCAACCGGAGAGGCCACAACAGTGAGAGGCCCACGTACCGCAAAAAACCCCACAAAAACCTGAACCCACAGCTGAATGAAGTCTACCCCTTGGTATATACCCTAGATAAGCTCACAGGTGCTCCTGAAGATGAGTACAAGGATGGTCTGTAACAGCGTTGCTTCTAAGAACAAATAACCAGAAACATCCCAAATGCCCACTGACGAGGAATGCAGGAATAGACTGTGATGTATTCATATAATGCAGGAGTATATTGGAGTGATGAAAATGAATGAGCCACAGCTATACACAACAGCATAGTTGAGTCTTAGGAACAGTGTTGAATTTCTTTTAAAAGCAAGAAATGCTAAACAGCTTATTGTTTAGAGATACGTAAGTATGTGGAAAAAACAAACATTAATAATAAAAAAAAATAATAATAATAAATTTAATAATAAACTCAAGTTCCTAAGAGTGGTACCTCCAGTAGGGAAAGGCTAGCGATCAAAGGAGAGAACACCCTTGTAGCTTCACAGACAGCAGATGTTCTAGTTCTTTTGTCAGGTGCTGCCTTCACCAGTGTTCATTTTGTTCCTGTGCTTCCTATCTTAAATATACATGTTTTGTAAGAGTTAAATATTATTTAATTTTAACTTTGGGGAGGAAAAAGATTGTTTCTGTCTGATTCCCCAACCCGAACAACTTGGACCAAATAAACCCCAGGACATTTGAGTTGTCATTTACACAGTTCTTAGCCCTGTGCTAAATGTCATCTCTCTTAGGAACTGTATCTGGCCAACTGTGGACAGAGCATAAGATGTGAAAGAGGAAATTTCATTAGATATGGAAAGAGTGTTTTTTTCTTTATTCATCTGAGTACAGCTATGACAGTGCTGTGCTCAGCACTGGGGATGTATTGAGCACAAACAAGTCTTCTGGAGCTCATAGTCTAGTGGGGAAGAGAGACAGATAGCTTGGTTGCTTTTTTGTGCCAAGTAGGAACAGTTTAGGGTGTGATGAAGGAATAGTTTTGAAGATCTGGAAAAAAAAAACAGGACTTGGTCAGAAATGGGGAAAGGTTTTCAGGCAGAGGAAACACTAGCATGTGCAGACACGTGGGTAAAACCCCTTTGCAGAAGATTTCTTGGAGCCGAATTATTGTATAGCTGGAAGCTTGTTTCTTCCCCAGCACAGCTGAGTGAAACGATGCCTTCCCATCAGTAACAAAAGCGTTCTCCAAGGCTGTAGTTTTTTGTAGTGGGGAGGGGTGGGAGGAGAGTTTCATATTCCTCAAATCAGATTGGTGGCAGAGAGGTGGCAAGAAAATATATGCTGATTAAAAAGCCTCCCAGGTGATTCTACTATACCTCCAAGTTGATAATTAGAATATTGATATTGAGCCCTACTATGTATAAAATAAACAACAAGGACCTACTGTATAGCACAGGGAACTGTATTCAATATATTGTAATAACCTGTAATGGAAAAGAAGCTGAAAAACTATATATATATATATATATATATATATATATATACATGTATAAATGAATCACTTTCCTGTACACCAGGAACTAACACAACATTGTAAATCAACTATACTTCTATTAAAAAAAGAATATTGATATTGAGAATTTAAGAGCAAATGACTTATATTTTTGCCCCTTTGTTATTTATTTTACCCTTTTTCTAGAATAACCTATAGTTCCATAGCTTTATGTATATTTTTAAATGATATATAATATATATAAATATTATATCATTATATAATATTTTACTTCTTTTATCTCTTTTGAGGTTAAAAGTTCACTCAAAAATTCAATATTTCTGGGCTTCCCTGGTGGTGCAGTGGTTGAGAGTCCACCTGCTGATGCAGGGGACACGGGTTCGTGCCCCGGTCCGGGAAGATACCACATTCCGCAGAGCGGCTGGGCCCGTGAGCCATGGCCGCTGAGCCTGCGCGTCCGGAGCCTGTGCTCCGCAACAGGAGAGGCCACAACAGTGAGAGGCCCGCGTACCACAAAAACAAACAAACAAACAAAAATTCAATATTCCTAATTACTCAGCCATAAAAAGAAACGAAATTGAATTATTTGTAGTGAGGTGGATGGACCTAGAGTCTGTCATACAGAGTGAAGTAAGTCAGAAAGAGAAAAACAAATATCGTATGCTAACACATATATATGGAATCTAAAAAAAAAATGATTCTGAAGAGCCTGGTTGCAGGACAGGAATAAAGACACAGACGTAGAGAACGGACTTGAGGACACGGAAGGGGAAGGGTAAACTGGGACGAAGTGAGAGAGTGGCATGGACATATACACACTACCAAATGTAAAATAGATAGCTAGTGGGAAGCAGCCGCATAGCACAGGGAGATGAGCTCTGTGCTTTGTGACCATCTAGAGGGATGGGATAGGGAGGGTGGGAGGGAGGGAGACGCAAGAGGGAAGAGATATGGGGATATATGTATATGTATAGCTGATTCACTTTGTTATACAGCAGAAACTAACACACCATTGTAAAGCAATTATACTCCAATAAAGATGTTAAAAAAATTCAATATTCCTATAAGAATGATTGTGTCCATACTCTCCTCCATCTGAAAAACTCTTACTGTTCTCTGGGTCCTTACTACTTAGTGTGGTCCCCAAACCAGCAGCAGAACATGTAAGAAATGCAGACTCTCAGGTTCCACCCCAGACCTACCGAATCTGAACGTGCACCTTGACAAGGTCCCTAGGAGATTCATGTGCACATTCAAGTCACTGAGGGTCATATTACATCATTTAGAAGGTCCATTTTCCTTCATTTGCCCTCAGGCTGATGGAGTAGCTCCTATGTGAAGGGCGCTGGGCTAAGTACTGGGGCTCAAAAGAGGCACAATGTGCTGTATCCTGGAGGAGCTCACGGGAGGACGTGTGGGGGGAAACAAATACTTAAATGTCCTTGATGAGTGCTGGGATAGGCAGGAAAACAGTTATGTGGGAGCAGGGAGGAAACTGGAAAGAAGACTGAAAAGAGAGTATATAGGATCTTGTATGCCTGTGCCATCCAAGGGACTTGGGTCTGTGACAGCAGGAGCTAAAGGAAGTTGTGGCCTCCAGTAGAGTGAAGTTGTCAGGCTTGCGCTTTTGAAAGGCAGCACAGTGTGAGCCAATAGGAGAAGTAGCAGCAGCAGGGAACTAGCTAGGAGGGTGGCAATAGATGATGAGGGTCAGATTGCAAGCCATTGTCAGCAGAGATGGAGGAAGTATATATTCTTTTTTTTTTTTTTTGCGGTACGCAGGCCTCTCCCTGTTGCAGCCTCTCCCTTTGCGGAGCACAGGCTCCGGACACACAGGCTCAGCGGCCATGGCTCACGGGCCCAGCCGCTCTGCGGAATGTGGGATCTTCCCGGACCGGGGCACGAACCTGTGTCCCCTCCATCGGCAGGCAAACTCTCAACCACTGAGCCACCAGGGAAGCCCTAAAGTATATATTCTTTTTCAGATTCTTGTCCATTATAGGTTACTACAAGACATGGAATATAGATCCCCATGCCATACAACAGTTCCTTGCTGTTCATCTATTTTATATTTTGTAGTGTGTATCTGTTAATCCCAAACTCCTAATTTATCTCCCGCTCCCACCCCATTATCCCCTTTGGTAGTCACAAATTTGTTTGCCATGTCTGTGAGTCTATTTCTGTTTTGTAAATAAGTTTATTTGTATCATTTTTTAGATTCCACACATGATATTGTCTTTCTCTGTCTGACTTACTTCACTTCATATGATAATCTCTAGGTTCATCCATGTCGCTGCAAATGGCATTATTTCATTCTTCTTTATGGCTGAATAATATTCCACTGTATATCTACACCACATTTTCTTTATCCATTCATCTGTCAATGGACATTTAGGTTGCTTCCATGTCTTGGCTATTGTAAATAGTGCTACAATTAACATAGGGTTCATGTATCTTTTCAAATTAGAGTTTTCTCCAGATATATGCCTAGGAGTGAATTGCAGGATTATATGATAATTGTATTTTTAGTTTTTTAAGGAACCTCCATCTGTTCTCCATACTGGCTGCACCAATTTACATTCCCACCAACAGTGCAAGAAGGTTCCTTTTTCTCCACACCCTCTCCAGCATTTATTACTTGTAGACTTTTTAATGATGGTCCAGTGTCTTTTAAAAATAACTTCTTTGTAAATTATTACTACTAATCACGAAAAAAGGTGACAAGAATCACCCATAACACCCCCAAACAGAAATAACCCCCTTTTTGTAAATATCTTTCCAATCTCTCCTCAATGAGATGATCCATACATACTATAACTTTTTTTTTTTTTTTTTTTGCGGTACGCGGGCCTCTCACTGTTGTGGCCTCTCCCATTGCAGAGCACAGGCTCCGGACGCGCATGCTCAGCGGCCATGGCTCACGGGGCCCAGCCGCTCCGCGGCACGTGGGATCCCCCCGGACCGGGGCACGAACCCGTGTCCCCTGCATCAGCAGGTGGACTCTCAACCACTGCACCACCAGGGAAGCCCTATAACTTTTTAAATTAAAAATCCCATGTCATTAAATTTATGATAGAATATTTGAAAATACATAAAAGAAAAATGGAGACAATAAAACCCCCTGGTAATTCCACCATTCCTGCCCCCTCCCAAATGCCTCACGACTAGCACTTATTCATTTAGCAGATATGTATAGATAGGGTGTTTACAGTTTGCAAGATAGCAAAGAGGTCAAAAAGCCCTCCCTCTGCTCCTGGAGCGCTCTGGATCAAAAAGCTTTCTGCACATTTTATGTTTTACAGCTATGCTATAATTTAACCAATCCCCTATTTTTGGATGCTTAGGTTGGTCCATAAATTGATTGGGCAAACATAAATTTTATGACTATATAATATTTTAGAAGCATCATAATTTACATAACCTCTCCAACAACCTTTCATTGGACATTTCAATGGTTTCAAGTTTTTGGTTTTGTTTTGTTTTTGCTAGTGCCAGTCAATGGCACAGCAGTCAGCAACATATGCAGAATTTTTCTGAATATTTGTTTTCCTCTTTCAAAAATAATTTTTCTCTCATAACTTTGGAAAATATGAAACACTATAAACAATACAACGGATCAAATCATCCATAATCCCATAACCCAGAGATGATACCTGTTTATGTGTCGGTTTGTTTCCTTCTAGCTTTTTTAAAGTACATAAATAAGATACATTTTTAATTTTTATTTTTTACAAAATTGAGCTCATAAAGAATTTACAGTCAAACTTATCTCAGTGTTATTAAATATTCAAAAGCATGATTTAAGAAAATTTTATTTGGAAGTTTATTTCAAATTTTTCAAAAGGTGCAAAAATAAAATAAGAACATAAACCATTTACCCACCAGTTGACCAGTTGTTAACATTTTGCCCCATTTGCTTTATCATTTGTGCACACGTGCGTGCTCTCTCTCTCTCTCTCAAACTCTCTTTCTCTCTCGCTCGCAAATGCACAGAATTTTTTTCATGAACCGTTTCAGAGTACGTTACATACATCATGGCCCCTCATCCCTACATACTTTAGAATGTATTTCCATGAGTATGAACCTTCCTTTCTGTAGCCACAGTTCACTTTTGTCTGTTGACCCAGTAATGTCCTTCACAGCATTATTCTCCAGGAGAGGATCCAGTCTGGGATTAAGTTTCATATCTCTTCTTTTCTTTAATCTTAAACATTTCCACAGCCTTTTTTAACCTTTTATAACATCGAAATGTTTGAAGAATATAGTCCCCACTTAAAAAAAAAAAAGATATTTCTCGTTTTATGTTTATCTGATGTTTCCTCGTGATTAGATTGAGGTGGTGCTTTCTTGCCCAGAAAGCTGCATGGGTGAGGTGTGTTCTTCTCAGGGGATTACATCTGGAGGCCCATGAAGTCTGTATGTCTCCCACTTAACTGGAGAATTAATTTTGATCACTTGCTCGAGGTGTTGCCTAATTTCTCCACTGTATAATCACATTTTTTTCTCTTTCTCTCTTACAACTAATAAGCAGTCTATGGGGAGATACTTTAAGATTATGCAGATATCCTACTCCTCATCAAAATTCCCCACAGATTTAACATCTATTGATTCTTGCCTGACCTGTTTATCACAACGGCTTCAAAATGATTTTCCATCTCCAGCACTCCTGCCTTGTTTGACAGTCAGCTCTCAGCTTTCTTCTGTGAGCAATAGCCCCTTCTCTCTCATTTACTTATCCATTTGTTATTGGATAAGATTCACACATTCCTCTTTTCCCAATGGTTTCTAATTCAATTCTGTACTTACCTATTTTGGTGCTCAAGCTGTCTCAGATTTGACAGTGGGGGCCCCTTTAATCTGGCTCCTGTGTTCTTGTGACTTGTTTCCATCTTTCTTTTCCTCCTCCTCCTCCTTCTCCGCCATTTTTTTTTTCTTTTACTTTCTGGCATCATAATAAGATGTTCCGAGCTCATCTGTTACCTACCCTCTCCCAGCCCTAGAATCTGCCCTTTCTTTGATGAGCCCTGGTTTATTCTGGTGGGGAACGGTATTAGAGACCAAGAAGGCCTGGTCACTAGGTGTGCTCGTGGCTAGTAGCATGACTTTGTTTTGTGGCCCCCTCAGAAAAATCCAGGAAAAATATGCATGTATATTTACACACACACACACACACACCACAAATATACATAAGCACTCATACATATAAAATATACACGTGTACATAAACATGCTTACATACATATTTTTAAAATCATGAGTTTGCACAAGTACCTCCACATCTAATTGTAATATGTCCCCATAGGATTTCTTCTTGCCTACCCTCATTCCATAATTGTGTGTCCCTTCCTCTACAGTGAGAAGCCTGGCACTCAATAACATATCCACCCCCCAGCACACACGCACGCTTACTCATTTGCTCAATCCTGAAATACATCTAAAATAATTTCAAAATTGCTTCACCCATCCCCGTAAAATAAACAAACCTGCTAAAAAATTTTTCTGTAACATTCATTTTCAATTCTTCCCCCATTCATATGCCCCAGCATCACTTGGGAACTTGCTAGAAATCCTGCTGATTCAGAAACTCAGGAGAACAACACAGTAATCTGTCTTCTTACAGGCTCTCTAAATTATTCTAAAGCATACTAAAGTTTGAGAAGCACAGCCTGAAATATGCAGAATAGGTTTGTGATATGTTTGTGTGTGGGGGTGCCTTTGTGCCAACATGTTGTTATGTAAAATAATACTTTAAAAGATCCTAGGGCTTCCCTGGTGGCGCAGCGGTTGGGAGTCCGCCTGCCGATGCAGGGGACACGGGTTCGTGCCCCGGCCCGGGAAGATCCCACATGCCGTGGAGCGGCTGGGCCCGTGAGCCGTGGCCGCTGAGCTTGCGCGTCCGGGGCCTGTGCTCCCGCAACGGGAGAAGCGACAACAGTGAGAGGCCCGCGTACAGCAAAAAAAAAAAAAAAAAAAAAAAAAAGATCCTAAATGTAGCAACCATAAAACAGGTGCAGTTCAGGCTAATCACAGTCCTTTTGTAAGCATGCGTGTGGAAGTGTGATGTAAAAGAAGATAAGACCCCAGTTATTTGTTTCTGTTGGGTTGCCAGCCGCGTGAATAATCAGGAGAGAGAGGGAGGCATGGGTGTGAAGTACCCTCATTTGCCAGAGGGGGTGCTCTCCAGCTCCACAGCAGCTGCCCCTCTGCCCCTTGGCATTAGGAAGTTCTATCAGTTAATGACAGAATCTCCTCCAACTTTATTCTAAATTACCTGGGAAACTGTTTAAAATGTGTGTTTCTGAATCCCATTCTCTCAGAGAATCTAATTCAGTAGGGATAATATAGGGTTCCGGAATATACATTTTGAACAAGCCTCCCTTTCATGCTCCCAGGTGATGTTGATGTATTTGACCCACGCCTTACATCGGCTCTGGACTCTAGACCCTGTTTACTCAGAGTGCCATCCTGGACCAGCAACTGAGCAGTGAGCAACTGGGAGCTTGTTAGATGTGCAGAATCTCAGGCTCTGCCCAGACCTGCTGGATCAGAATCTTCATCTTAACAAAATGTCCAAATGACTCAAGTTTGTACACTCAAGTTTGAGAAGCACTAATTTAAAATAGTGGTTCTCAGCCTAGCCTATGTGTTAGGATCACCTGGGGACTTTAAAAGGACTGGGTCTCAGATGTCTCCCCATTTTCTCTGGGGCCACATCTGGCTTATTTACCCAACAAGGATACTGAGTAGGCCAAAGAAATAATCCACGGTCTACTCTTACAGAACTCGTGGGTTCCTAGTGAGAGAGATGGATAGGTAATAACTATTATCTGGGGAGCTCTATGGGCACAGGAGACCACAATTCACCCAAGATGAGAGAGGGGATGGAGAAACCTTAATAGAAAATGAAATGCTTGAGCTGGGCCTTGGTTACATAGGGACAAGAAAGAGAAGGAAGGACATTCTGGGTGAGGGAACAGCTTGAGCAAAGGAATAGACGTGTGAACATTCATAATGTATTTAGGACTGACTTCTGAACAGTGTGGCTCAGTGTGGATGGTGGGTGGGCAGTTGTGGGAAGTGAAATGGAAAAGGTGATTGGGGTCAGAGGGTCAAGGTCCTTGAATATCTTGATGGAGCCGCCAAGAAGAGCTTTCCTCTGAAGCTTACTGGAGACCCTTGTGAAGCCAGTTGTATAATACATGTGTCATTGGGAGAACAGCATTTACAATTGACTCTACAGATGACTTTCCAGAAATGCAAACAAGGAAAACCACTAATTTGAAATTAACTGTGAAAAACGTCTGATGACTTGGCGAAAAGTCAAAATTGTAGGTTATTTTTTAAGGAATTCCATTTTATAACTTCCAATTGCTGTGAATATTATAAAGTGTTATATATGGCTATTAATTAAAGAAATGGGATCAATAAGCTAAGACTTACAATTCACAATAGGCCTGCATGAGATAATAATGCATAATAAGCATGTAATTCATCAGGTCTGCCATTTGTTTTGACTGTTTTGCAGAATCAACATCATAACTAGGGCATCGATATCACATATTTCCAATTATTATTATTATAGCCCAAACTATTGAGGGGCTCTTTAAGATGAGGGAGACTGATGTAATAAAAACCCCAGTGGATCAGGCATTAACAGAAGTTTAGGAATTTAAAAATCAGAATTCCTGAGCCAACCTTTCATTAAAGAGCCATATTACCTTTTGTTACTGACTGAAGGAGGAGGTGCGAGGCAGCAGCTTTTCTTCCCACTGGTTCTTTTGAAGCTGCAATGCAGGGAAAGAGCTTCCAGGAGGGAAGGGTCAGGTGGTCGTGTCTCTTCTGGCAAGTCTCAGAAAGCTTGGGCCTGTGCTCAGGAAAATGTGTGCATGTGACAGTGAATGGCCAGCAAGAGGATGGATGCAAGTATCACAGGGGTATGAAAATGCATTCATTCAACAGGATTCTCAGTTCACCTTTCCGTCTCATGTTCAATCTGTACCAGAGGGAACACAGAAAAAATGAGAGAAGACAAAGCTTTCGAGGAGAAGAACTAAGATAATCTAGAATCACACAAAAAGGGCTGTTTCAGGAGCCATGGAAAGTGAAAGCTGGTGTGATTCTCTATGTCCTCCCAGTCTGTGCCTGAGGAATACCTGAGCCCCAGCTCCTCCACACCATCACCTCCTCTGCATCATCACCTCCTCCACACCATCACCTCCTCTGCACCATCACCTCCTCCACACCATCAACTCCTCCATACCATCGCCTCCTCCATACCATCACCTCCTCCGCACCGTCACCTCCTCCGCACCATCACCTCCTTCACACCATCACCTCCTCTGCACCATCACCTCCACACCATCAGCTCCTCCACACCATCACCTCCACACCGTCACTGGACCCTGCCCTGGCTCTGATCCCAGATCCACCATTTACTATCAGGGTGACCTTGGGCCAAGCCCTTAACCTCTGAGCCTCAGGCCATGCATTTGTAAACAAATATAAACTTTTTTTTTTCAACCACCACCACGATTTTATTCTTAAATAAATGCTCAGTCTAAAGCCAGGTTAGGCAGACAGGTGGGTGGAGATCAGAAGAAGTGCAGATTGTGGGCACCTGTGAGCAGTGGGGCTGCCCAGGGAAGCAGGCTGCAGCTGTAATAGCACCTGCTTCCCACAGTTGTTGAGTGACATCATAAGGTGATACATGTGTGTGGCTTAGCACAGGGGAAGCAGCTGTACATTTCAGCTGATCCTGTTCCATCCTTCCCAGGCCCAGGCAGCCTCTGCCCTCTTTTGATCATAAAGTCCAATAGCCCTACCTCTTGGGCTACAGCTGTGGAGCTGTCCCTAGAGAAGAGAGATTGATGGAAATATGTTATATGTTGTCTTCAGAACGACTCCAGGCAGCAGATGGGTGGGAAGGCAGGTCTCTGTCCTGGTCAGCTCAGTTATAGAAGCAAATAGGGTGGGACTGTGAGAGGTTCGGGTGACTTTTCCAACCTGAGTTTGATGCAGCAGACCTCTCTTGGCTTTAGCTGCTCCCCATCTTTCCTTCTCCTTTGGGTCAGCTCAGTTTTCTTTTGCTTCCTCTCAGAGCCGATATCCACACGGAGACAGCATCTAGTGCTCCTCTGTCCCGCTACTGAAACTAGACTCACCTGGTCCCTCTCCCAGGCCAGCGTCGGTCTTCCGTGCCCTTCACTGCCTGAGCTCCCTTCATCTCAACTTCCATGCAGCCCGATTTCCTGGATGGGCCAACTGCAATCCTTTCAGCCAGAGCCAGACCCGTCTGGCTGACAACAGGCCTGCCGCCTGGCTGGTTAGCTGCCCCTACTCCACACACCATGGCTCTGGGTTCCCGGGCTCCCCTCACCAGCTGCTCTGGCCTGTGTAACCATCCTGGGGAAAGTTTTCATGATGTGTCCACCATGCTGGCATCTGCCTCCGGGGCACAGTGGAGTTGGAGGTCGCCCAGTGAACCAGCTGCATGCCCACAGGCGAGTCTCCTCACCTCTGACATTGTTTCTTCACATACAGAAAAAGACATAATACCCATTTCTACCTCACCTGAGTTTTGTGGGATCACATGGGAAGGTTTAATGGAGGTGATTTAAGTACCATAAAGCAAGGTACAAGGGTGAGTTATAGTGACCATTCTTGACTAAGAACGTCTGCTCTTCGCGTGGATTTTTTTTTTTTTTTTTTTTTTTTTTTATGCTGTACGCAGGCCTCTCACTGTTGTGGCCTCTCCCGTTGCGGAGCACAGGCTCCGGACGCGCAGGCTCAGTGGCCATGGCTCACGGGCCCAGCCGCTCCGCGGCATGTGGGATCTTCCTGGACCAGGGCACGAACCCATGTCCCCTGCATCGGCAGGCGGACTCTCAACCACTGCGCCACCAGGGAAGCCCTCTTTGCATGTTTTTATTAGGTCTTTCACACTCATGCCCAGAAAAGTTTCCATAGGTGCTTGAACTACCCACAAAGTCATAGATACCAGAAAAGCTAGCTTGTGTCCAGCAGGTTCTTATCAGCCCCACCTCCCTCTCCTGGGTATCACTGTTTCCAGATAGTCTGTGCAGGAGTTCCCTTCCCGTGTAAAGGCTGCCCGTGGCCAGATCAGTTAGAACTCATTGGAGTAGCTTTTCAAATTGTACTTTATACTGTGTTCTCCAAATTTTCTGCTAAAGAGCTGACAAAACAACTGGGGGCCTGACTTATAAAAATATGCACAGGACAGCAAAATAACTCAAGGCAAAGCAGATAACACTATGACCCAGCACTCCTGGAGTCTGAGTTCTAATCCTGAAGCTGTGGCAGCCCACCCACTGGCTCTTTGATCTCCACAGGATGGGTACTGGCCTGCAAAATGGGCTTGGGAACCCGCCACGTTCACTTCCATGGTTCCTCCATTCTTGTTTTCCTGAAATCTGTTTTATTTGCATGCTTGTTCCTCCACAAACATGTATTGTCTTGTAGAGTTTACTTTGAAAAGCAGTTTCAGCTGTCAAGAGACAGTGTTTGGGGGCTCAGTAGACATGAACAGCAACCCCCCTTGTCCCTGTCACAGTCCAGAAGAGGTTTCCTCTAGGTGGCAAGTGAGGAGTGAGAGTAGGGGGCTCACCCTGTATGCATGCCCAGCTACTTCTTTCTTAAATAGCTTTGCTAAGAAGTAATTTACATACCATACAATTTACGCATTTAAAGAGTATAAGTCACTGGTTTTTAATATACTCACAGAGCTGTGCAACCGTCACCAATTTTAGAACCTCTTTATCACCTCCCCAGAAAGAAACCCCATACCCATTAGCCACCCCTTTCCCCCCACTACGTACTTAGCCATGGGCAACCACCAACTTCTTTCTGTCCCTATGGATTTGCCTATTCTGGCTCCGCTGCATTTATTTTTTTAACCATTTTATTGAGGTGACATAACACAAAATTCACCCTTTTTAAGCATATATAATTCAATGTTTGTGTTTGGTTTTTGTTTTGTTTTGTTTTTTAAATTAATTTTTTTAAACATCTTTATTGGAGTATAACTGTTTTACAATGGTGTGTTAGTTTCTGCTTTACAACAAAGTGAATCAGTTATACATATACATATGTCCCCATATCTCTTCCCTCTTGCGTCTCCCTCCCTCCCACCCTCCCCATCCCACCCCTCTAGATGGTCACAAAGCACCGAGATGATCTCCCTGTGCTATGCGGCTGCTTCCCACTAGCTATCCACCCTATGTTTGGTAGTGTATATATGTCCATGCCACTCTCTCACTTTGTCACAGCTTACCCTTCCCCCTCCCGCTGCTTTTTTATTCTTTTTCTCTGTTCCCAAAGCTCCAAGCTCCCCTGAGCAGGGTGTGCAGAATGTTACTACCAAGTCGGTCAGGAATCTGGGTAGAATTTCAGAGTGTGCTTTTTGCCTTCCCAGTGCACCCTACCTTCCCTGGAGGCACTGGAGCAGCAAAGGAGCTGAGGGCCCTAGCAGCTACCTGGACCCGCCTCCTCCAAATCCAGGCCAGACCTCCCCTGAGTGACTTGGGACATCGCAGGCTTACCTATTCAAGAGCCCTTGGCCCTGCAGGTTGCAGTTTTCAGCACTGGCACCGGCCTTCAGGGGGAAGACACTGCGTCTCTAGCAGGCCCCTTGAGATAGATGACAGGGCACTTTCACGGTGCCCTGGAATCCCAGCCCTTTGCCTTACTGCTCCCTGACCCACCTCGCCTCAATCACATTAGGACAGCAGACCCTGGAGCAGTTGTATGGAGGAACTACACAGCCATAGTGCAAGGACTCTAAGGGTAGAAGCCACATGTGATTGGGGAAGCTGCAGGCATACAGTCTCCTTCCTCAGTCCCTTAGAGTCAGACCACCAAATAAATGTGATTTGAATCACCCACGCCTGGCTCTTTTTCAGCCCTGCCCGCACAGGCCTTTCATCCTGCCTCTCTAGGATTCACCATCCAGACCTTGAGGCCAAAACTGTCCTCTCCTCAGGTTAAATTCCCAAATTTCCTATTAAATTCGATGCCTCACAGAGCTGTTGCTAAAATTAAATAACGTCTCTAAAGTGACAGACCCCTGGCTTACCATTCATCTGGCTGCATCACATTCCCATCTTATTCTAGCAGATACTATGGCTCCCTGGTCACTTGTCTGTGCATCCACCACACACACACATTTCTCCATATTCCTCTTCAGTATAACTAAGATCAGTGAAAATTTTCTAAAGGACCTTTACAAATTGTGAGTACAGTTTATGAAGTTCAATTTTCGGGTTTTACCGGGTAGTATTGTTTACTAAGCACACAGGTCTTGTTCCCTTTCCTACCTCATCTACAAGTGCTCCGCCCCCAAAGTCTTCTTATGACATAGTTTTTATGACATAGAAATCTGAACTGTACATCTTCCCTCTGGAGTGATGTTGACTTTACACACGTCAAGTCATAGAGCTGCACCTAGAAGGGGTTGTGAGTTATTTAGTCAAGTCCCTTCACTATACAGTTAAGGAAGCTGGACCCAGCCTGGTTAAGGGGTTTAACCCAGCCATTCAACTAATGAATGACAGAGCCAGAACCCAAAACTTTTGACAACTAGAGCAGTGCTTTTACAGAACCTTCCTCCCTCATAGACTGGGAATATAACATACACCCTCATTCTACCTGGACCCTTGGCATTCCTTCCATAAGGGCACATTGAAACATACACTACTGCCCCCAAGAAGACAGCCTCCTCTAATCCACAATTCCATCCTATGTGAAGCAGCCAACTCTGGGACAAACATGCCAAGAACCTCAGGAAGCAAGTTAAGCAAATTTTCCTACATTTTTAATGAAAAAGTAGAAACTAGTAAAAATATATAGAGTACCTATTGTTTAATGGCTCAGAGTCCTAGAAGGGCAAATGCATAACTGTTCGCAGGGTCTGTAGTAGCTGCTGTTGTTATTGCTTTAATCTCTAAAGCTTATGAGGTCGTAGCAACTGTGAGGAATGTGAGTTTGTGTTTGATCGCCTTCATTCAGGTGAATGTGGATCTGGATTATTTGCAGGACTGGCTGGTGTCCCTGCAGAGCCATTACCTGCTCTTTTTGAGAAGCCATAAGGATGGAGAAGGTGAAATGGAATAGTCAACACAGTAGCTATATATTCTAAAAGACAGAGTAAGGTTACCTTGGAAATTTTTTAACTGAGATAATATTAGACTTTGGAAACCAGGAAAGACACTGCAGGGGTGTATTCATTGACTCACAGGGCTTTCAAGCCTGCAGGGGCCTTAGAATACTGCCTGCTTATTGAAAGGATGCAGAAAAAGAGATCAAGTCATGTGTCCAAGTTTATACCACAGGCTAGAGACAGAGCAAAGACCTGAGCCTGCTGTGTAAATTCAATGTTTATACTTGCATCTTGACCAAAGAAAAAAGGAAGGATCTGAAAGTTAATTTGCAAACATCTAGAACACTTCTTAAGCGTTTATAGTTTTAACAATCACTTCAGCATAGCTTATCTTATTTAATGCTTATTATAATCCTGTGAGGAAAGAAGGCCATTGTCCTCTATTTTGCAGCTGGGTAAACTAAGGCTCCAGAAGGCGAGGGACTTGCCCAAGATCACACATCTATCAGTGGCCGCAGAGCTGGGCCTTGAGCTTGTGTCCTGTGAGCCCAGGTTCATCTAAGAAGTTGTATTGTAAGTCCTTCTGGCTTTATAAATGTCTCCCAGGCCCACATGTCTGTGCCTACTTATTTTTTTTAATTTGGTACAACAGATCTTTTTTTTGTAATTGTTATTGAACTATAGTTGATGTACAACGTTGTGTTGTTTTCAGGTGTACAGCAATGTGCCTGCTTATTCCCAGACAAATTCTTGGCAGACTTTTGCATAGTTCAATCAGCAGTTTAGATATTGTAATGTCCTATGTGATGTTAAATCAGGAAAATGGACATAAGTTGATATACAAATGCTTGGCTGACAGCCAATTCTAAGATGTTACTGTATATCATGTTTTATAAAGTGTATTCTAAGACAGGGCTTCTTAAACAGTGAAGGACTAGTTGTTTGTTTCTAATTTCCATCTGTTCTGGACCAATAGTTTTGATAATACAATAAAAAATGTATTACTAGAACAATAATCACAGAATGTTGGAGCAATGTCAAACTGCCACAAAACTAATTGCTTATTCTCAATTTTCTGATCTTGCTGCAGGTCAGTAACAGTTTACAGAACAGCATAGGTCTGGCAACCACATTTTGAGAGACACTGTTCTAAGCAACACCATTCCTGAGAGAAATTCCCTGAATAAAGAGTTGCTTAATCAAATAAGTTTGTGAGACCCCATATGCTAGAAAGTATCAGTGCACATTAGCATATTAAAGGCTCTGAGAAGTCCTGCACTAAAGAAGCTTGCTTAATCATTAATTAACTCAGCATTTCCCAAACTGCCTGGCCTCGAAACTCAATATTCATGGAATGCCTTTCAACATCCTGCAGAATTCATATTTCTTGAAATACCCTTGGCTCTGTCCTGCCAACTATGGGCAAAGCATAGGCCCCAGTCATGCCTGAGATGAAAGCTTGTCCTTTGCCTACAGCCTCATGCATTGCTTTAAAAAAAAAAAAAAAAAAAAAAAAAAACTTCTTTATAATCTTTTATTCTTGTGGTGCACAAAATCATTCTCTGCCTTTTACCGTCTTCCACGTCTGCTTCTGTCTCCCATATAGTACTGACTGTAGGTGACCTCATTCCCAGAGAAGATCAAAGTCACCTGAGACAGCCCCACTACACTTTGCCACTGCATCCTGCAAACATATCTGCTTGCTCACCTTCGTGGAGGTGACTCATGATGGGTCTTCTCCCTCTTCAGTACTACCTTACACGTGCAACAGGAATCATCTTCCCTTGAATCCAGTTCTACAATAACTATTCTATCTTTAATGAAAATTGTACACCGACACAAAAAAGCATAACTTTCCCATAAAACACATGCAATGCTGTTCCCTAAGCAGCAGTTCCTGTTGTCAGACTTTGCTCCTACTCTCTCTCTCTCTCTCTCCACTGCACACTTGTGTGGACCAATTGCTGATTTCCTACCTTATAATGGGTAATCTCTACCTTGAAATGAATTCCATGGGAATGCCAAAGCACTGCTCTCATTTGTATTCTCTTAACAGGTCTCACAACTATAATTCTGTACAAGCTTCTAGAAGCATGATTTTATTCCTGTGGGTTGCTTCTCCTGGGCGCCTTGTTGAGGTTACCCACTGACTGTCAACAAGCTTTAGTCCACTCTCCATTCTACAGATATCTCTGCTTCCTTATTCAGCCACTCCAATTTCTGCACAAAGTTCTTTCCAGGTAAAACCACACACATTTAGTCACAGACACCCCATCCAGTACCCATATGGGTACTGAGCTCCCCTTATAGCCAGGCACTATGCCAGCCTGCCCTGGAGAGACATAATGAGTCTGCCAGGCTCCTTGCTCCAGGAGAATCCCACGTCCCAGGTTCTAACGTTGAGAGCTCAGGTCAGGAATTTCCAAACTGCATTTCCCCAACATTAGTATTATATGAGACACTGATAGACAGTCTCTACCAAACAAGGTTCTAGAATTAAATAAATTTGGGAAGCAAAATTATATTTGCTAAACACGTATTATGCATTTTGAGGAAGAGGCTATATAGTAGGTTTTTCTAAATGTATTTGGCCTGCAAACCATCTTTTCAAGTAACTCCTATTTGAGGCAATATCATGCCTCTGATCCATTTGGGAAAGTGTGGCTCTGGAGTAGCTTCAACCCACTCAGTCCTGCCAAATGCTAACTAAGGACCACATTGAAGTCATTCAGATACCCTAGTTATGTAGAAAATAGATATATCTTTGTGATTTCCCTTAGTTCTGCCTTTTTTTTTTTTTTTTTTTTTTGGTGGTACGCGGGCCTCTCACTGCTGTGGCCTCTCCCGTTGCGGAGCACAGGCTCCAGACACGCAGGCTCAGTGGCCATGGCTCACGGGCCCAGCTGCTCCACGGCATGTGGGATCTTCCCGGACCGGGGCACGAACCCGTGTCCCCTGAATCAGCAGGCGGACTCTCAACCACTGTGCCACCAGGGAAGCCCATGTTCTGCCTTTTTTTAAGATTTATTTTTATGTGGACCATTTTTAAAGTCTTTGTTGAAATTGTTACAATATTGCTTCTGTTTTATGGTTTTTGGTTTTTTGGCTGCGAGGCGTGTGGGATCTTAGCCCCCCCAACCAGGGATCGAACCCTCACCCCTTGCATTGGAAAGCGAAGTCTTAACCACTGGACCACCAGGGAAGTCCCTATTCTGCCTTTTGCATGATAAATAAGTTGAGTTTGCACCGGATGCTCAGTTATTTATTTTTCCATAGGTATGTGTTCTGTGCAATTCACCCTCTAGGTCCCTAATGACTTCCCAGTCTGTATTCCTAACCCAGATCTCTTCCCTGAGCTCCAGGCCCCATATATCCTGCCGTCTGCTGGACAACCACCTACTGGAGATCTTTAACAGGATGTCCAACACGCATTTCAAATGGATTTGTCCCACATAGAAGTGATTACTGCTCTCATAAAACTCAGTTCTCCATCTGCATTCCCTAATGGCCTTATTACTACCATCCAGTCAGAAACCTGGGAGATGTTCCGAACTCCTGCCTCCCAGCCAGGTTGTTAATACTGATTCCTCTTGATTCTACCTTCCAAGAAGCTCTTAAATTTGCTTCCTATTTTCCATCTTCAGCTGCCATTGTCTATCTTGAGGTCCTCGTTACACTGATTTTCTAATTGGCTTCTGTCTTAGGTCAGGTTTTCTGAGAAACAGACTCTGAGACTTGCATGCAGGAAGGTTATCGAAGAGGGCTATGGAGATTAACCCCTGTCGGGGGAGTGGAGGAAGTAAGACCAGGCAGATGGAGTTGAACTTTGATGTAGCTGCAAAAATAGCCTCAACCAATCCTACACGGTGCTCTGGAACTAGATAACCCTTCAGAGTTGTCCCTACTTGATGCAAGGGTTTGGGGTGGGGGAGCCTTAAACCAATACATTCCTACTGTCTTCAACCTCCACCATCCATACTCCCATCCCCTACTCCCCCCATCCCCCACTGGGTGTGGCTAGTCCCCCATCTGCACCCCAGGGTGGCATAACCTTTGGCCAAGGACAATTCCCAGTATGGACCTCAGCTGAGAGCCACCAGCCTCTTCCAACAGGTGCAAGAATGAGTGAGTGCCTTAGTCCTGAAGGGGGTCAGAGTGGCATACACAGCATACTGGTCCTGAATCTTGATGCTTTCCAATTCATGCCCCACACCACCACCAGAGGGGTTTTTCTAAACCCAAATTTAATCACACGACACTCTTACTCAAAACCTTACCTATTGGGCTTCCCTGGTGGCGCAGTGGTTGAGAGTCCGCCTGCCGATGCAGGGGACACGTGTTCGTGCCCCGGTCCGGGAAGATTCCCACATGCCGCGGAGCGGCTGGGCCCGTGAGCCGTGGCCGCTGAGCCTGCGCGTCCGGAGCCTGTGCTCCGCAACGGGAGAAAAAAACCTTACCTACAAGATAGTTCAATTTTGATCTCTGTCTACCTGTGAAGTATGTATGTACTTGCATGTACTCTTGCCCCACTACCAATATACTACTACTTATCAGTCCTTCACGAATGCTGCTCCCCCTGCTGGGAATGAGTTTTTCCCACTTTTCTCACTAGCAAACTCCTATTCCTCCTTTAGCGCCTAGCATAAGCACCCCTCTTGCGTGATGCCTTCCTTAATATCCTCAAGCAGAGATAATATCCCGTATACTCTTTTCATGCTCTTGCAGTTATTTGCTTACATAACCACTAGACTGACCTCCTTAAGAGAAAGGCTTGTGTTATATTCATCTTTGAATGTAAGTGAATGAATCGACCAGCCATGTGTATCAGTATTATATAAAGCTGTGTCTACATGGGCTGACTCTAACTAACTAGGCTTGACTTCAGCCTAGTCAGCTTTTTTTTTCAGGGACTTAATCTAGTTGCCCAGTGAAGGCTATGGGTTCCTGGTGGGGAGGGGCTATATTTGGGGACTCTCACCTAGTTTCGTATATATAGCTCAATGCTCTGAGGGAGCTGGGTGTTTAATAAATCTTTCCCATTATGTTGATGCTTTCCATCATAGTGGGCAAAGGGCATAGCCAGTGATCTATGGAATGTGTTATAAAATGTACCAGAAGACCTGACTAGCCTAAAAATCTCTCTTTTATGACTGAAGTCTCCCCTCATGTCCATTCTGAAATTCTTACTCTTATATTTCCTGATATATTGGACCTGTGGTCCCTGGAGTGAGGCAAATGCACTCTGGGGCCTGGGCAAGCTGATGCACCTGTAGAAGAGAATTTCTATGTCTATATATGTTATTTTACCCCATTAAAATTTTCTGTATTTTGGGTATGCTTTTTAATTATACTACTGTATAATAATACAGTAGTATAGTAACACATGCATATCATTTATAAAGAAATAATGTAAGGGAATGTAATACTCAAAACATTTTTTACTAAATAGCACATGATTAAAAAAACTTGGAGACTCCTAGATTGTACTCCAAAGACTGGAGGCTTCTTCAACCTTTACCCATTAGCTTTTTAGCTGCTCTGATTGCCTAGCTAATTTGTGCTAACGGGCGTCTAAGGCCTTAGGGGAATCCACGATGTGGAACAGCTGGGAAAGAAAGGTAGGGGCATGCTGTAGAGCAGGGCTACCTGAGGAGAGTACAGAGGCTGCATCTAGCCAGAGCTGGTGAACCATCTAAGAAGGAACTGAGAACCTGGAATACAAAAGGACGGGGGCGGGGGAGCGAGCAGGAGAGAGCGGTAGGCAGGGCAGCCAGCTGGAGGCGACATGAAAGAGTGACAGTCCCTACCTCCACCAGGAAGACGCCCTGCCCGGTCTGCCTTTCGCTGTGGTTGGAGCGCACATCAGAGTGTAGCCAGCCAGGTGTGAAGATAGCCATGGCTGCTCCAGAACCCCTACGCAGGGGAGCTGAGGGACAGGAAGCTGATTGGAGTTAGGGCATAGGAGCTAACCAGAGCACTTTTACTTGAGTTGTGTGGTTATTTGGGGATGGCTTGCAGGGATTCATTGATGGTGGAGGTTGGGGGCGGGCAGGGGGAGGGAGTCATTAGCAATTCAGTGCCCCTTTGGCAGGTGGAAGCTAGTGAGCTACCTTAGGCGAGAAAGAGGAGTACAGCATCTGAGGTGAGGAGACCCTGATCCAGCACCAAACCCTGCGGACCTGAGGACCACATTGGGATGATGCACCAGAATAGCTCTAGCAGCCTAGAGGCAGCTTCATGATACAGGACCAAAAGGCATGTGCAGGGAATGGGCCTTCTCAGTGGAGATGAGGTAAGGGAAGAGGGGGACTCCAAGAGTAAGACTCTCGTGAAGAACAAAAGAGGCACAGGGAGACCCCAAAGGTGAACGAGGCTAATGTCACAGGTTTAGCCCCAGTGTCGAGGAAGTGGGTTTCACCACAGCTCCCCAAGTCCTGGTGCCACTGAAGAATCAGTGGAAAACTGTTTGATGGGCATGGTAGGACACTCTGTACAGAGTTTTCTTACATACAGTTTCCTAGGAAACACAAAAGGTCAGAAGGGGAGCAAATGCAATTCCTTTTTATTTGGGTTTTTTTTTTTTTTTTTTTTTTTTTTTTGTGGTACGCGGGCCTCTCACTGTTGTGGCCTCTCCCATTGCGGAGCGCAGGCTCCGGACGCGCAGGCTCAGCGGCCATGGCTCACGGGCCCAGCCGCTCTGCGGCATGTGGGATCTTCCCGGACCGGGGCACGAACCCGCGTCCCCTGCATCGGCAGGCGGACTCTCAACCACTGCGCCACCAGGGAAGCCCTTATTTGGTTTTTAGACCCTCACATAGGCTCTTAGTATTCCACTGGCAGCAGACCGTAAATCCTTTGAGGGCTACAGCCACTTCTAGGTGATAAAACTTTGCATTTGTAAAGCACTTTCGTTAACATTATCTTTTACATATTATTTCATATATGCTTACCACACCCAGCAAGGTAGATGTTCTTATATCCACTTTACAGATAGTGATATAAAAATTCGAACAATAAGTTCATTTGTCTAAAACCCAACATTCTGCAGATGAGAAATCGAGGCCCAGGTGGCGGTTAATTGATTTACCACCAACAAAATACAGATACTCATCAAAGCCAGTACCCATGCCCAGGACTCACAGAACT
This sequence comes from Kogia breviceps, assembly GCF_026419965.1. NCBI lineage: Eukaryota > Metazoa > Chordata > Mammalia > Artiodactyla > Physeteridae > Kogia > Kogia breviceps. Next base: position 148,085,578 of record NC_081312.1, read on the forward strand.
CCACCTCCTCTTCATTCTCCATGCTTTTGTTACACTTCCCTCACAGCCCACGATGGTGCTAAAATCAGAGGTCAGCAGACAGAACGTGGCCATGAGGAGTGCCTGACAGATTTTATGGGCTGTGCCTTTCTACTCTCGATTCTCCCAGGCAGTCTCTTCTAACACCCTCTGTGCTTCTTTGCAGCATGCAAAAGGAAAGAGCAAGAACACGGGAAAGATAGAGGCAACACACCCAAAAAGCCCAGGTTGGTCTTCACAGATGTCCAGCGTCGAACTCTACACGCAATATTCAAGGAAAATAAGCGTCCATCCAAAGAATTGCAAATCACCATTTCCCAGCAGCTGGGGTTGGAGCTGAGCACCGTCAGCAACTTCTTCATGAACGCGAGGAGGAGGAGTCTGGACAAGTGGCAGGACGAGGGCAGCTCCAATTCGGGCAACTCATCTTCATCAAGCACTTGTACCAAAGCATGAAGGAATAACCACGAACTGAAACCTCGGTGGAAAAGCTTTAAATGAAAAAAAAAAAATTTTTTTTTAAAGACCAGGAACTCAAGATAGCAGGTTTATACTTAGAAATATTTGAAGAAAAAAAAAAGTGTTATTTATAGTCCAAAGAAACCAAAGACTTAGCTCACCTGCATTCGGACTTTGTTTGGAGACACACACTTCAGCCAGGTGATGACTTGGCAAGAAAAATTACTAGCGGGAAGACACCACTGGATCTTACAGCTTCAGTCCATGATCATCCTTGCTGTGCTTGGCTGTTTCGTGGTTTGGAGCATAGTGATTTTGAGCCATTGAGTGGACATCTTTAAGATCAGACTTTCTCATCCACTCCACTGCGCCACGAAGGTGTATGGTGTCTCAGTACTGTGTGTGGGTATGTGCATGAATATACACACATACACACACACACACACTACCACCACCTCCACCACCACCACCATCACCACCACCACCTCCACCACCACCAGTGGTTAGGGACTTAGGCAGGGCTGGTCTTCAGGAAGGGTTGTGCTGTAGGAGTGCAACCAACATAGTGTGGGGTTGTCTGAGTTCATTGGCTTAGGAGTGTGATTTTGCTCGTCTAGCCTAGTGTTTGAACCTGCAGGCCCGCGACCTAAATGCAGATTCAAACCCAGCAAAGAAATTTGAATGACACCTAAACCAGTGCATTCTCTTTGTTTGTTAAGGACTGTTCAGATATTTTTTAAGAAATGAAACAAGAGTCCATCCATTAAAAAAGAAAATCACCTAGGTACCAAAGAACACAATATTATAGTGCAGGTATTTTATTGCAATGATTTTAATAACCAAAGCTATTTTTACACAAGATACTATGTAAAGTTATACGTATGAACTGATCTAGCTGTAATACACATACCACGTAGAATCATGACTATTATTTATGACTCTTGAAGCATTTGAAATATTAGTTTTCAGAACTGGCAAGAAAGAATGTAGCTTCAGGGAAGCAATATCGTAACAGAGAGGTCAATGCAGTATACATATACATCCAGATGGCACCCTCCCTTTCGGGATCCATAAATGTCACTTAAGTAAACATATAGACATGATTCCATGGTCTGTTCATAGCTGAGAAAACCTGGGGATTCTTCTGAAGTAGGACCGATTTGTAAACTTAGAAAACTAAGTTTAACAGGACAGGTAACTAAATTAGAAAATTTGTTCAAAGTAATGCTTTTTAGTAAAAGACCACTGAATAAAGGACCCCATGCTTAGGTTAATTCGACTTAAACTTTGCTTATGCATTTGACACCAAATACCTATTAAAAATACTTTACAAACACACAAAATAAGCAGACCAACATTATTATTAAAATGAACTATGCAGTTCATTATATCCTGAAAATATAATCAACTGATGTTATTGCCAACCCCAGACATTTTGTGACTTGGACACCAATAAAAATAGCAAGTGCAACGGAGAAGTTGTGGAACTGCATAGAAAAAGCAAGAGTTCTAGTGGAAGACAAGACCTTGGGTTCCATAGGTATTAAGCTATTTATTTCAGTAAGCATAGCCTCTAAAGAATACTACATTCTTTCTTGCTACTACATTAAGCTGGAAATTTTATAACATAGATTCCACTCTCTAACAGGGACAGATTAAAAACTAGACCTGAACTTACAAATACAAAATTTTAAATTTCTATTTTTCCAAATCACTTAACCAGGGCTATAGAAATCAAGGCAAAAAAAATAAAAATAATAATGATAGTAGTAGTACAGTTGTTCTGGTAGTACCCAAGTGAATTGCTTGATTCCCAGGAAAATTCTCTCTGAATTCAGTTGAACTGTAACTCACGTAAGTAGATGCCTTTTGTACTAATAGGTAAAGAATTGGGTACTCTTAATCACCACACCTAACTAGAAATATAAAATTAAATATTATCTCAACAATAAGCTGTTTATTGAGATTTGTTAAAATGCTAAAGAAAAAATTAAACTATTTTGACACAAAACCTAACTCCTTAGGATCAAATCTCAGCATCTTGTCCAGGTCTAGAAGCAGCAGGCACCTGGAGAGATGAGGCTAAACCCACAAGCCATCTGTGTCTCCTTCATGTCTGTTGTGGGATGAGAAAAGGCAACCAAGACATACTTCTCCTTTGACAAAATAGTGCATATGCCTTGACACATTTTGTCTTAGTATTTTTTTTAATCTCGCCCCAAATTCCATCTTTAAATTTTCCCTTCTAAATATGGCACAATTATAGTTCAGCTATTAAAAGAGATCATTTAAATGGCCACCCTTGGAGATTTGCTAAAAATATAATCTTGTCAATGACATAAATGAAAAAGAAAAAAACTGATGAGCTTTTTCTCCCTCTCCAGGAAAGGAAGGGGCCAGGGTACAGCTGTATAATGTATTTATCATTTAGGAGGGAGGAAAGCCTTATTTATTTAAAACATGAGCATTTTAAATGCAGGGAAATTCAAGTTGTGTCTACACACAATCTTACCAAATTCAATACCCCAGGAAAAACAAAAGTTGAATTCAGACAACCATGTCTTTTGCTTTGTTTTTCCTATATAACCCCCTCAGATTAATCTGACTGTGATTTACATTTTCAACCAATTATTTTGGTACTGTGTAGACACAATCTCAAAGAACATTGCTACATTTTTAATATTCCCACCATAATGTTTTGGGGGTTTTTTTGCTGTGCCTCCCAGCATTCAGGATCTTAGTTCCCCAACCAGGGATCAAACCCATGCCCCCTGCAGTGGAAGCATGGAATCCTAACCACTGGACCACCAGGGAAGTCCCCATAATGTTTTTTTTTTTCTTTTTGAAAAATAACCAGTGATCCTATTTGCTAACACCAAAGATAATTTTCATACCAGCATTGAATTTGCACCCATTATGCAATTTCAGGGCCTAGAGATATATTTTCTCATAAACAGATGCACAAATCAGAACCTGAAAAGCAGTTTTTTTTTACTTGACTGTTTAAGCATACCCACAACCTTTGCTTTTTAGAAATCCTAGTGGGCAAACTCAGCTTCTCACAAGCAATACATGTATTACATCATGTATGACTGATTATTGCTTCTGACTTGGCACATAGAAAATGCTTCTATTCTTGTTTAGTCTAGCGTTAATTTATGACTCAGGTTTCTTCACCTACCACACTCTACAGAGCAGATCCCGTGCCATTTGTTCACGCATCATTTCTCAATCCTTTAGCAAAATTCACCTAAAAAGATATCTCACTCTTTTCTTTGTATGCCTGTTTATTCCAAAACTGCACTCCAAATAACACATTTTGGGTTTTTTTTGGTAGAATGGAAGTTAGACTGGTTTGGGCCATAAATCATTCAGGTCCTCTCATGACCGGAAGCTTCCCTGAAAGGGGGCCAAGAGAAAGAGTGGGAGTTGTGATGTCTGGACACCCCAAAAGTCCAGACATCAGTAAATATTCAGGTAAAAGAATTCTGCATGCCAGACAGTATACCAGTTCCTGGGTGCAGCTGGAACAGACCCCCAAAACCAAAGAAAATGTGTGGGGAAATTTAGAAGTTCTAACTGAACATGTCACTCACTCAGCCCCTCAGAAGCATAATTTTCCAGGAAAAAAAGTAAAAGCTCTGTGCTGTTTTTGGATTCACGCCACTCCCATTGCTACCCCAGGTGAACGACCGGTCTTTGCAGGTTAAATGCAAACTTTGCTATACCAAAGAGTCCTAGGACATTTTCACATGAGCTATAAAGCATTTTCCCTAAGAAAGGTCCTCCCTTCTTTGTACATAAAGGATGAAAACTATGCATTTAGCAAACAAAGAGAAAGCACTTCTCCCTTTCCTATCTAGTTGTTTAGGGTGCGTTCAAACACCAGAGGCCGCTTTGAGATGCGATTGGCCTTCTGGATTATTCTTGTGGTGTGGTTAGCTTTACAGTACATTTGGTAACTATTTCCTAAATAGTAAGGACACAGAAGCAGAAGGTAAGAAATAGCTACTTCCACGTGTATTTAAAAAAAAAAAAAAAAAAGTGTAAAGATCTACTATTTATAGTATGAACCAAAGACGCTACCTCACTCGATTTCCATTGGTGATTTTAATCACATTGATGATACCAAAGAATACCAAAGATATTTTCATGCACGGCCTTGGTCTGCAGAGGGAACTCCGCCCCTTCCCCTCCCCCGCCTCTTCTCCCCGCCTCACTTTTCACTCAGTGTGTAATCTTGTCTTCATTCTTAATAATAATAATACGATAATGATGACAACAACATTAGGAGATACTACTCTTATTACTGGTAGCTCTACTTGTAAATCTCTAGGCAAACATGTTGCAACCTTTGTAAACTCCTAGGACGAGTGCCTTGCTTGAACCAAAGTGTTAAACCGCTGTTGACCTCTCTCACCTTATACTCTTTGAATACCTCAGCCTCTTAGAAAGGCCACTAATGAAAAAAAAAAAAAAAGGAATAATTATTCACCGTGGTGCTTTTTCCGTGCAACCATGCAATGAAACTTTCTTTGATACCAAAGGATGACTTTTTTTTCCCCCAATTTCTTGCTGATAGACCAAAGCTCCTCCTCCTTGCTCCTTCTCAAAGTTTCCCCCACTTCACCGAGTCCCTTCACCAGGCAGGCCGTGCATCACTTTTACCAATTCCTCCAAATACCTCATAGTAAGAAAGTTTTAGGGTTATGTTGTATAGAGAGTCTATGTGATAAGGCAGAACTTACTAGTTTGATAACTGTTAAGGTTACTTTTAAAAAAACTTTATAATTCTTATTTATTTTGTAGTTTGTATGTTGGGGATGTCCCCTGCCCCCCACTTCGGTTTGGGGTTTATTTTCTCAGAAGAACTGCTCTGTTGCTCAAGGAAGACTTAATTTCTGGAAATGTTCCCCAGGTGGGTTAAGGGTTGTATAAAAATGCAAGAATGGAATAAGAAATAATTTTCATTTTGATGGTTACTTATGAAGTTTTGGTGTTTCGTAGTAAATTTGTTTCCACAGGGTAAAAAAAGTATGTATAATCTCTTTTTTGTGAAACTGGTTCCTATTTTTCTCTATAATGTGCTGTGATTTTTTTTAATTTAAATTACACTTTATATGAGCTTATTTAATCACTGCATTAATTTATGACTGTGTTGTTTTTAAAATGTATATAGTAGAATGGAAATGGCCAAAGCTTTACTTTACAATCTTTCTGTTCTCGATGCTAAGATAAGCTGAAGGCAAGAGCTTCTCTTAACTGCAGGGAGTATCTTTAGCTTTTCTTAGAAGGCTCTTCAATGTGTGTTGTGAACACTGCCATGCCCCCCCTCAAAAAATCTGTACATGCCAAAATAGGTGTTTCGAGGTAGTCTTTTTTTTTTTGTCACTTAGAAGAAAGGCATTATTCTTGTTCTTCCTTTAATTTATTAAGTTTTTTTTTTAAGAAAAGATTACTTTGCAGGTTAGACCTGAAATTCCAAAGAATTTAAGACTTGTTTAATGTTTCAAAGCATCGGCATTTGTGAGAAACTTTGCTACTTTTTTTTTTTTTTAACCATTCCCCCGGGTGTGAGAAGTAAAAACCCAAAGAGACAAGCTAACTTGAATTTGGAAATCCTCTTAAGTTTCACCAAGTTTCTGAACTGCTTCAAGGCAGGGGACAGGGCATGGAGACACAGTTCCTTTCACAGAGCTAAGAGAGTATCACGGTTCCATATCGTACAGAGAAAGTCAAGGGTGAGGGGCAGCTGACCTGGCCCCTGCCTGTCTAGCCAACCCACGGAAGAAGCAAAACACGATTGCTGAGCCCCAATAAGCAATCAAGTTTAAGAAAGATGTTTCAAAGCTATGTATTCCTCCCCACGTTTTTTTCTTGGAATCAACTACCCACAGTTACTCCCTTCTTACCCCAAACCGCCTCCCCACAACCAGAATTAGAAGAATTCTCAAATGTCAGAGTCCCAGGGGTGAATGAACTTCAGACTTCTTTCAGTTTGTCTCTTCTCACTCTTCATCTTTGCACTAGTTTTCTTGTCCACACTAAAGATGGTCCCTGCCCCAGGCCCCCTTAATTGAGGCTGTTCAGGTACTTGGTCCTGCTTCAGATCAGCACACACGAAGAATTCTCAGCTGACTAGGGCATCCTCAGAACACCCGGTGCCCACTACTTTGTTTTATTTTGCTAAAATAAGTTGCTTCAACTACATGGCATAAATCCATAGATGTAAATACTTTTTCTCCCAATATAAGAATTTTACCTTATTTTCTTTTGCAGGGGTGTTTGGGGTGGGGAAGGAAAGGGAGGGTTTAGACTTTGGGTCAAATGTTACATTTTCTTAGAAACATTTTTATACTCGTTATGTATTTTAATAGGGCAATAAATCTGCTCTGAGTTGCAGGATCATTCAGTGCTCTGTTGGTAAGCATTGATTAATTACTTGTTTTTAATACAAATGCTGTGCAGTGAATTATAGAAAGCCCAGGATAATGGTTGAGGGAGTAGACTTTTACCATCGGCAATGAAACGCTGAACAGAGTTATATTCACAAGGTCGTATTTTCTGTTTCTGTGTGAGTCTTGATTTTTTCGTGGTATGTTCTGCATTTATTACATAATCATTGTGGGTTCATTTTACATTTGCCGTCTGAACCAAGTGACAAATATTTTTTAACAAAAAAATAAACTTTAAAACATTGTCTTCCACTTGCTTCGGTAGTTGTCTTCATATCTCCCTGTGTTTCCTGTCCCTTCTGAAGTCAGCCCATCTGTCACTCACTTAGACCTGTCCTTTCCCCCTCTTCTATTTTCAGTACCTTTGACCTTAGCTATTGTTTGAGTGTGACTCAGTTTCCCTGTTCAAGTTAGCTTGATGGTTTATTATGTAAGGAGGGTGCCTAAGACAATCATCAGGTAAAAAAAAAAAAAAAAAAAAATTAAATTAAAAAAAAAGATCAGTAGAGTAGAAAATCTTCCAAGAGCAGAGGGAGGTTCTTCCTTAGCAATGAAAAAAAGAAAAAAAAAAAAAAAAAAGGTAAATACATAATTAAATAATAATTTTAAAACCTAACCATGAGGGGCTTAGAAGATTTTTGATAAAAGACAAATGTTGCTGTCATTTTCTTTGTCAATTAGAAAGCAGTGGTAGTTTCTACGTTGCATCTACATTTCAGACTAAATGATTATTGTACCCAGTTATGGTTGTTTGCTGATATTTTATCTCTCTTTCTCTCTGTCCAATGCTTCTTCTGTATTTTTGTGTGTAGCAACAAAAAGTGTAATGCATTAGGCGTTATTCTGGTTTATGAGTATCTCCTGTACTGCATTAAGGTTTCTTTCATTTGTTTTAAGCTTCGCTACTGTTCTCACTTTATGCCGTGCAATATCATCAGCTGTGTTTGCTAAGCAAAAAAGAAAAAACGAAAAAAAAGCAAGTGATGATGCCATCATGCTTTTCAGTGTTAAAATGTTTCAGCATTTATGTAGTCACCAAAATGTAGTAAATAAAATGTTGGATTTTCCAGCACTTTAAATTTAGACAGTTCCTGCCTTCTTTTGTTTTTATTCTCTCTGCAATCCTCAGTGAGTGGCTTGTGGGTTTTCTTTGGAGGAAGGGTGAAGTTAAGAGGACAACAGGCTTGAGAACTCAAGCCAGTGCCATGATTTAAAGAAAGATTAATTAAGGGGGAGAAAAAGAAAGAGGTGTTCTCTAGTGGAGCAGGAGGACGTTTTTAAATGGAAGTGGGACGTTCTATTTGTAGATGTTAGCCTTTTATATTAACCTGATTGACCCTTGGAAGAAATGAAAATTATTATTAGAGAGGATGGCCTTTAAAATCCTCTCCAATAAAATAACTCGCGCATGTGTGTGTTGTATGTGTGTGGAGCTAGGAGAGGGCTGAGAAATTAGGATCCTCTTGTATTTTAATAGAGTATATACTGACTGAGTAAGAGGCCTAGCTCAGGGAAAAGAGAAACTGGGTTTGGAATTCCTGCTGTACTGATTACTAGCTATGTGACTTTGGGCAAATAATTTAATTATTTAACATCCCTAAATCTCAGTTTCGTCATCTGTAAAATGGGAATAAATATCTATATTACAGGGTTGCTGTGAGGATTAGAAATTTGAAGTGAGTTAAGCTTAGCACAGTGTCTGGCATATGACAAATCTTCAATAAATCTTAGCTATTTGTATTATTATTGGTAAACATCTTAAAATGCAGATTTTTTCCAGTTTAAGAAAAACACTACTTTCTAAGTCAGGTTTTTTCATTTTTTAAATATAAGAGCAGGGCTACTTTATTGACATAATCCCAGTAATTACATCATATTCTCCAAAGGTAGGTGGGGAAAGCTGTAGAATAAGATGTGAATGTGGCCCTCTCAAGTGGTCCAGTGGGTTGACCCTGAAGAGGTCTCCATCTTAATGTCTATGTACCAGGATACTAGAAAGGAAAAAAGAATTATCTGTTGGGTGGAAGTTTTTGAAGAGCAGGTGACTTTGAGCCTTACAAAGGAGGGGGAGACTTCTGGAGGCATCCCAAACACCAGCCCCTAAAGGCTTCAGCTAGAGTCCATAAAAGAGTGGAGTTAATTTGGGTAGATTTAGAAAGCTCCACAGGGAGGACCTAGGGGGATTAAAAGTCCCTAAGGAAGGGTTATAAATAAGGGCCAGGGGAGGGAAGCCAGAAGAAATATGGAAGTCTCCAGATGGGGTATTTCTCTTCTATTTCACTGAAGTGCTGAAAATAGTGTGTGTACATACCGCTTGCAGATGGCAAACAAATATTTATAAATTTTAATTGATTTCAATTCCTTCCAAAGCAGTTTTTCCTATTTCTCCACTCCTGGGCAGGGTCCTCACTTCCAGTGATTACACTTGTGAAGAGCATGATGCACTCAGTAAATGTGTTCAGGGGCTTGAAGGAGGTGATGGGAGAGAATGTGCCTTGTTCTTTTCTCAGGTGTTTAAACTTTACCCAACCTCCAACCCTCTGACCTGTTACTGAAACCGTGGGTAATCTTTAGTCCAATCCATTTCACCTGCCTTCACTAATCAAGGTCATTTCAATTGTTGCTACAAAAGACTGTCACTACCTCAAGCAGCTGCAATGTTAAACAATTGTACTTGACTGGTTTTGACAAATGCCCCAGAGAAAAGGTTATTGAAATTGAGTGAACTCTGAGTCAGGTGAAATTTAAAAAAAAAAAAAAAATGCCCTGTAAATGGAGTTTTCATCAGCACCAGCATGCTAACTGGTACATGGGAGGCTTTTAATACACTTTTGTGGATTTAATTAAATCCACGATGGCTACTCACAAACAACACACACACACAAATACACACACACATAAATACACAATAGGCAGGAGTCAGGAGATATGGGTCCCACTTTTGGCTTTTTTGACTCTACGATCTTCAACAAGTGTCTCAGCTTGGTGCTTCTCAGACTAACGTGCACACACATCACCTGGGGTTCTTGTTAAAAATGCATAGTCTGGGGCTTCCCTGGTGGCGCAGTGGTTGAGAGTCCGCCTGCCGATGCAGGGGACATGGGTTGGTTCCCCGGTCCGGGAAGATCCCACATGCTGTGGAGCGGCTGGGTCTGTGAGCCATGGCTGCTGAGGCTGCGCGCCCGGAGCCTGCATATTCTGATTGAACCTCTGAAGCAGGATCTGAGATTTAACATTTCCAGCTCCCGGGTGATACACACATTTGATTGCCTCCTCAGCCTATGCCTGACTCAAGGATTGCCCGATCTGTCCTCAGTGCCATAGCATCTATGGCTGCCATATACAGCTGTGCCCACTGGAAGGAGGGGCTGGGAAGTCTTTTTCTTCATATAAAGTCTACTTCCATCAGGCCAAGGCATTGGCTACATACTCTTAGATTTCCTCCTTACATAAATGTTCACTATAAAAAGAATAGAAAGATAATTTAGTCCTTCCTCCAGCAGTGATTTTCAACCAGGCATGATTTTGCTCTCCACGGCAACACCAGCAAGCCGAATTCAGCAACCTATAAAAAGGATGATACACCATGATTGAGGGGGGTTTATCCTGAAAATGCAAGATTAATTTAACACCTGAGTATCAATTAATGTAATATACCACATTAATACAGTAAGGAACAAAACCCACATGATCATATTAATGGAATGCAGAAAAGGCATTTGACAAAATTCAACACCTTCTCATGATGAAAACTCCCAACAAAGTAGAAGTAGAAGGGAACTTCCTCAACCTGGTAAAACACATCTATGAAAAACTCACGGCTAACATCGTACTTAATGGCAAAAGACTGAATGCTTTCCTCCTAAGATCAGGAACAAAACAAGAATGCATAGGATCATCACTTCTATTCAATATTGTACTGGAGTTTCTAGCTAGGGCAATTAGGCATGAAAAAGAAAAAGGCATCTAGACTGGAAAGGAAGAGGTAAAACTATCTCTGTTCACAGATGACATGGTCTTGTATTTAGAAAATCCTAAGGGATCTACAAAAAATTAGTAGAACTAATAAGTAAATTCAGCAAGCTTGCAGGATACAAATCATTATACAAAAATCAATTGTATTTGTATACACTGGCAATGAACGATCTAAAAATGAAGTTAAGAAAAGAGTTCTATTTACATTAACAACAAAAAGAATAATATACTTAGCAATAAATTTCATGAAAGTATAAGACTTGTACACTGAAAACTGCAACACATCATTGAAAGAAAAATATGATCTAAGTAAATTAAACATGATAAATGGCAGGGAAGATGAGCACAGGAAAAGATGCTCAGCATCATTAGTCATAAGGAAAATGCAAATCCAACCCACAAGGAAATATTACTTCATGCCTACTAGACTGACTATATTAAAAAAGATAATAAGTGTTGGCAAAAGATGAGAGAAATTGGAACCCTCCTGCATTACCAATGGGGATGTAAGGTACAGCCACTTCAGAAAACAAATTGTCAGTTCCTCAAACTGTAAATCTTAGAGTTACCATTTGATCCAGCAATTCTACTAGTAGGTATATAACCAGAACAACTGAAAACATATGTTCACACAAAAACCTGTACACAAATGCTCATAGCAGCATTAATCATAACAGCTAAAAAGTGGGAACAACCCAAATGTTCATTAACTGGATAGATGGATAAACTATGTGGTACGTCCATGTATTGAACTGTTATTCAGCTATAAAAAGAACTGATACATGCTACAACATGGATGGACTTCAAAAATGTTATGCTAAGTGAAAGAAGTCAGACACCAAAGACCAAATATTGTATGATTCCATTTATATGAAATGTCCAGAATAGGCAAGTCCATAGCAAAAGAAAGTAGGGCTTCCCTGGTGGCGCAGTGGTTGAGAGTCCGCCTGCCGATGCAGGGGACGCGGGTTCGTGCCCCGGTCTGGGAAGATCCCACATGCCACAGAGCAGCTGGGCCCGTGAGCCATGGCCGCTGAGCCTGCGTGTCTGGAGCCTGTGCTCCGCAACGGGAGAGGCCACAATAGTGAGAGGCCCGTGTACCGCGAAATAAATAAAATAAAATTTAAAAAAAAAAGAAAAAGAAAGTGGATTCGTGGTTGCGAGGGCCTGAGAAAAAGGGGAAATGGGGAGTGACCGCTAATGGGTATGGGGTTTCTTTGGGGGGGTGATTAGAATGTTCTAGAATTAGACAGTGGTGATGGTTGCACAATCTTGTGAATATATGAAAAACCACTGAATTGTACACTATAAAAGGGTAAATTTTATGTGAATTATATCTTAATAATTCTGTTATTTCTAAAATAATGAGGCACGTCGAAGGGTACAGGAGCAGACTTCAGAAGAGCTCCCAAAGGCTTCAGTTTGAACAATCTGAACTACAAAATAAATAATGAGAGTATTGGATTTTAACCCATACAATAAAATAAATATCCATGAGTTTATACTAATATAAATACATAACTGAATAAATAAATTAATGGGAGGAAGGGACAGCCTTTCTCTACAGTAGAATTCCAATTAAAAAAATGTAGAAGGAGAGACTGAAATAGATCATCACCACTAGGCAAACACCACCCCACCGTAATAAGTGCTGCAGGCAACAAGTATTGATGAATGCTAAAATCAGTAGGTAAAAGTATGATGAGAAATTGGATACATGCAAAACCTCGAAGTATCTTCCCAGAAGATGCTTACTAATTACAAAGGGGAAAATAGTAACTTTACAGCAGAGAAACCTGACAGCTCCTTAACCAAGAGATCAAAGTTAGCATCACTATTTATAAATAAGACATATCAACATCAGTACCCCACCCAAAATATATTTCTTCAATCTAATCATGAGGAAGTATCAGACAAACGGAGGAACATTGTACAAAATTAACTGGCCAGTACTCTTCAAAAGTGTTAAGGTTGGGACTTCCCTGGTGACACACTGATTAAGAATCCGCCTGCCAGTGCAGGCGGCACGGGTTCAAGCCCTGGTCCGGGAAGATCCCACATGCCGCAGAGCAACTAAGCCCGTGCGCCACAACTACTGAGCCTGCGTGCCACAGCTACTGAAGCCTGCGTGCCTAGAGCCCATGCTCCGCAACAAGAGAAGGCACTGCAATGAGAAGCCCGCGATCTGCTACGAAGAGTAGCCCCCACTCGCCGCAACTAGAGGAAGCCCGCACACAGCAACGAAGACCCAACGCAGCCAAAAATAAATAAATAAATAAACTTTTTTTTTTTTAAGTGTTAAGGTCAAGAAAGACTGAGGAATTGTCACTATTGGAGAAGACTCAGGAGACTTGACAATGAGAGCTCCTGGACTGGATTCTGGACAAGAAAAAGGGTATTAGTAGGAAAACAGTCAAAATTCAAATTAGGTCTTTAGAGTAGCTAAAAGTATTGTGTCGATGTTAGTTTCCTGGTCTCAATAATTGCACTATGGTTATGTAAAAGGTGACTATTAGGCGTAGCTGAATAAAGGGTAAACAGAACTCCCTGTACTATTTGTGCAACTTTTCTGTAAGTCTAACATTATTTCAACATAAAAGGTTTAAAAACTTTGCTTTAAACAACTTTGCCCAAATTCATTTTTCCCTGAAAGTCCAGTTGTGGACCCCTTCTTTGCTTTATAGGTTGCTAACAGAATAACGTGAATAGCAGCAGCCCAGTCACTTACAACAAAGCACCTTGTCTTGCAAACCCTAGGTTTTAACGTTTTCCGGGACACAGCGCCTTAGTTATATACATTTTGGCCAGTAGGTGGCAGCACGTGACCAGTTTCTCATCGGCCAAACCCAGGAAGAACGAGCGACGAGATTGAAGCGAGGGGGGTGAAACATGAGACGTCCTGGACACACACAGGAGGTAAAGGTGACATTGTCATTATCTGATGTACAGTCGCTCTAGGGTGATCCTTTTTTTTTTTTTTTTTTTTTTTTTTTTTTGTGGTACGCGGGCCTCTCACTGTTGTGGTCTCTCCCATTGCGGAGCACAGGCTCCGGATGCGCAGGCTCAGCGGCCACGGCTCACGGGCCCAGCCGCTCCGCGGCATGTGGGATCCTCCCGGACCGGGGCACGAACCCGTGTCCCCTGCATCGGCAGGCGGATTCTCAACCACTGCGCCACCAGGGAAGCCCGTGATCCATTTTTATGGGCACTGAAGTGATGAGGCATGGAGGAAAGAACTTGTAAACAGTGATGTAAGGCTTGGAGGCAAAATCATCCACCCCACCCTATCCCCACGGGCTCCCACCCCAGCCTGGAGCATCAGGAAGAAGCCCTCCACACTGCCTCCACCAGGTGCTAATGCCACACTATTGAAAGGACAACAACGGGTGACTTTGTGAGACTTTTAAAGAATGAATTACAAAGAAACTATAAATCATTAATAGTATAAAAGTTTAATCATTTTAAAATAAGACTGTTTACCAAATTTCTTTTTGGTTTTTCTGAGAATGGTGGGCCTGGAAGGAACTCCACTCATTCTCTTTCTTCTCTCTGCTGTCTTCTCTCCCAAACCCCAGAACTGCTCCCATCAGAGTCTAACACCCGACCTCAGAACCTCAGGCGGTCAGGAGAGACCACAGCCAGCAAGTGCCAGAACTAGGACTTCAACCCAAGACTTTGATAAGTCCAGTCCTCCTTCCATGGGGTGGAAACCCATCCTAAGCCCCTGCCTTTCATGTGTGAAGGCGTGGGCTCCCAGGCGACAGGGGTGGGATGGTGTCCCGTACTGGGCACCAAGGAGTCCCCGATGAAGCTGAGCTGTGCTAAGATGAACTCTACCTGTAATTGTTAAGACATATAAATATGTATATATTTTGTTGTTGTTGTTTCGTCTTGGTTTTTTTGGCTGCACGGCATGCGGGATCTTAGTTCCCCGACCGGGGTTCGAACCCACGCGCCCTGCAGTGGAATTGTGGAGTCTTAACAACTGGACTGCCAGGGAAGTCCCTAAAATATATATTTTAATAATACTTTATATTCTGATTTTTCTAGACTGAGAGCTTTCCTTCCTTATTCCACTATCTAACCTCACTAACCTTTTCTTTCCCCCACTGAAGTGGGAGGATGGACGATGGTTGTGAAACATAAAACCCAAAAATTCTGACCAGGGCTTCCTGCTACTTCTGAAGCTTCTCCCAGAGTGACCTCAATCACTAGGCCTGAAACCAAACAAACAAAAGAGAAATCTATTTAAAGATACCCTTTATACCACACCTAATCCATAGCCTACTGCTAATGGACAGATGGACATCGTGCTGCCTGCTCGGTGAGCACTCACCACCTGGCCTCCTGCAACTGCCCCACGCCCCACCACCAGCCTCTTCAGCAAAGCAGAAGGTTAGAAGGATGTGTGGAATCAGCCAGAACCAGCAGGGACCTCAGTTTCAGAGATATTAGGACTGACAAGGATGAGCTTCAGGAATCAGTTCCAGTAGGAGCTGTTCTTGAGTTTCTGGTCCAGTCCAGGTAGAGGCCACTGAGGGGCAGCTGTCTCTGCGGGAGTCTCAAGGTCTAGTCCAAACCAGCCATCACAGAGCTGGAGGGCCCAGATCACAGGTAGTCCTTCTCATTGGCACTGCCTGAGAAAGGACTCCTTACTTAGAATGTCAAGGCGCAGACAATTCTGATGTCTGTCTGCTTGGGCGACACTGAAGTCCCACACGGCTCAGTCCCCACAGTTCACTTTGACCTACAGCAGACTGAGGCCCAGCGCACAGGTTGCAGCCCCAAGCCTTTTGTGCTGCCTGGGAGCCTCTTGCCACATCTGCAGCTGAATGTGACAGGATGTGGGTAAGAGGGCTTGACGACTGTGATGCAACAAGCCCCGGCTTTACATAACACATGCCCGCTCTGCTGAATGTGCAAAACTTAATACAAGAACTCAACCCCCGCAAAGAGGCAGCTCAAGAAAGACAGTCATGGTTGGCTGCAAACACAGCCCACAGTGCCCTGGTTGCCAGTGGTGACACTTGTTTTAACCAGAACAAAAGTGAAAATGTAGCCCAGCCCTATTACCCTACCCTGATCTGGTAACCTTCATTTTAAGAGCTTCAAGGTCTGGGAGAAACAAAAAAACAAACAAACAAAAACAGTTTGTTAACTTCAGTACACATTTTTTTAAAATTATTTTATTTATTTATTTTTGGGCTGCGTTGGGTCTTCATTGCTGCCTGTGGGCTTCCTCTACTTGCAGCAAGCTAGGGCTACTCATGGCGGTGGCTTCTCTTGTTGCAGAACACAGGCTTTAGGTGCACAGGCTTCAGTAGTTGTGGCACATGGGCTCAGTAGTTGTGGCTTGTGGGCTCTAGAGTGCAGGATCAGTAGTTGTGGTGCATGGGCTTAGTTGTTCCGTGGCATGTGGCATCTTCCTGGACCAGGGCTCGAACCTGTGTCCCCTGCATTGGCAGGCAGATTCTTAACCACTGTGCCATCAGGGAAGTCCTGACATCTTTTTAAAATAATATTTTTTTATAGTCAAAAGAACATTTTCACATTTAGCCAAATTAAATTATATAATTATATTCCTTAATATATAATTCCCAGTTAAAATTCAAATTTCTCAAATTGTCCTTAAAAATGTCATTTAAAGCTGGTTTGTCTAAACTAGGATCCAATATAACAGGATCCTACGTTGCACCTGCTCTTATGTGCCTATTGTCTCTTAATCTACATCATTCCCTTTTCTCATGCTACTGACTGACCGTTTGGAGACCTGGGGTCAGATGACCTGCAGAATGCCTGCCTCCTGGGTGTGTCTGATAACTTCTTCTAGATGTGGTTTGCCTGTTTCTCTATCCCTCGACTTTCCTGTAAGCTGGAAGTTATATCTAAAAATTAGAGATTCAGGTGAAACCTGAAACTAAATGTATTTTATAAAATGGAGAAAGTGTCCCACAGAAAAGTTGAATGGCATAAATGACAATCATATATTACGTAAAGTATCACACGTGTATGAAGTGGTACTGCTCAGTTAGGCCACCTTTATCTTAATCTCATGAACCACAAAACCTACTTACTTATCCATTGTATGGATGGGAATCTACTTATAATTCTACCTTTAAAATCTTGTAAGTCACAAACATGTGGTCAAATATGACTTAGAAGATATCAACATAAAAGAAATCAGGAAACACCCCTGTTTTGTCTTGGGAAATGGATCTGTTTCCAGTTTTTTTCCAGGCTCTGGTCCCTGTCCACTTCATGTCTGCTCTGCCCGGTCCCTGCCTCAGCCCTAACCCCACAGGTGACAGATCAACAGCAGCGACAACGAATCCAGGTTGAAATTCTACCTTGTTCTCACAGTTTACAAGGGCTTCTCATTTCAAAACTTTATTTACCCCAAATTCTAAATAATTTCCCATGTTTTGTGGAATAATTTGTTCTACGAGCTTGTGTCTTCCATTAACAAGCCACCTTAAAGTGATCTCAGCCATTTCTTCTGTTCTAGGAAATGTGAGCCTCTGGATCTTCCTTAAGACAGGTCAGCTGTGCCCTCTGTGATGGTGATCATGGAATACTGGGCAGCTGCTGGGAAGGATACGCTCCGTCTTCAAGTGCTAAGTTACTCTCAGAGTAAATCAGTCTGTTAAACAAAGGTGGGAGTGACGCAAGGAGCCACACCTGTGTGCTCACAAGCAGGTGAAAAACTGGTGGTGGGGTGCTGTAAGGGGACACCTATTTTACGTATGCCTGAATATATATGGGCTATTTCTGGAAGGATAGATAAGAGTCTGATGGGTATAACTGCAGGAAGACTGAGGGTACGGGGCGGAAGACTAATTTTACTGGATAACCTTTTGCACTATTTGAATATTTTTTACCGTGTGCACGTATGACTTTTTCACCAACCACAGTTTTGTTGGTTGTTTGTTTAACACATTGATCCATAGGGTAACCGTTCTCAGGAGGATTTGCTTTTCCCCATGTCTTCAGCTAAAGGCATCTGTCAGCGGTAGCATTTCAGGTGGCTGGTTATCAGGGAAGGGAAAGTATTTTACCCAGAAGAAAGTCTGTCCCAACTCTTCTGAAATTATGACGACAGCTCAGGACAGGCCTCACCACACTTGGTGGGAGTTATGCTTGCATTTGGGCAGCTTTCCAGAAGGAGGATGCCCTGGTCAGCCAGGGGTGGCTGGGCCTTTACTGCCCCTCTGCAGAGTAAAGCCCTGCTCTCCCCCATCCAGAGCAGAGAGAGGTATTTTTAACCTTGGTGTTGGCTTACACAGCGGTTCAGGTATTCTCCAGGGTGTACTGTGAGACAAGAAAGCTGAGATACGACTCTTAGACTCGTTTGCCCTACCTCAGTGTGCTGGTTTTATGCTCCTTGGAGAACTGGACTGTAAAAGCTGTAATAAGTAAAAACTATTTATTATGTTGCCCCCCCAAAACCCTTTGGATATCGTCTTTCTTTTGTTTCTGACAAAAGAAAGTGCAGGGATGGGCAGCTCACCAGACCCCCACCCCCATGGGAAAAGGGATGGAAAAATTACCTCCATATCATCTTAGCTACACCTGGAAGACAAACCAGATGTGGGTCTATTACAGAAGAACTAGAATCACAGGTAGGCTGTTTAGGTCCTCTTCCGAAGGTGGTGTGCCCTAGTCGTAAGATCTAATGGCACATGCATGAGAAATATCAAGTCAACAGGAAATTGATCGTGGTGTCTATGAGATGAAGACAAAAGTTGAAGCATGTGTGTTACACAGAAAGAGTCTTAGGAAATTGAAGGATCGTGAATTTTTTTCTCACCAAATGAGAGAGCGAAGCGATACTGATTTACAGATTTATTAACAAAAGAGGGATACAGACAGATCACTTAGGTAAATATATATCCCTGTAAGCCACTAGTGACACAGGTGCTGGGCTAGATAGGAACTTGTCTGGGCCCATTTGGAGATTATCACTCCTTGCCTCAGGAGAAAGGATGGTAAACTTAAGCAGGTAGTGAGTTTGTTTTGAAAAAGAAACAATTGGAAGTTATAAACCTATAGAGACCACCAAAATTCCGATTACAAGGCTATGTGATCCTTAAATTCCACAGCCTTCCAGAAAATGGCACCCCTTGAAGAATCTAAATCAAATTCAGTGCAGGATTTTGTGGTTCACACTGGTCTAAGGATAAGCTTGCTCCTAGCAGCCTTTCAGATCATGGTAAACTAAGCAGTGGCTGCACTCATGTCACTGACATGGAATGCTCCCAGTTTTGAGCCAGGGCAGGGTAATATATACTGTCTAGCTCTCTGTCTTGTTCCAGATTCCAAATGCTTCTTTGGAACCCTTCAAGGAGTCCTCAGGGCTGGAAGGGAGGAAGGTCACTTTCAGTCTTCTGAGTCACCTCAGAGAGGTAGCCTTGGTACCCAACTGTTCTCAGCTGTGGCCCCTCTCCATCTCTCAGCTCCATTCCTGCTTTGCAACTGCTCTTCCCTCTTCTTCACGTTGGGTCTTATCTCTTAGCTTTTTAAAAATCTAACTCTAGAATCATAAAATAATTTTGACCATGTGGCTATATAACTTTTAAATTTTTATATTTCCCCTAACTCTTTTTTATTCCTTCAGCAATATGAAATAACAGAATTGATGAAAGAAGCCTGAAATCTCAGTAACTTTAAAACCCAGAATTCATTTATAGAGTAAGCCCCCATATTGCAAGGGACTTCATGTTGTTACAGTCTAATATCTATGGCCACACAGACTTAACTAAACAACCTTGGTTCTTCTCTCTTGTTTCTTAATTGGAAGAGGAATCTGGAAGTCATTGCCAAATAGGCTGCATGAGTTACAACAGGTGACTGTATTTTCCTTTCTGGTGTGAGGCAGTGCGAGATAAATTTCGTTTCTATTGTTTTTATTGTTTCTCAGGAAGAGCAGGACTTGCAAAACAGCTTAGGTTTACAGATCTGATTTACTTCAATTTTCATTTCCTTCAGGGTTGTTTCTAAGGAATAACGGAAGGTCTGTTCATCAACTCCTCAAAGACTCTGTGAATCAGGCCTCAGATGTGATCTTTTTGTTGTTAAAACATATTTGGACCACTTAATAGCCACAGTCATTTCTGTGGCTCATGTAGTCTGTTCAATGTAGTATTGACAGCTTTTTGGTCCTTTGTTTCTCATTTTATATTCACTCATTTCATAAACATGAAATCATTGCCTGTGGTATCTGGGATTGCATTATGAGCTGTGGGAGAGAAGAAGCTATAGGATTTGACCTCTGATTTCAAGGAAATAGTTGGCAACTAATTCTAAGGTAGCATAAATGGCAAAGAATAGAGTATGTATACACGCTAAGAGTTTAAGGAGGGGAGCGATTACTGTGGGAGATGACTCAAGAAGATGTAGAAGAAAGAACATGGAAGTTGGTACTTAAGAAAACAATAGAATTTGAGGCACTGCTGGCAGTACGGCAGACTAGATGCTCTGAATAGATCCTCCAACAAAACAACTAGACCTGCAATGAAATATACTCTCCTTTGCATCTGTGAGCTTTTAGGAAGTAAGGGAAATTTCCCTGGAGCAGAGATTAAAATGCTGGCTGAAACCAAAGTGGGGAGTAATAATAAGCACACGGGAGGAAAATTGCAGCTACCCAAAGGACAAATCCTAATGAAGGCGCTATGGGGCCTGTATCAGTCAGCTCAGGCTGCCATAACAAAAGACCACAGACTGGGAGGGAGCTGAAACACAGAAATTTATGTTCTCACAATTCTGGAGGTCAGAAGTCCAAGATCTAGGTGCTGACAGGATTGGGTTCTTCTGAGGCCCCTCTCCTTGGCCTGAAGATTGTCTCCCTCTTGCTGCCTTTTCACATGGTTATCCCTGTACTCAGGCCTCCCTAGCATCTTTTCTTCTTATAAGGACACCAGTCATATTGGATTAAGGTCCCATCCTAACAGTCTCATTTTAACTTTATCACCTCTTTGTTTTTTTAATGTTTTATTTATTTATTTATTTATTGGGGTGTACTGGGTCTTAGTTGCAACAAGCAGGATCTTTGTTGCTATATGCAGGATCTTTGTTGCGGCATGCAGGATCTTTAGTTGTGGCATGTGGGATCCAGTTCCCTGACCAGGGATCGAACCCAAGCCCCCTGCACTGGGAGCTTGGAGTCTTCTTAGCTGCTGGACCGCCAGGGAAGTTCCTATCACCTCTTTAAAGACCTTATCTCCTAGTATGGTTACACTCTGAGGTACTGAGAATTGGGACTTCAACATAGGAAATGGGAGGTGCAAGGAGGCACAATCTAGCCCATAATAGAGTCTACGCTTTGGGTCATGACTCCAGATTAAGCCAAGAATCCTGGAAGGGGCCAAAAGGTCCCAGTAGGTAGTGCCCCCTGTATGCAGATGTAAATGAAAATTTCCCCTGAAAGAAAGTAACCCAACCTTAGGCCCTAAGGGTCCCTGTAGGTTAACAGCAAATACAAATGTGCTCCTTACCAAAGATCAATAAGAAGAAAAGGCACAATGAGTGAGCATCAGCAAAAACAACAGACAACAATTAGAACCGCCCCAAACTTTAAATACTAGTGTCCATGAACATTCAGTTAATTATCAAGAAGGAAAAAAAGGGAATTTTGTTCAAGTCAAACTGAGGATTATAACCTGGGAAGCAGATTCTTAGAAAGCTCTGCATTTATACATTTTCAAGACAAAGGATCGTATATCAAAATGACATACTGCTATATTTTATACAGCTATATTTTACAGAAAGCTATATTTTACAGAAAGTTGACCAAGGATACATAGTCCACATAAGCATGCACAAAGCAAGCAGCAAGTCAACATGACCCCCTACAGAGCTGGGAAAGAACTCTATTCTTTTAAGAAGTTGTCTTGCTAGCATCAGAAGAAAGAAAAAGAATTGCTCTTCTTGACTGAGCAGGCACTCGCACTTTTGAGGAGCTCTGGTTAATGCAGATGCACACTGCACATTAGGGAGGGAGGGAGGGAGGAGGCCCAAACAAACACACAGAGAGAATTTTGTGTCTAATTTTTTTCTTGACCTGCCTTAAAATATAAACTTTATTTCATCACTAGAGTTATCAAATAAACAATATAAAATAATAATATACAAAGCATCTAAATAAAGTTAGAACCACAAAAGTGGGAAAAAGAATAAAACATGATGGGTTTGGGAAAAGAATTCTATAGAATTGTTAAAATACAAAATATAACTATAGAAAATTTTAAAACTCAATGAAGAAATTGAATAGCAAGATGAAGCAAAAATAAGCTAACTAGAAGAGAAAATCTTGAGAAATTAACCAGCATGTAGCACAGAAGAAAAGACATAGAAAAAAGGACAATGTTTAGCATATATCTAACCAGAGCAGAAGCAGTAAGAGAGACTGCAAGAGAGGCATATTTATAGAGATCATTGCTGAGGATTTTCCAGAATGATGAAAGATCAGAATCCACAGATGCAGTAAGAACAATCTATGCCAAGCAAGGTAAATTTCTTAAAAATCTAAGCCTAATTGTATCATAATGAAATCTGCAGAACACCAGAAACAAAGAAGATATCTTTTCTCAGAGCGAAAATGCAGATCACCTACAAAAGAACAGTAATTAGAATGACAATAAACAGTGAAATAATACCTTCAAAGTTTGAGAGAAAACAATTGACAACCTGGGATCGTGTATCCAGCAAAACCATTATCCAAGAACAAGAATGAAATGAAGGTGTTTTTAATCAACAAAAACGGAATTTGCCACCAATAAACCTGCATTAAGGGAACTTCTAAAGGATCTTGTCTTCGTTTGGGTTCCAAGAGTATACTCTGATTGGAGTGAAAGTAGTTTATTTGAAAAGTGACCCTAGGAAATAGTTGTAGGCAAGTGGGGAGGTGAGAGAGGAAAGAAAAGCAAGCCAGAAAAGGTGCACCATCAAGCAAGTCACCACCATGGGGGATGGGAGCTTCATCCCATAGAGGGACCCTGGGGCCAGTGTAGAAAGTGTCTCAGTTTTCCTCCCCAAAGGGCAAGAGATCTGGCAATCTACCATTTCCCTTCAGACCTCATTGGAGGGCTGCTCCCAGGAGGCATTACTCCCCATGTATTCCTTGCCTGCACCTGGTAGGAGTAGCTGGGCTGTAGCAGCCAAACAGAGCCCTCACGATGAGTGACAGGTGCTGAGAGTTGGAAGTAGGCCTGGCCAAGCTTGGAAGTGGTAAGTGTTGAGGGGATATGAAGGGCCACTGGCAAAGCCCCGCTACCAATGTACTGCAGGAAAACTGGAAAATGATTGTGGATGGGAAAGGTCTGGTGTGCTATAAAGAATGATGAGTCAATAAGTCGGCAACCATGTAGGTATATCCAAACAAACACTGTTACTGTAACATTATAATGTTAATATCCAATTTGTAGTCCAACACAAAATGAAATAGAATGTAACCACAATATTGGATAATAACATTTTTTAAACTACAGTCTGCGTTATGGGCAAGGAATTAAAAATTAGGAACCATAAGGTTTTTCTAAAAGAATGAAATTTCACCATCCGGATTGGTGGAAGGCAGATAAAGTTATGTCAGCTGAGGTTGCCTTATGGAAGAGAAGCTTGGAGGGAAACTTGGAGGAGCACAACCTTCCAGAAATGGCAATCTTGACTGGAGTGGAGCAAGTGTGGTATGATAAGGCTTCAGAGGTGAGGCGAGGGGAGCATGGCTGGAGAAAAGTTTTGAAGACCTAGCATTTTATTCTTTACGCCAGGGTATTTTTTAAAATCACAATGAAATGTTTTAAGCTTGTAGCCCCGTGTATAACATTTGTACTCTCTACTAATAGGTACATTATAAAACATACACTCAAAAAATTTGTAATGAAGTAGATTAGTTAACTAAGCATTTTAAAAATAATTTTTAATATTTGTTTTTCCTAAAAACAAAATTAATAATTTAGGTTGAGCAATAAGATGGGCTATGATTCATTATTTTGGAAATCATGACTTACAGAAGATGGGTATATTCTGACATTGGGTTTTAGTGGTTGTCATGGCTGATGAAAGACACCTCACCAAAGTAAAGCAGACCCAAAGGAAGAAGCGTGCTTATAAATCATGATAATTTTTTTTTCAATCCCACATACCCATGATGCAAGCATTTTTGTTGAAATTCAGCTAGAAAATTTCCATGTTCTCTGATTTCAATCAGTGGTAATAGCATACTAATCAGAAGGGGCTGATTTACAGGTTTGTTTTTGCTTTTTGTTTTTTCTTTTAACAAATGAAAATCTTTTAACTCCACTGAAAATCTTTATCAGAACAAATTTTAAACAAATTAGAAAATTATATTTCTGAGTTTTGAAAGCCACCTCTGCCAGGAGGTCACTGCAGCTGTGTGGATAGGAAGATTACGGACCTCTCGTCAACAGGAAGGTGTGGAGAGGAGGGGCCTGGGGACAAATGTGGCAGGAGTTGGTAATGGCATTTGGGAGGAGGGGGAAAACGGAGGAGAAGCTAGGACTGGAATCCCTGGGCTAGTCAGGTCCTTTCAGGGTGCAAGATGAAAAAATATAATCGAAACACCTCTGCGAATGGGGGTGGATTATAAGGATACGTGGAACCCTAAAGGGGACAAGAAACCATCTCCATAACTGCATCTCTGGCTTCATGAAAATGTCACTCATGTCATCTCAAGATACCATGTGGCCCTGGTGATCCAGTATTAATTCAGGGCTCAGCTGAAATCCTTATCAGTGGCCAAGTTTGTGACTCAGTTCCTCCAAGCTGAGCCTGTTCTCCTCTTGTTTCTTCACTCCTCCCGCACAGCCGACCGACTCCCCTACTTTCCCTGCCCACCTCATGGCTCCTGCAGAGTCAGTTTCTGTGCCTCCTGCCTTCTGCTGGTTTCTCTGTGTCTCTCTCTAACCCAACACCAGTTCACTCCCTCAGCATCCCCGCTCTGCCTCACATTAAATGTCTTGAAGGGAGAGAGTCTGACTGGTCCAGTCACCACAGTGTTGGCTGAAGGTCTCAGGGGAGGCCACATCCGTAGGTCACCGGCCAGTCTTTCGATGGTTGCCTTTGGAGCAGGTGTTCGCGCCTGGGGTGGTAGGTCATGTCTCCAAGGCACAAATGAGAGCAACCTATGCAATCAAGATTCCTGGGGGGCTTCCCTGGTGGCGCAGTGGTTGAGAATCCGCCTGCCGATGCAGGGGACACAGGTTCGTGCCCCGGTCCGGGAAGATCCCACATGCCACGGAGCGGCTGGGCCCGTGAGCCATGGCCGCTGAGCCTGTGTGTCCGGAGCCTGTGCTCCGCAACGGGAGAGGCCACGACAGTAAGAGGCCCGCGTACCGAAAAAAAAAAAGATTCCTGGGGAGCAACCAAAGGAACTCATCGGGCTGTGGGCCTACAAACAACTTGAGGTTTTGTGTAAGTGAGCTGGGCAGTGAGCCAGCCGCTCATACAGTCTATCCATTACAGTCTGGGAGACGGGATATTCTGGATGTGGCTTCTTATAAAGCAAAGGCCAGTGACATGCCGGCAAGTATTTCACTTAACACCCGAAGCTTTACTGAAGGTATTAACATAAGAAAAAACAATTTTAAATTACTATGATTATTACTACTAACAGCAGAAGAAGTGTGAGAAGCCATGTGCTTAAGATCACAGACTTCGGAACTAAGTTGCCTGAGGTCAGATCCTCAGCACTGTCACTGACTGGCTGTGTGACCTTGGGCAAATACTTAACAGATCTGTGCCACAGTTTCCTCATCTGTAAAATGAGTATAATAAAGCCTATCTTGCTGGGTTGTTATGAGAATTGAATTCATTAATATATTTAAATCACTTAGAGCAGTGCCTGGGATATAATTAACGCTACATGAGTATTTGCTATTTTACTTTCAGTTATGAGTTAAACTCTAACTATGTACCAGCATCTGTGCATTATATCTGCCATTTTGGTCTCTCTAAGCTTAGTCTCTGACTAAATGTTATCTTCCACTATTTTCAAATTATTTCCTGTTGCTAGTCTTGGTTCTCTAATAAGATTTTATACTTTAATATGAATAAAATGAATATTTTCTTACTCAGAATTTAAAAACTATTCTTTGTTTTTAATTTCACAGCCTATTCTAGGGCTTCTTAGTCTGATAAATCAGAGGGTCATAATTCTAGAAAAAGAAATAATTGTTATAATAAATATTCTTTTTATTTCCTTTGCTCTTATGTTTGTTTCAGGATGTTTGTTATATTATCATAGTTTGATTGATTTCCCTCTGACGAAGGTCAAACTCCCTGGAACATTTGATGTCATTACTTAGAGATGAAGTAGGTGTTATGTGTTTATTACAAGTTATCCACAAGATTGACTCAGAAACCAAAAGTCATACATTGATATTTTTGGCCTCAAAAATCTTACTGGCATGCTTCCATACTTGAGTTTGAATGCTGTTTTAAATTAACAGTTTATACAGTAATCAATAGTTGGTAGGATTTGCTCCAAGTATTGAAACTACAATGTCCCACTATATTTTTTTCAGATGTAAATTTAAGCAAATCTTCCGATATCATTATATCTTGAGATCGCATACCCTAAGTGTGGGACATAAATCTATGTGGCAACAAGCCAGCAGATACATCAACCAGTGCATCCATCACTCCTGGGAGGTGGGGTTGGCCCATCCCTGAACTGAAACCCCAATTGCCCTGACTGTATTCCTGCAACCATCTTCAGTAGCTTCAACTTCCAGAAATCTGGTTTGGACCTTGTGCAGATCTCCTCTTTCCTCTCCCTCAGGGGTCAAACACTGAGCCAGAGCTGTAACCCATAGACCATCTTTCCTCCTCAAAGCCCTGGGAGAGAGAGAGAGCCAGCCTGTGCCTCCCCAGTTTGCCTCTAAGAAAGCCAAAGCTGCCAGAACAGTCACTAACCTTCCCAGCTCATTCTCTTCACCAGCATTATCACTGTCAGTCATGAAGTCAGAGATTTTCGTCTTCCCCACTGAACCTGGTACAGGTCAGATACCACTATTTTTTTACTGAAGTATAGTTGATTTACAATGTTGTGTTAGTTTCAGGTGTACAGCAAAGTGATTTATATATATATATATATTCTTTTTAAGATTCTTTTTCATTATAGGTTACTATAAGATATTGACTATACCTTGTATCCCTGTGGTGTACAGTAGGTCCTTGTTGTTTGTCTATTTTATACATAGTAGTGTGTATCCATTAATCCCAAACTCCTAAATTATCCCTCCCAACACCCCCACTATCCCCTTCGGTAACCATAAGTTTGTTTTCTATGTCTATGAGTCTATTTCTGTTTTGTAAATCTTGAATAAGTTCATTTGTATCATTTTCTTAGATTCCACATATAAGTGATATCATATATTTGTCTTTCTTTGACTTCACTTAGTATGATAATCTCTAGCCCATCCATGTTGCTGCAAATGGTATTATTTCATTCTTTTTTATGGCTGAGTAGTATTCCATTGTATATATGTACCACATCTTCTTTATCCATTCATCTGTCGATGGACATTTAGGCTGCTTTCATGTCTTGGCTCTTGTAAATAGTGGTGCAGTGAACATTGGGGTACATGTATCTTTTCGAATTAGTGTTTTCATCAGATACCACTATTGATGGGAGAGAGGGAAGCAAGGAATTTCAGATCAGATGAGGGCAGGATGCATGTTTCCAAATTAAGCTTAATAATGTAGGAACTATGGAGGTGACACATTAAACAGAGATATTTCATTCCTTCCCAACTTTATACCAATACTGAAGGCCTTTTAGATTACTTATGGTAGCTACCGTCTCAGAGAGCTCCTCTATGTGTGGTCTATGTGTGCCCCATGATCTCCAACGCCCAAAGGAAGGTCAAATGGAATCACAGGGCCATGTCCACACTCACACAATGTGCAGGAATATAAACATGTGACCCCCCACATCATCAATGCAGCATTTTCTAGGCCAAAATTGTGTACTCAAAATTGTGTTCTAGGTGTTGAAAAAATACCATAATGCATGAGATTTTTCCTGCCCTGAAGAAAAGCATAATCTTATTAGAGAGCCAAGACTAGCAACAGGAAACGAATTGAAAAACAGTGAGAGATAACATTTAATCAGAAATCATAACTTAAATCAGAGAGACCAAAATGGCAGAAATTATAATGCATCCTGGGGTATATGGTCTGGGGAGAAGCATTTACTCTTTTTGGACCTCAGTTTCCTTGTTGATTTTTGTCTTGTTTTGTTTTTAGGTAAGCATAATATTAATCCCTTAGCATCTTTTGAATGATCCTGGGATGCACAAATATAACACAGTATGTGTCAGCACTTTGAAAAATTCTTAGTACTATTCTAATGTAAGGTTTTATTATTATTGCTGTGATCATTGCCATTATGATTATGATTACAATACTTGGAGATCAGAGAAAGGAGCGGTCCTGGTACTCAGCGAAGCCTGCTCAGAGAAGGAAGTGTCTGGAAACCTGAGCCAGCCTGGAAGGATGTGCAGGATTCAGAAGGGACACGAACACCTCGGGGTGGCGGGAAGAATAGCAGAGCAGAGTCAAGGAGAGAATGTGAAGGATGTGAGGCATCAATCAGGTGCCCACCTGGCTGCACAGAAGGATTGCCGTGGGGAGGAACAGAACACATATTTGGATGGATGAGGAGACTGACCCAGGGCAGACCTTACCATCACGGTAGAGCATGAGGCCTACAGCTAGAAGGGGAGAAGTCAGCATTTCCATTGTTCAAGACTAGGGGTTTGCTTAGAAAAAGCAAAGAATATTTACCAGTTCCCATGTCCAGAGAATTAAAACGCTCATTCTACTACCCTTCCCAAGCACTGTCCTGTACTTCCAAGTGAGTGTATTCTTTTCCTGTGGCTTTAGTTGTATCCAGCCCAAGGCTTAGCAGATAATTAGTATCCTGAATCTAACTGGCTGGATTGAACCCATGCCACCTGTATTATCTTTCATCGTCACTGCCACTGTTGCTCCCTGGCTCCTTTAAGTTACCAATGACCTCATTCGATGCCAACCAAGGGTCATTTCTTTGTCTTCATCCTTGACCTCTGCCGAATCTGTGCCTGGTCCTTACTCATGCCACGTGTTCACTGAAGACTGTATTGTCTGGCTCAGCACTGGGAACAATTCCATCCCCGATTCCCAGGCAAAGAGCTTCAGAATTCTGCCTGAAATTTAAACCACTGAGACATCTATACCTGTAAACCAGTGTTTTCCTTTAAAATTCAAATGCATCCAAGGTGGCTAAGGAGGGCTAAGATTCACACTTCATTGTTAATTATTTTAATTAATTTATTTTTCTCCTACCGTCTACCTATGAGCTGCACTTAAAGGAATGAAGGAATGCTTGTTTTGACAAGTTTAGAAGGAAGGAAAGGACATCTGGAAGATGAAGGAATCATAGGGCAGCAGGCTCAAGAGCAGATTGAGGATAACAAAGATGAACGTAATTTTCAAAATTTTTCAAACCTCAGCCTTGCCGGTGCACATATATCCAGGTTCCCCCTTCCAGCCCCTCACCCCCACTGCAGGGTTTTCTCCCCAAACAGCCTCAGAAGGGAGAGGCAGCTTCCAATAAAAAGAAATATAAATGACTTTCTTCCCTCAAACAAGTCCTGTGGGGTTCTCAGAAGGAACTCCTTGGCTCCTTTTCAAGATTGATCTCAGAGTTTCAGTTGCAAATGCTCCAACTACAAATTCCATCTGCGCTCCTGACTCACTCACCCAGGAGCAACAACGAGTGAATGTCCCCCGGCTCCTGATTCAAACTTGGGCTCACTTAAAAATATAACTTTCGGGCTTCCCTGGTGGCGCAGTGGTTGAGAGTCTGCCTGCCGATGCAGGGGACGCGGGTTCGTGCCCCGGTCCGGGAAGATCCCACATGCTGCGGAGCGGCTGGGCCCGTGAGCCGTGGCCGCTGAGCCTGCGCGTCCGGAGCCTGTGCTCCGCAATGGGAGAGGCCACAACAGTGAGAGGCCCGCGTACCGCAAAAATAAATAAACAAACAAACAAACATATATATATATATAACTTTCAGGAACCAACTGTTCGGAGAGGTTAAGACTGAGTCACATGACAACCGAGGGAACACGTCTCTCCTTCTTCTCATGCTCCATTGTTGACCTCTAAAATAGTGACTTCTGCCCACACTTTGTCGTCTCAGGGAAACGAGACAGCTGCTCCCAGCTCTGCCCTTTGGGGAGGAGTGACTGATATGACCTGGAAGATGGGGGTAAAGGTCACACCACTTGCTTGCTCTCTCTGGCTGAAACCTGTCTGCACATTCTCCTCTCTGCCTTTATTCCCATGAGGCAAGCAGAGCTGGGCAGGGGCCTGTCTTCTGGAGGCCAGTGTCTCCCGGGCCTCCTCTCTGAATCTGATAGGGAGTGAGGACAGAAACTCCCTTTCCTGCAGAGCATTTCCCTCTACCCACAGGTAGAGCTGAAGGCCCTACCTAGGCCACAGGTGCAAGCTGTGCTCTCTAGTCCAGCTTCAGCATTAGTAGAGGTGTGGTTTTATTCCCACTAGATTTGTGTGCCTATCTCTCAACTGATTCAGAGCCTGAAGGGAGGAAGCATGCGTTTGACTGGCATCCCTAAGATGTCAATGACAACTTGAGGAGACATGCTTGGCAAAGAATTCTACCCCCTTGCTTCTCAGTGCCCCCTGAAGAACAGGCATCTATTCTGATACATTTTCTTAGCGATCTTGCCCGCCCCCCTCACCTCCACCCCTAGCCTTCACCTTCCCCCATCCCCATTTGGACCTGGGGTTTGTCAAATGTATTCTGTGGGCCAGAGAACACCTACAGCTGGAGATGAGGACCTAGTCATTCACAAGTTATATCCTGCTCCACTCCCTTCCAGTGTCCTACAGGCTTTGATTTGGGGCACACCGTGGATCACCAGGATATTTCAAATGCTCTAAGAGCCCACACCCCAAGATACACTTAAGTCTATATGGTTTCCTTGCATAGTTATCAATATTAAGAGAAAAGAGTGGACCATTTTAAAAATCCTTACTATCCTTTAGGAAAAACCACTGTGGGAATACCATTATTATTTATCAATGGGACCTTTCATAACCCTAAATATTTTTATCTTTCAAGCAAACATTTGATGGATTACTTTTATTTTTTTTTATTTTTTATTTTATTTTATTTTTTTTTTTTTGCGGTACATGGGGCCTTCCACTGTCGTGGCCTCTCCCGTTGCAAAGCACAGGCTCCGGACGCGCAGGCTCAGCGGCCATGGCTCACGGGCCCAGCCACTCCATGACATGTGGGATCTTCCCGGACTGGGGCACGAACCCGTGTCCCCTGCATCAGCAGACGGACTCTCAACCACTGCGCCACCAGGGAAGCCCTGATGGATTACTTTTAAAGAAAGACACTTTTTGTTTCTCATATTACAAAGTAGGTTTAGAACAATAATTCCAGAATTCAATTACATTGTCAGAGTTGTCTGACACAAACTATTATTGCAATGGCTCATAAAAAGCAATGAAATGAAAAAAAAATAACCATTGTTTTTATGACTGGAAGCTTGGCTAGCGAGCTGTCATGACCATTTTCCTATTAGAATAATTATATTCCATCTACATATTTTCCACCTATAATTCATCTTGGATTGACCTGTAATAGAAAAAGTCATGTCTCAGACTTCTGAGGACTCAGGCTGAGTAAAATACCACCCCATTCTATTCTGGCAGTGGACTTTAAAAATTAATAATAAAGCAATTTTAATAGCTCTATTTTGCAGCTGATCAAATTCTAAGCCATAAAAACTATCAAATGAAATTAATTTGTATACTTTGAGGTAACATAATATTTAAATAGAAAGCACACATTTTCCTAAAGTCTATTGCTCTAAGATATTGCTGTTAATAAACATTTCTAAGCAAAAGTATTCTTATATCTGATGGTTGGAGCAAATGCTTAAATTTCTGCACTATTATGAACACATATGAATGAGTGAAAATTCTGGATGAAAATCTTTGAGGAAGGGTTTTGCTCAGTCACACAAAAAATCATACATGCTGGATTTCCCTGGTGGCACAGTGGTTAAGAACCCACCTGCCAATGCAGGGGACACAGGTTCAAGCCCTGGTCCAGGAAGATCCTACATGCCAGGGAGCAACTAAGCCTATGCACCACAACTACTGAGCCTTGAACTCTAGAGCCCGCAAGCCACAACTACTGAGCCCGCGAGCCACAAATACAGAGTCTGTATGCCACAACTACTGAAGCCCTCACGCCTAGAGCCTGTGCTCCGCAACAAGAGAAGCCACCGCAATGAGAAGCCCGTGCACCGCAACAAAGAGTAGCCCCCACTCGACGCCAACTAGAGAAAGCCTGCACGCAGTAACGAAGACCCAGCGCAGCCAAAAATAAATAATTAATTTTAACAAATATTTTTTAAAAAATCATACATGCTCACAAACATCCGAGATTTCCTAGGTCAGAGGGTTCGCCCCAGCTCCACCGAGAACCCAGGACTGAAAATCTGGCATCTTCTGTTGTCTTCTTTCTTTTTTGTTCTCCCACATCTTGGTAGTCTTTAAGAAGCTGGAAATCTTCCCTGTGTGATCTTCTCAACTGCTGTCTCTTTCTCGTTCCTTTGGTCACAGCCTTGTCACCCTTCACTGCGACTTTTTCAAGAGGCTTCTAACTGCAGTGCCCTTCTTGGACCTAGGCAAAAGGGTCCCTGGCCCTGGCCCTCCTCTGGCTGTGCCCTCCTGCACAAAGAGGATACTGCAGAGCTGAGGGATACACCACTTCAAGTCCAAGCCCCCACTTCCAGGCCACTGTTGGAATGCTACTGTCCTAGAATTTCTTGTCCAAATAGTCCTAAGCCTACTTCCAGAGCCTGTGCAGGCTTTTTCCTGGCATCCATCCTCCCAGCCGTGAATGTTGTAACCAGTATGCACAGCCCTGGATCTAAAGGGTGGCCTGAGGGTAGCTGTTGGAGGGGGGTGTGGACGTGCAGTTTGGATGTTGGAGTGGCAGTCACAGAGCTGGAGCATCTCAGATGAAGAAAAGGGGACCGGGTGCTGGGGCAGGGCTGGGGGCCACGGCCAGCTCTCTCTGCGATACTATATTTTGATGTGAGTTTCCGAGAATTTAAAATTCGAACCTGGCTCTTCAGATTGTTATGAATGTGTATTTGTCAAGATCAGAAGATAAAACATAATTTACTTAACAATCGATCAGTTTTGTCTGCAACTTTTAAATATTTTGACATATGGTGTATGGGCCTCTGGACTCTTTTTTTTTTTTTTTTTTTTTGCGGTACGCGGGCCCCTCACTGTTGTGGCCTCTCCCGTTGCAGAGCACAGGCACCGGACGCGCAGGCTCAGCGGCCACGGCTCACGGGCCCAGCCGCTCCGCGGCATGTGGGATCTTCCCGGACCGGGGCTCGAACCCGTGTCCCCTGCATCGGCAGGCGGACTCCCAACCACTGCACCACCAGGGAAGCCCAGGGCCTCTGCACTCTTGCCTCAGTTCTACCAGTATTAGCAACAGGCCTAACTGGTCTCCCTACACCCAGAATTTTTTTTCTGGCTTTTGTTTATATCTTGTTTCTTTTTCGAATTTAAAATTTGTATTTATATTGCAGTGTAGTTGATTTATAATGTTGTATAAGTCAGGTGTACAGCAAAGTGATTTTTAGTTATATAAATATATATACATATATCTATTCTTTTTCAGATTCTTTTCCCACACAGGTTATTACAGAGTATTGAGTAGAGTTCCTTGTGCTATATAGTGGGTCCTTGTTGATCATCTATTTTATATATACTTGTGTATCTGTTAATCCTAACCTCCTAATTTATCCCTCCCCCTCCCCCACCTTTCCCCTTTGGTAACCGTAATTTTGTTTTCTGTGTCTGTGAGTCTGTTTCTGTTTTGTAAGTAAGTTCATTTGCATCATTTTTTTAGATTCCACATATATGTGATATCATATGATATTTGTCTTTCTCTGTCTGACTTACTTCACTTAGTATAATAATCTCTAGGTCCATCCATGTTGCTGCAAATGGCATCATTTCATTCTTTTAGATGGCTGAGTAATATTCCATTGTATACATGTACCACATCTTCTTTATCCATTCATCTTTCTATGGACATTTAGGTTGCTTCCACGTCTTAGCTGTTGTATTGTAAATAGTGCTGCAGTGACACCCAGAATTTTTCAAGACAACCATTAGATCCTCCAACTCCTAAGCACAATGGTGAGGCATCAGTGGTGTGTTAGGTTTTGCCTCTAAGAATCTTTGGAAATGTGCTTTGAGGTTTTGCTCTCAATTATTCATTTTGTGTCATTTACAAAGACGTAAAAAGAAAGCAGCTACTTTAAATGACTAACTGCATTGGTGAGTCCATCAGCATCTCAAACCAATCCAATTACTAAGGAGTCCAGAAAGCTACATATGAGCAGAGGGCAAGTAAACCAATCAACCAACCACATTTGCATAAGCCTCCGTATAGTACCTTACCTCATTTAACCCCCATAACGCAGCTAGGGGACTATATCAGTCCCATTTGTGGATGAGAATAGAGGCTTGGAGAAGGTGAGTGAGTTAGTAAGTTGCCTAAAATCATACAG
Organism: Kogia breviceps; assembly: GCF_026419965.1. Lineage (NCBI taxonomy): Eukaryota > Metazoa > Chordata > Mammalia > Artiodactyla > Physeteridae > Kogia > Kogia breviceps. The sequence continues at coordinate 148,120,133 of NC_081312.1, forward strand.
CTAATAAATGGCAGAGTCTCCTAAGGCCTGATTCCAAACTCTTGCTTCTAAGGAGTACAGGATCCAGACTTACTCTAAGACATACAGTTGCACTTTTTATATTTGGAGAAACTACCCTAGGAGAGTACATTTGGCTTCCAGTTCTGGTTTGGCACGGACAAATGTTTCTTGGGAAAGTCATCCAACAGAGGTAGGCCTCAGTTTCCATCTTTGAGATAAAGGAATTAAAGTAGATAATCGCTAAGGTTTCTTCCAGCTCTGTGGTTCTTTTACAATCTATACCCCAGATTGCTTTTCACATTTGTGAAAGTGGCCCTGAAACCCAGGCAACATGGTTGTGTTATATTAATGAATCTTTATCAAATGGCCCCAGTTGTCCTCCATCCCCCCAAGTTAATCAGATCAGCTGGCACCAGTTTAATCAGAAGTTAAAAATGAACATTGAAGACAAAATGACAAACCAACAGTACTCTTTTTGTTGCTGTTCCCAAACACTTTTAAGGACAAGACAACAGTGTTACAGTATCACCACAGTGTACTAGTTCCAAGGGATATTAATAGGATCTCCTTGAAAAGGGAGTTTTTTGGTCACCGTGTTAAACAATGTCCAACAGGTTTCTTTTGTGGAAATCTTTTAATACTTACATATGTTATTAGCTATTAATATCCGGGAAGATTTCTCATCTCCAGGAACTAGTGCTCAGAACGCAGTTTTGGAGAACATCTTTCTAAAGCATTTGGGATCTACTGATTGTTTTCAGCACCTCAGAATTTATCCCCAAAGCAAAGTGTAGCTTTTGGTGATGGCTGTATGTACTAAACGTGATAGAAGATGACCAGGCCATTTGTTTTCTGATTAACCTAAATGCAAGAATGTCTACACAGCAGTTCTTCAAGTACTACCCTAGGAGATGATATCCTTATGCAACATCCAATCAAATTCACCATGGTAAATGGTAGAATGATGCTGGTTGCTTTAAAAGTTCTAGGAGTGGTCTTTTGAAAATGAATTCTCGATGGGATGTGAGCCACAGAAGGAAATTATTCATCTATTATTATTTGATGGTCATACTCCTCATTTTCTGAATCCAAAAACAGCTTCACTCATGGACATTTTTCATCAAACTTAACCCCTTACGACTCTTAGCGATTTTTGAAGTCAAATCTACCACTGTGGCAGATTGTATTTTCCAAAGATGCCTGCAATAATCCCATCCCACGTGCTTTTCCTGCCAGGAGACCTTGAGCCAGATCATAAAAATGTCATACACTTCTGCCTTGCTCTCTGGGGACAAACAAGCCCTGCAGAGAGACCACACTGAGAGACCACGTGTAGGTGTGCCTAGCCAGTGGCCCACATCAACTGCCAGACATATGAGTGATGATGTCTCCACCTGATTCCAACCTTCAGCCATTGAATCATCTGGGCCTTCTTCCCAGATGAGGACCCAGAATCACAGAACAAAGACAAGCTGTCCCCTCTCTGCCCTGTCAGAAGCCCTAACCCACAGAATCCACGAGCATAATAAAATCTGCTTCTGCAGATGCAACCAACTACAGGTCGAAATATTTGGAAAAAAAATTTCCAGAAAGTTCCAAAAAGCATAACTTGAATTTGCCCCATGCTGGTTAACTCTTAGCATAGCATTTACATTGTATTAGGTATAGTAAGTAATATAGAGATAGTTTAAAATATACAGAGGATGTGTGTAAGTAATGCCATTATGCCAAATACTATGCCATTTTATGTAAGGGACTTGAGCATACACGAATTCTGGTACCCTGAGGGGTCCTGGGATCAATCCCCCCTTGGATAACGAGGAACAACTATATTTTAGGTCCCTAAGGTTCAGGGTGGTTTGTTTGACAGTAACAGTAACTAAACAACTCCCAAAGGATAAAATTTGTTCCTGCCAAGGAAATTCAAAAGAATGTGCTAAAAAAGGTTTACTTTATGAATCTTTAGGATTTGAGATTTATAATCCTAGTATCTTAGACCCCTTTGTATTGAAGATTTTTGGATTGGTGCTCAAATCACCAGCATTTTAGCATTTGAATTTCCCCAAATCATAGTTTATTTGTCTAACAGAAAATTTCCAGGGATTTCAGAATACTAAAAAACTCGTAGCACCTCCAATTCAATGTCTAGAAGCAGGGCTCGTAAAATCAAATGCCTTCAGGGGCCTGACAGCTAAAAGAAATGAGTCCAGTAGAGACTCGGGAGCCTGGGGGAAATTAGAGAGTTCCAACAAAATTATTGGTTGTAACTTCTCCTAGAGGAAAGTGACCGGTTCCCAACTTCCCTTCTAAAACTTTAAAGTTTACTTATTGCAATGCCTGCCTTATGCCAGATCTCTTTTACAATCTCCAAAGGACACTCAGAGCCCTGGGTCATCCCCAGAATCTGAATTCTTTGGATTTTGAAACATGGATTCAAAGGTTCTTGTCAAATTAAACTCCCTGAGACTGATAAATATGCTGGTGCCACAGGGCAGTCTTGATCAGACACCTCAGCAGAATATTAGTCTGAGAACTAGAAATGGATTGTTTGCTCCATGGAATTTCATCAAGTTTCCAGGAATAAAATCCTTTTATCAATTCATAAATGTGGCTCAGGTTCCTGAGAATTCTGGGCTCTGTGACTGACAGCTTACCTCCTCTATCAACACGTCTGGTATGTATATTTATAGCAATCTGTGAACAAACAAGCAATTCCATGTTTATTGTTTTAAGATACAGTTTCACTCTTTCTGACTTACTTCACTCTGTTTGACAGTCTCTAGGTCCATCCACCTCACCACAAATAACTCAATTTTGCTTCCTTTTATGGCTGAGTAATATTCCATTGTATATATGTGCCACATCTTCTTTATCCATTCCTCTGTCGATGGACACTTAGGTTGCTTCCATGTCCTGGCTACTGTAAATAGAGCTGCAGTGAGCATCGTGGTACATGACTCTTTGGGGATTATGGTTTTCTCAGGGTATATGCCCAGTAGTGGGATTGCTGGATCATATGGTAGTGTTATTTTTAGTTTTTCAAGGAACGTCCATACTATTCTCCATAGTGGCTGTATCAATTTACATTCCCACCAACAGTGCAAGAGGGTTCCCTTTTCTCCACACCCTCTCCAGCATTTATTGTTTGTAGATTTTTTGATGATGGCCATTCTGACTGTCATAAAGAGTGAAGTAAGTCAGAAAGAGAAAAACAAATACTGTATGCTAACACATATATATGGAATCAAAAATAAAAAAAGGTTCTGAAGAGCCTAGGGGCAGGACAGGTATAAAGATGCAGACGTAGAGAATGGACTTGAGGACACGGGGAGGGGGAAGGGTAAGCTGGGACAAAGTGAGAGAGTGTTATGGACATATATACACTACCAAATGTAAAATAGATAGCTAGTGGGAAGCAGCCGCATAGCACAGGGAGATCAGTTTGGTGCTTTGTGACCACCTAGAAGGGTGGGATAGGGAGGGTGGGAGGGAGACGCAAGAGGGAGGAGATATGGGGATATATGTATATGTGTAGCTGATTCACTTTGTCATAAAGCAGAAACTAACACACCATTGTAAAGCAATTATACTCCAATAAAGATGTTAAAAAAATACAGTTTCAGCACTATTTACAATGGTCAAGACATGGAAACACCCTAAATGTCCATGACAGATAAATGAATAAAGACAGTATGGTATATATATATATATATACAATTGAATATTACTCAGCCATCAAAAAGAATGAAATAATGCCTTTGCAGCAACACGGATGGACCTAGAAATTATCATCCTAAGTGAAGTAAGTCAGAAACAGAAAGACGAATACTGTATGATATCATTTATATGTGGAATCTAAAATTTGATACAAATCAACATATCTACGAAACAAAAACAGACTCACACACATAGAGAACAGACTTGTGGTTGCCGAGGGGGAAGGGTGGAGGGGAGAAAAGGAATGGGAGTTTGGGATTAGCAGAGGCAAATTATTATATATAGGATGGATAAGCAGCAAGTTCCTACTGTATCGCACAGGGAACTATGTTCAATATCCTGTGACAAACCCTAATGGAAAAGAATATGAGACTATGAAAAAGAATATATATATGTATAACTGAGTCTCTTTGCTATACAGAAGAAATTAACACAATATTATAAATCAACTACACTTCAATAAAATCTTAAAAAAGATACAGTTTCAATTAATTGATTATTATTTTAATAGTTGTCTTTCCTTCTAGACCTGAAGCCTCCTTGGGGGAACCTTTACCAGTCTTGTTTGATGTTATATCTCCTGTGCTCAGCACAGCAGCTGGCACACACCAAGTACACACTAATAGTCAATGAATGAACAGTGTCCCATTCATTTAGCCAATGAACATACATTAAACACCTACTGTGTCAGGTATTAATCTTGGAGGTGGAGATAATATTACGAGCAATACAGGCCCAGCTCTGCCTTCATGGCACTTAACCATCTAGTGAGGGGAGGGGACTGGAGAAATACCCAAGTAAACAAAGAAACTTGATACTTTCAGGTAGTGCTAATAACTATGAAGAAAATCAAACAGTGTCCTGTGGCTGAGGGGAAAGTCAAGGGAAACCCTTAGAAAGACTGTTACTCAGTGAGCTGACTAATGAATGAGGGGGAGCCAGATGTTTATGCAAAGGGAAGAACAGTAGCAGTGGGATGAATGTTCCAGGGACAGAAATAGCCAGTGCAAAGGTCCTGTGGCAGAACTCACTTGGTTTATTTATGGGATATGGTTCATTGAGAACACAGTGTAGCCAGAGCACAGTGGAAGAGGGTCACATGGTAGGGCATCAAGTTGAGATGTTGGCAGAGGCAAAGCAGGAAGGACCTTGGAGGCCCTGATAGTTTGACTCCAGGGGCTGCAGAACAGCAAGCTGTTAACAAGAGTCAAAGGAGCTGGTCGGCCCAGGCCTGTCCCTCGTGGACCTAAAATAACATATAGATACACATGCAACAGGAACAGAAACTTCACTAGTTACAGCTGCAATCTCCCAGGTTGCAACCTCTCACACCAGGCCTCTGAACTTTAAGACACCTGACCTCGCTGCTGCCTTTCTTTGGGATCAGCTGCCAGCAATACAACTCACTAGCTCCAGAAATTTAGAGGTCTGAGTTCTTGTGGGGGCATAATCGTCATTATCATTACAACAATAAAAAGCATCCTGAGCTGATTTATTGTAGGTTGAACGAATCAGGCTGAAATATCAGGACTACTTGGGGTTAGCAGGCTGCGACAGTCCAAGAGCCCCCTCCTCCCTCAAGCCAGAGCTCCCAGCCTCTCTAACGAACGAGTCTCCCCCTCCTACACGCTCCGCCCTCTGCCTATTTACAGCTGAAGCAGCAACCTAGGCGGCTGCTCCTGTCTCCAGACTCCCAGATCCTCACCTTATCTTCTGTGGCAGGGAACACTCTGGCCTCTGTGAACAAGACCTAGTGGGTATGTGTCTGGAGAAAGGGGGGAACAGGAAGGGGGAAATGGGTGTAAAAACTTAAGAGATGGGGGCTTCCCTGGTGGCGCAGTGGTTGAGAGTCCGCCTGCCGATGCAGGGGACGCGGGTTCGTGCCCTGGCCCGGGAAGATCCCACATGCCGCGGAGCGGCTTGGCCCGTGAGCCATGGCCGCTGAGCCTGCGCGTCCGGAGCCTGTGCTCCGCAACGGGAGAGGCCACAGCAGTGAGAAGCCCAAGTACCGCGAAAAAAAAAAAAAAAAGACAAGAGATGGGAGGATGTGGTTGCGGCGATGTGGTTGAAGAGACTAGGCAAGGTGAAGGGATTTGTAATCAGATGAGGTTAGAGTTATCTGGAATATTCAAGGGGGATAAAGCAGAAATTGGGTACAATCTTTGGAAGGGTGAAAGGGACCTGTATACATTTTACATTAAAAGGTCAATGTGAAAAATAATCCGTAACTTGTGTTATAACCAATAGCTTGGTCCCTTAAGAGAGACAGCCAAATTCGAGCTTTGGGGCAAAGTTTCACAAATTCGTGATACATTTTATGTGAACTTTTTGATAGTAACCGTGCTACTGTGCAAAGGCCAATGATTTTGCAATGATAGATGACCAGCAAGAGCCATGCAGGTTAATACATACTGGGAAAGGGGTTCCAGGCCAGTTACCATGCCAAATGTGAGATTTCAAAATAATCAATCATGAGATTTGGGAGTTAAAAGGGAATTTAGACATCCTTTAATCTAGAGGGAACAAAACTGACCCACTTGCCTGAACATGTTTTGCATGTAAAGGGGTTCGGGCAGGCACGCTGTCTCCATTGGCCCAGTCCTCACCTCTCCCTAATGCTCGCCTCACATGAGCCAGCTTCAGGAATTGTGGTACTTGGTTGGGCCCTGGAGGATTTGAGGTTGTGACACTGGTCAACTAAGAAAACTCATTTTACTAGGGAGGAAGGGAGAAGTCTCCCGTAATACGTCAGTGAAACAATTAGCTATCTGTGAACAATGGATAATATGGGGGTGAATGACCTAAGGGTTAATTTTAAGGTAAGAGGCTTGAGGAGAATTTGTTCAGACCAATTGGAATAGGAAAAAATTATAAAGTTTTAAATAGGTGCTAGTCTTTCTTTCCTAAAGCAGTTTAACAGAAACTCTCTTCAGTCCCAACTCTTTTGTGAGGTAGATTTTACAAATGTAACTATAGCCACTTTACAGATTAAAAAATGGAGGCAAAGTGCCTTAATTTAATACCCATATCTTGATTCAGAAAATCCTCCAAAACCTGCGATCTATTATAAAGTCAGTCTGATAAGCAAGCTTCGTAAATCATGCAAGCAGTAAAGTTAGTGTCCTGCAGTTTAATAGCAATGACCCCGTCAAGTGTTTTGGTTCTGGGAATCCCAGGATTAACTTTCCAGCGAATAAAGGTAGTAAAGATCTCTCCTCTCCTGTTTCTTCCCTCTCTTTACATCTCAGGAATTTCTTTCTTTCTTTTTCTTTTTCTCAATGCCTCTCTTTTCCAAAACAAGAAAATCTGTTCCTAGTTTTTTCTTAGTCCTTTACAGTTGTGGATTGTACTGATTCATTAGCTGATTATACAGTAACATGAATGCATTTCCATGTTTGTGTTACTCTGGCCAGTTATTTGCATTTGAACACTTTATTTCGCAGAGAAGATTTGTTCTCTAAAGGGTTAAGACTCAGGTGAGAAGTTTATTTTGGGTGAGGAGTAGGAATCAGGAAGCAGCCTTTACTCTCAAGTCTATCTGAAAATGTACTTGATTCACTTTTTGGAACCTGAAAGAAAGTCCCCTTCCTCCCTTCCCTCCCTTTTCTGTTGAGAAGAGGCCGGTTAGGGCATGTAAGTGAGAGGAGAAGTTTCCAGAAGGGGTACGCTGTTCTGGTTGAAGAGTCATAGTACCCTGAGCTGCTGAACAGGACTGAGAGGCATTAGCCTTCCCTTCATTTTGTTCATTTTTCATTTTCTCCTATTTAACATTTCTCCTAAATTAACATTCACTAGAATTTCCCGAGGGTAACTACACTCCTTTTTTAAAAATTTATTTATTTGTTTATTTATTTATTTATTTATTTTGTGTGTGTGTGTGTGTGTGTGTGTGTGTGTGTGTGTGTTACGCGGGCCTCTCACTGTTGTGGCCTCTCCCATCGCGGAGCGCAGGCTCCGGACGCACAGGCTCAGCGGCCATGGCTCACGGGCCCAGACGCTCCGCGGCACGTGGGATCCTCCCGGACCGGGGCACGAACCCGCGCCCCCTGCATCGGCAGGCGGACTCTCAACCACTGCGCCACCAGGGAAGCCCTACACTCCTTTTTTAAAAAATTTTTTTGAAGTATAGTTGATTTACAATGTTGAGTTAATTTCTGCTGTACAGCAAAGTGATTCATATATATATATATATATATATATATATATATATATATATATACACATTCTTTTTAAATATTCTTTTCCATTACGGTTTATCATAGAGTATTGAATACAGTTCTCTGTGCTATACAGTAGGACCTTGTTTATCCATTCTATATGTAATAGTTTACATCTGCTAACCCCAAACTCCCACTCTATCCCTCCCTCAACCCCTTTCCCCTTGGCAACCACAAGTCTGTTCTCTATGTCCATGAGTCTTTTTCAGTTTCATAGTTACGTTCATTTGTATCATATATTAGATTCCATATATCTGTGATATCTATGGTATTTGTCTTTCTCTTTCTGACCCCTTTCTTGAAGTCCCAGAAAACATCCCTAGGCCTCCTGTGGTTCCACCCTCTGTTGACAAGGTTTCTATGACATAGAGCTAGTGTAGAGATGGGACTAGGATTTTCCTGGTTATCCAAAGCAATACTGCTCTCAGGAGTATATGTCAATTCCAATCTCATATACACACTACTGTATTTAAAATAGATAACTAATAAGAACCTACTGTATAGCACAGGAAACTCTACTCAATACTCTGTAATGACCTATATGGGAATAGAATCTAAAAAAGAGTGGATACATGTATATGTATAACTGATTCACTTTGCTATACAGAAGAAACTAACACAACATTGTAAATCAACTATACTCCAATAAAAATTAATCTAAAAAAAACTGCTCTCAGGGGCTCACATATGAAAGGCAAATGAATTTAACAATAGTAAACAGACTTGTTAAACTTTTTTTTTTTTTACTGAAACGTTGTAAGAATAGTACAGAGAACTTCGGTGTACTCTGTACCCAAATTTACCAGTGTTTCAACATTTGTTTTATTATTCTCTCTCTCTCTTCTCTCCCTCCCTCACAAAGCCCCACCACTATTTTGCAATTATTTTTTTACCCATTGGAGAGCAAGTGGAAAATATCATGGGCCTTCAGTGTATATTTCCTAAGAACAAGGATATTCTTTTACATAACTACAATATAATTTTAAAATTCCAGAAAGTTAATATTGATAAGATAATTTAATCTAATCTATAGTCTATATTCCAGTTTTGTCAATTTTCCAAATAATATTTCCCTCACCATATAAAATCATATGCTGTCTGTAGTCTCCTTTAATCTGGAATAGTTCTTCAGTCTGTCTTTGTCTTTCATGACACTGACCTTTTTGAAGAATGTAGGCCAATTATGTTATACGTTCTTCAATTGTTTTATCTAGTGTTTCCTCACTAGAATTCAAATTATGTATCTCCAGCTAGATCATTACTTGGTGATTTTGTGGTCTCCCCAGACTATCACACCTGGAGACACATGATATCTGTCAGCATCTATTGGGTGATGTTAATTTCAACCACCCAGTCATTGTTTATTTCTTCACTATATATTCATTGCTTGTACTCTTGCAGCCAACCAACAATCTTTGGAGACAATAAGACCATACAAATACCCTGCTCCTCATCAAATTTTCCCTCTAGATTTAGCATCCACTCTTTTCCATGATGGTTGCAAAATAGTAATTTCCCAGTTATACCACCACTGACTCTACATTTATTAAATGACATTTGTTGTAAGAAAGAGCTTTCCCTTCTATGACACTCTTCGTTTACAGCTTTAGTGATATAATTCACCCTTTTGAAGTATACGATTCAGTGGGTTTTCTTCTTTTTAAAAATTATGGTAAAATATACATAATATAAAATTTACCATCTTAACCATTTTTCTTTTTCTTTTTTTTTTTTTGTGATACGCGGGCCTCTCACCGCTGCGGCCTCTCCCGCCGCGGAGCACAGGCTCCGGACGCGCAGGCTCAGCGGCCATGGCTCACGGGCCCAGCCGCTCCGTGGCACGTGGGATCCTCCCGGACCGGGGCACGAACCCGCGTCTCCTGCATCGGCAGGCGGACTCTCAACCGCTGCGCCACCAGAGAAGCCCTTAACCATTTTTAAGTTATAGTTCAGCAGTATTAAATACATTCACATTGTTGTGCAACCATCACCATCATCTGTCTCCGTAACTCTTTCCTCTTATAAAACTGAAACCCTATACCCATTAAACAATAACACCCTTCTCCCCTGCCCTGAGCACTTGGCAACCACCACTAATACTCTCTGACTTTATGATTTTGTCTACTGTAAGTACTCTCAGTGGAATTATATGGTATTGATCTTTTTGTGACTGGCTTATTTAACTTAGCATAACGTCCTCAAGGATCATCGATGTTGTCTCATATTGCAGAATTTCTTTCCTTTTTAAGGCTGAATAATATTCCTCTGTGTGTGTGTGTGTGTGTGTGTGTGTGTGTGTGTGTTTACAACTTATACATACCACATTTTCCTTATCTATTCACCCATTGATGGACACTGGGTTGCTTTCAAGTTTTAGCTATTGTGAATAATGCTGCCATGAACATGAGTATACAAATATATTTTCCAAACCCTGCTTTCAATTCTCTTGACTATACACCCAGAAGCGGAATTCCTGAATCATATGATAATTCTATTTTTAATTGTTTGAGGAACTGCCTTACTGTTTTTCACAGTGACTATGCCATTTTACATTCCCACAACAGTGCACAAGGTTTCAATTTCTCCACATCCTCACAAACACTTGTTGTTTTCTCTTTCTTTGGTAGCAGCCATCCTAATGCATGTGAGGTGGTATCTCATCATAGTTTTGATTTGCATTTCCTAATTATTTGTGATGTTGAGCATCTTTTCATGTGCTTATTGGCCATTTGCATATCTTCTTTGGAGAAATGTCTACTCAGATCTTTGCCCATTATTGAACTGGGTTGTTTGTTTTTTTTCTTCTTGAGTTTTAAGGGTTCTCTATATATTGGGGATATTAATCCCTTATCAGATATGTGATTTACAAATATTTTCTCTTACTCTGTGGGTCACCATTTTACTCTGTGGGTAGTGTCTTTTGATACACAAATTTTTTAAATTTTCATGAAGTCTTATTTGTCTATTTTTTCTTTTGTAACCTGTGCCTCTGGTGTCAAAATCTTGCAAGCTCTGAATCTGGCTGGTGGGAACTGAGTGTACATTGTACCATTTTCTCTATATGTATAGGATTTTTCTCCTGTTTCACTGTCCTGGGCTCCCCAATCCTGCTTTGCCCACCCTGGGTCATCCTATCTGGGGACAAGGTCTGTCTCCCCACTGGATGATGAACCGCATGAGAGAAAGGGCTGGGCTATCTCTGTTACCACCTTGTCCTCAGCATCACCCAGCACAGTGTGACAAATTAGATGAACCAGTGAACTAGTATGTTCATTGTGTAGAGAAGTCATCATGTCAATTTAATAGAAAATACTAAATATTGTGTATCAGTTTTCTACTTTGGACCAGACTTATGCTAACTGCATTGTATTATTAATAGTTGTTATTAGTAGTAACAACACCAAATAATAGTTAATCATGACAAGCCATGAAATTACTTGCTTTTCTCTAAATGCTCCACCCTCTTCAGTCATACTCTCTCCACCCATGCTCCCCCTCCAGTCATATTCCTTCCACCTCTCCTCCATTTCCAATTCTTCATCCATTACTCTTTCCTCTCCTCCTTAAGAAGTAGAGGATTTAAACAACACAATTAACCAACCTGATCTAACAGACTTACACAGAACACTACCCCAAAACAGCAGAACACACATTCTTCTCAAGTGCACATGGACATCTTCCAGGGTAGACCACATGTTAGGCCACAACTCAAGTCTCAATAGATTTAAAATTAAGATATCATACAAAGTATCTTCTTTGACTACAAATGGGATGAAGTTAGGAATAAATAACAAAAGTAAAGCTGTTTATCTATTCACATGATAATGGGCATTGGGTTTTTCCAGTTTAGAATTACCACGATTAAAGTTGCTATCAACTTTTGTGTACAAAGCTTTGCATGGACATATGTTTTTGTCTCCCTTGGGTGTTTACGCAAGGGGAAGAAAAATGGCTTGTTATGAGTGAAACTGAGTATATTTTTTTTTTTTTTTTTTTTTTTTTTTTTTTTGCGGTATGCGGGCCTCTCACTGCTGTGGCCTCTCCCGTTGCGGAGCACAGGCTCCGGACGCGCAGGCTCAGCGGCCATGGCTCACAGGCTTAGTTGCTCCGCGGCATGTGGGATCTTCCCGGACCAGGGCACGAACCCGTGTCTCCTGCATCGGCAGGCGGATTCTCAACCACTGCGCCACCAGGGAAGCCCCTGAGTATATTTTAAATGCCATTTTTCTATCTTTTGTGATTGTCCATTCATTTTGCTAATTTTTCTATAATGTTTTTGGTCTTATTTATTTTTAAATTTCTTTGTCTATTGGGAGTATTAGACCTTCCTTTTATATATGTTACAAATATTCTCTCCCAACTTGTCATTTGTATACTAATTTTTCTTAAGGTTTTCTATGCAAAGTTAAAAAAAATTTTTATGTAGTCAAATGTATTTGTTTTTACTTTAATTGCATCTGGATTTTGAATCATAGTTAAAAGTCCTTTCTCTTTATCCACATTACAGAGAAATTCACCCATGTTCTTCTAGTATTACTGGCTATCCAGCTGTACCAAAATATCAAAAGTCCAATTTTTTTTTTGGCCCCAGTGATTTGAAAAAATCACCTTTATCATACACTATATTTCCATGTGTACTTGGTGTTATTCTGGATTTTCCATTCTATTCCTTTGATCACCCTAATTCATGTGCCAGCATCATGTTGTTTAAAGAATAGGGGCCTTTTTTTAGTATGTTTTAATTACCTGGTAGGACAAGTCCCTTCCCTTTCCCCCCGGCAGCAGAACTACCTTCTCAGATTTTCTGACTATTGTCGTGTGTTTATTTTTCTACATGAACTTTGGTATCAACCAGTCTAGCTCTAGGGAGACAAAAGTTTGTTAGTAATTTTTGGGAGATCATGTTAAATTTATGAGTTAACATAGGGAAAAACATATTTTTATGATGATTAGATGTTCTAACCATGAGCAAGCAAGGGATATCTTTCCTTTTGTTAAAATTTTCTTTGGTTGAACAAGATATGTTTGAGGTAAGTATGTTAGAAAACTGAACCAGAAATTACTTCCACAAGACATAACAAAAAACAAGAAGTCTATCTTGCTTTCTTTCCAATAAAGGAAAGCAGCAATTTAAAAACAATAGTAGGGCTTCCCTGGTGGTGCAGTGGTTGAGAATCCACCTGCCGATGCAGGGAACACGGGTTCATGCCCTGGTCCGGGAAGATCCCACATACCGTGGAGCAGCTGGGCCCGTGAGCCATGGCCACTGAGCCTGCGCGTCGGGAGCCTGTGCTCCGCAATGGGAGAGGGCGCAACAGTGAGAGGCCCGTGTACCACAAAAAATAAATAAATAAATAAATAAATAAAAACAATAGTAATACACTACTCGATTAGCTTTAATTGTCTTCAGGAATCATTAAACATCTTAGTCTGCAGCATTCAAGTTTCCTGGATGTTACTTCCTTGAGTCTTCTCTGTGTCAATATGAAGGGCAGTTGCTTCTCGATATAAATAATAAGCCTAATCAGTCTAAGGCTTTTTGGTTTTTTAAGGAGACCTTGGAGAATTCCCTGGCAGTCCAGTGCTTAGGACTCTGCACTTTCATTGCCATGGGCATGAGTTCAGTCCCTGGTCGGGGAACTGAGATCCCACAAGCCAAGTGGTACAGCAGATAGGTAGGTAGGTAGGTAGGTAGATAGATAGATAGATAGATAGATAGACAGATATTGAGTCCCTTTAAGAATCTGAAAGCCATGGACTCCCTGTGTCCCAAAATACATTAGCTCAAACATTTTTCATATGGGAAAAGAGGGCGGAGACTCCACGAAGCTAATTCTTAGGTGCTAATTTTGAACCCCTGTACTATGGATTATATATTACAGGCTTACAAACCTAGTGCTGTGTAGGCAATATCCAGGTTTGGGCACTTTACCCACTGATATTAATTTGTATTGCTCATAATTTCCTATTTCTCCTGAGGGATCTGTAGTTTAACATAATTTGGATCTGAGCAGATTTTAATTTGGCAAAGCTCCACCAAGAAGATCACAGTTTTGTCCCTGTGAAAGTAGTAAGAAAGAGACTTCTTCCTCTACTGGTGGTTAATCTAATTCCATACTAAGAATCTAAACTTTAGATTCTAAAGGATTTGTACATTGAGAATAAAATACTTGATGCCACACCCATACATATTCTGAGGATTACGGTAGAGGGGGCTATGTCTAGGGAGCCCCATGTCAGGTTTTAATCTCCTTCAGGTTTGGAAACCTCACTGTAGAGCTGACAATTCTAGCATCCCAAGGCAAGAAGGCAAATAACAGAATTGCTGCTGTGGCCAGTATCCTTCAGATTCTCACAGATACTAAATCTGAATGCTGTAGTAGGGACAAGAGTAAGACACCCCTAGAATCCTGGGTCATGGTGATCCTCTGAAGGCTAACCTGGGGACATTTCCATTTGATATCCCATTCTAAGGACTTGCACAGGATGCCTGCTGGGGAGATGAGGCTGGAGAGGGAGATATGCAGGGACCGATGGTAAAAGGCCTTGTTTACCACCAGACAGTTAACGATTTTATTCTGAGACAAAGGGAACCACTTAAGTAGAATGACATGATCAGACCTGCTTTTGGGGTTAATCACTCTGGCTGTTGGAGAGTGGAACTGGGGCTGGAGAGAACATCTAAAGCAAAAAGACTAATCAGGATGCTGTATTAGAGCAACATCGAGGGCCTTAAAAGGCAGTGGCAGGCCTGAGATAAGACTAAAAGGATTTGAGGGTTGTATTAGGAGGACCCATCCAGGATGGCTGGGTACACTGACAAGGATGTGGCAGTGTGTTGGGCCTTGTAGATCACACCCTGTGAGTTCTATTTTCCCTAGCTAAATGATCTCCCTCAAGGACATTTTTCCACCTCCTGCCTGACTGCAAAAGGAATAAAATATTCTTCAGTCCCAAGTGCTATCAGTGTGAAGACACAGACAAGAAAGAAGAGAGGAAATGGGAAGTAGAAGTCACAGAGGTGTCAGCTATGGTAAGGTGGTCATCATATTGCAGCATATAAATGTATCAAATCAATACATTATACTCCTTAAGCTTATACAATGTTATATGTTAATTATATCTCAATAAAAACTTAAACTAAACAAAACAGAATATGTTCTGATGGTTTGGAGGCCAACATTGTCACTGTGTTTAGTGATTTCTGAGCCATTGGCTTAACCCACATTCTCACTGGTCCAAGGTTGGGGCATGTTTGTGCTAATAGTGTGTTTGTGTAGTGTGCTTTTGCTTTCAAAATACTTCTATTTTCATTCTCCTTTTTACTCATCCAAGAATAACTTTCTTATTTTTTCCACTGGGTCAACTGGCAGTTTGTATTGGACTATATTAAAACCATTTTCCAAATGGCTTTGCCATGGTTTGAGTTTCCCTAAACACTACCACTTCTGCAGATCTGACCAACTTTATTTTACTTAGTGAGTAATAACGTACATGCAGCAAAGTGCATAAAGTACACAATCTTAAGCATTTAGTTTGAGTTTTTACATACGTATACATCTGAATAACCACCATTGAGGTAAAACTGTAGAATACTTCCTGCACCCTATGAGATTCTTTTGTGTACTTTTCATTCTTTTCCTTGAGGGTTAATCACTATTCTGACTTCTAAAAACATCTTTTAGTTTAGCTTGCTCTTAAACTGTATGTAAATTGAATGACATACTAGAATTTTTTGTGTGTCTGGCTTCTTTCGTGCAACACAATATCTATGAGATTTCTCCATCTTGTGTTGGAGCCTTTTGTTTTTAATTGATGGGTAGTATTCCATTACATAAATTATCATTATTTATCTGTGTGATGAATATTTGCATTGTTTCATATTTTGGATATTATGAATAAAGCTGCTTTGAATATAATGTACAAATTAGAGGGCATAGGCATTTCTTTGGGGGATAAAAAATAGAATTGCTATATCCTTAACCAAATGCATATTTAACTCTTGTAGAAACTAACAAATGGTTTTCCAAAGAGATTGCATCATTTTGCAGCTCCCACGGACAATATATGAGATTTACATCCTTGAAAACCCTTGATATTGTCAGTCATCTAAATCTTAGCCTTTCTGGGGAGGGAATAGTGGTCTCTCATTGTGGTTTTTTATTTTTATTTATTTACTTTTTTTTTTTTTTTGCGCTACGCGGGCCTCTCACCGCTGTGGCCTCTCCCGCTGCAGAGCACAGGCTCCGGAGGCGCAGGCTCAGCAGCCAAGGCCCACGGGCCCAGCCGCTCCGCGGCATGTGGGATCTTCCTGGACCGGGGCACGAACCCGCGTCCCCTGCATGAGCAGGCAGACTCTCAACCACTGCGCTACCAGGGAAGCCCTATTTTTATTTTTTATATTGGAATATAGTTGATTAACTATGTTGTGTTAGTTTCAGGTGTACAACAAAGTGATTCAGTTATATATACATATATGTGCGTCTATTCTTTTTCAAATTATTTTCCCATTTAGGTTATTACAGAATATTGAGCAGAGTTCCCTGTGCTATACAGTAGGTCCTTGTTGCCTATCTATTTTAAATATAACAATGTGTACATGTCAATCTCAAACTCCCAATCTATCCCTCCCTATCACCCTTCCCCCCTGGTAATCTCGTTGTGGTTTTAATCTGCATTTCCCTGATGAGGCATATAAATCCCTGTTGAGCTTTACTTATGTTTATTGCCCACGTAGATAGCCTTGTTTTCCAAATTCCTGTTCAAGTCTTTGCCCATTTTTTTTTTTGAGTCGGTTGCCTTTTTTCTTATTGCTTTATAGGAGTCTTTTGTTTTTTTTTTAAGGTGGTCTGAATCCTTTGTCAGATGTGTGTATTGCAAATATCTTCTACTCTGTGACTTGCAAGCAAATTTATTTATAAGCACATGGATTTATGATATGATTAGAACAGTAGGTTTAATCTTTTTCACTTTTTCTGGCCTTGAATGCCTTTGGAAGTCTGCCTATGAAGCCTATGAATTCCTAAGAATAATAATTTAAAATATATAAATGAAACTACATAATAATTCAAAGGAATCCAATAATCTTGAAATATAAAATATTTCTAAATTATGGCATCTGTTCCATTTTTTTAAATTAATTAATTAATTAATTTATGGCTGCATTGGGTCTTTGTTACTGTGCACGGGCTTCTCATTGAGGTGGCTTCTCTTGTTGTAGAGCACAGGCTCTAGGCACACGGACTTCAGTAGTTGTGGCACGCAGGCTTCAGTAGCTGTGGCATGAAGGCTCTAGAGCTCAGGCTCAGTAGTTGTGGCGCACGGGCTTAGTTGCTTCGCAGCATGTGGGATCTTCCTGGACCAGGGCTCGAAGCCATGTCCCTTGCATTGGCAGGCGGATTCTTAACCACTGTGCCACCAATGAAGCCCCATTTGTTCCATTATTGGCACATAAAAAGATCTAGTGGTAGATCTAATAATTATCATCATTTCAAAGTAGGAATGGCTATAAATGATGTCTTGAGATATATGTTTCAGCTTTAATGTGATACAAAAATATCTATAGTTTCTGTTGACAATAGTCATGGGTTCTACCATTACTATGGTTTGTTGCTTACATTCACAATGGAAAGAAATACTAAATTTCAGTTAGATGTTAGTAAAAATTAAAATGTTCTTTTCTCACCAAGCTCACAGACCCAGTGAGTTCTATGTGTGCATCTCAGATGAAGATTCTCTGTGATCCGAAGGATACCATTGCTGATAGGATAGACTAGAAGAAGAGATAAGCTAGAGGCAGGGAGAACATGTCAACGGTCCAGACAAGTTTGAATGGAGGCCATTGTAGTGGGGTTAAGGGCAGTGTCTACTATTTGGAAATAGAATTGAGGTGTGTGTGTGTTGGGAGTAGGTGGGGCGATGACTGGGAAAGCAGGAGGGAGCCCTGACTAGAGGAGTTCACTGAGGTTCGGAGACTGGGTAAGAGGACTGTTGGCAGGCCAAGCCACGCTAACTCTTACCTAGATTGCAGTAATAGCCTACTAACTGGCTAGTAGTGTCTGTCTTTATCCCCCACAGTCTAATTTCAACAGAACAGTCAAAGTGGACTTTTAGAATGTAAGTAAGATTACATAATGTCTCTGCTCAAAGCCCTGCAATGACCAAAGTCCTTACAATAGTCCTTAGGGCACCACATGGTCTGAACCTCCGTCCTCTTTCTGACTTCATCTCCTACTGTCTCCACTGCCTCTCTTCTCCCTCCCTCCCCATTCACTGTTTCAGATACAGGTGCTCTTCTCAAACAAACAAGGGAGTGTTCCTGCCTTGGGCCTTTGCACTGACTCTTTTTCAGTCTGGGACAGTCTTCCTTAACCACATGCTAATTCCCTTAACTCCTTCAAGTCTTTGCTCAAACCTCTTCAAGTTCTTTCTTCCTTAACCTCCTTCAAATCACACTAGTGAGGCCTACCTTGACAACCCTATTTGAAATAGCATCTCTGTAAACAAGAAGGACCCTATGGGGCCTTTCTGGGACAGACCCCTCCCCCATATCCTCTGCTTTAGCTCCTCTCTGAAATTCCTAGATAATAGTATCCAATACATATTTCCTGAGATGCTAAAACCACTACCTCATGGAAGAAATTAACTACTTGATGATCATAAGAATGTAGCCCCCAGACCTACTGGCACCTAAGAATTGATAATGTTAACCCCTGTGAAACCACTTTGTTACCTCACCATCAAACAATCAGAGAACTGTGCACAAGCTGATCACATACACTGGGACACCCCTCCCTCACTTTGCCTTTAAAAGTGGTCTGCTTTGGGCTTCCCTGGTGGCGCAGTGGTTGGGAATCCGCCTGCCAATGCAGGGGACATGGGGTCGTGCCCCGGTCTGGGAAGATCCCACATGCCGCGGAGCAGCTGGGCCCGTGAGCCATGGCCGCTGAGCCTGTGCTCTGCAATGGGAGAGGCCACAACAGTGAGAGGCCCGCGTACTGCAAAAAAAAAAAGGTTTGCTGAAACCCTTTGGAGAGTTCGAGGGTTTTGAGCATGAGCCACCTGTTCTCTTTGTCTGGCACCATTACAATAAACGCTGCACTTTCCTTCACCATAACCCAGTGTCAGCAGATAGGCTTTACTCCATATGGGTGAGTGGTCCCAAGTTTGGTTTAGTAACATTTCCTCAAATCCCACTTACTCTGATTTTTTTTTTCCTGCCTTTTACATACTGTATCACTTATTCAATTTCTTGTCTATCTTCTCTCACTAGAATGGAAGCTCCATGAGAACAGAGATCTTTGTTTTGGTCACTGTGGTCCCAGATATCAAGAATAGTGGTTGGTACATAGCAGGTGCTCAATAGATACTGTATGAATGAATAGGGGATGGTGATGCAGCTCCAAAAAAGGAAAGGCAGGAGAGAAGTAGAAGCTTTCAGGAAACAAAGAGAATGTTATTGATTTAATATTTTAAGGAAAGATCCGTGGGTCATCCTGGTGGATACCTGGGTGGTCTGGAGTTCGAGGGAAAGGACTATTGGTACAGAATTTTAGATTTGGAAGTTGATCAGCATGTGGGAGATAGCTGAAACTTGGGCTTGTTCATAGAGAACCTGTTGACTAATGACAGAAGGAATTTGGGAGGAAAAGTAACACTTAAAAAGTAGTCAGAAAAAATGTGATAGCAAAACAAAGAACACTAGAAAGAGCTATCAGAAAACATACAGTAATTATTAAATTTAAAAGTGGAAAAGTATGGTAATCCAGGGAAATAGGCAGGGCAAAATATATTTCAAAATTAGATTTTAAAAATGTATAATGGGTTTTTCTAATTCTGTGAAACAGTGGGGTTTTGTGTATGTTACAAATGTTTTGTTTCAGTATTGTTTGTATTTTCTACTTGACCTGACACAAAGGTGCCATATCAAATTTCTATGAATTCTTGAGTCTCAGAGGAGAAATGGTAATTATATGGTTTAATTCTAAGCAATCACATATTTAAAATGTACTCGGAGGTTTAAGTGTAAAATGCAAAGAGACTGATGTGAAGTAGGTTGTATTTTTTTAGAAAATGTATCAAAGTGACGAGTAGTCACATTATATAGTGCACTTAATTTAGAGAACTCACCTAGAGTCTTTGAGTAAGAGAAAGGAGAGTTAGGTATGAGAGAGAAGAGTGCAGGCACTGCTATCTGCCATCCCCCTCAACTAATATTTTTTCTATGTGAGCATGAGAAGTAAGGCTTGAAGAGGTGATTCCATTAGCTGGTATTAGGTTTCACATGCTCTTAGGGTAAGCGTTTCACTGTATTAAGTGTAATTCTAGGGTTTCATGTAAACTTTTGTAATCAACTTGTCAAAGTCCATTTAAAAATCTTGTAGAGGGCTTCCCTGGTGGCGCAGTGGTTGGGAGTCCGCCTGCCGATGCAGAGGACGCGGGTTTGTGCCCGGGTCTGGGAGGATCCCACATGCCGCGGAGTGGCTGGGCCCGTGAACCATGGCCGCTGAGCCTGCGCGTCCGGAGCCTGTGCTCCGCAACGGGAGAGGCCACGACAGTGAGAGGCCTGCGTACCACAAAAAAAAAAAAAAAAAAAGGAAAAATCTTGTAGAGATTTTGATTGAGGTTGTATTTAACTTATAGATTGAGAAATCTTTGTGCGTGTGTGTGTATGTATTTGTTTTCATGTTTATTTTACAGGTAATTTGTAACAATTATACAAAAATCAGAAAATACATACTATAAACATGAAGAAGATAAAAATCACTTAGATTGATTGAGGTATCTTATCTTTAAACACTGAGTCTTCCTATCCAGGAACATGGTCTGTCTTTCCAGCTATTTAAATATTTTATGTCATTTTGGTTTTGCTGTTGTTGTTTTCCCATGTAAATCTTCAACATTTTTCATTGGTTTTCTTTCTTTCTTTTTTTTTTTTTCCACAGTACGCGGGCCTCTCACTGTTGTGGCCTCTCCCGTTGCGGAGCACAGGCTCCGGACACACAGGCTCAGCGGCCATGGCTCACGGGCCCAGCCGCTCCACGGCATGTGGGAATCTTCCCAGACCGGGACACGAACCCGTGTCCCCTGAATCAGCAGGTGAACTCACAACCACTGTGCCACCAGGGAAGCCCTATTGGGTTTATTTCTAAGTGATGTAATGGTTTTGTTGCTGAAATGAATGGCTCCCTTTCCCCTAACATTTTCTTATAGATTATTTTTGGAGTGTTAGAAGCTATTAATTTTTCAAATGTTGATCACATATTTGACCATGGTACTAAATTCCCTTATTTGTTCTACTAATTTAACCATAACCTCTGAAATAGTTTTGTTTCAACCTTTGCATTTACTTGTATCTTATGTCTTTCTTCCTGTTTTAGTGCGTTGACTAAAGCCTCAAATACAATAATGAATAGTAATGGTGGAAGTAGGTATTCTTATCTTGTTCTTTCAAAGGGATGGTTGCTTTGAATGTCTCACTATTAGGATGATGCTTGCCATAAGGTTGTGGTAAATTCTCTATAAGGAAGTTTTCCTGTCTTGTTAGCTCTCTAAGGCATTTTGATAGGAAAGGTATTAAATTTTATCAAGTTCATTTTTCAGCATAAGATGATCATTTGGTTTCTGTTTCTTTAATCAGATAGTATGGTGATTTGTATTAATAGACTTCATAATGTTGAAGCAATTCTGTATTTCTAGAATAAACTCTCTTGTCGATGTGATATTCCTTTAATATACTGCCATATTCTGTGCTAATACTGTATCTGGGATACTTGTTTCTGTGTTCATAAATGACATTTGTTTCTTCGGGGGTTTTTGGGGGGAAGCAGTGCTTTCCATTTTGGTTTGTTATCAGGATTATGTTGGTCTCAGAATGAAATAGGAAGCTTTTTATCCTTTTCTTTGCCCTGGACAGTTTGTATAACAAAAGAATTACCTGTTCTTCAGTGGTTTGGTAGAACTCTCTCTAACTCTTCTGGGCCTGTTATCTTTTTTGAAGAAGTAGATATTTGACTAACTTCTCTATTTCTTAGATGATGATTAGTCTAGTCAGGTTCTCTACCTATTCTTGATTCCATATTATAAGTTTATATTTTCCATAAGATTATCCACTTCATATTAATTTTATAATTATATAAATTACATAAATAAAAATTTGTGCTAATTAAATTATCTTCTGTAGCTGTGGTTAGGTCATCTCTTTAATTTCCAATGTTGTCTGTGTTCTCTGCTTAGAGAGCTGCAGACCTTTAAACTGCAACCTATTGAATTGAAGACAACAAGAGATAATTTCCATAGCATTACTATAGCAACCAGACTAATTCTCATACAGCAATTAGAAGTTCAGGGGCTTAGGGATTTGAGTATCTTGGAAGGTAAACATGAAAAAGTTTTAATGGTAAAATATAACTAAGAGGGGCTTCCCTGGTGGCGCAGTGGTTGAGAGTCCGCCTACCTATGCAGGGGACACGGGTTCGTGCCCCGGTCCGGGAAGATCCCACATGCCGCGGAGCCATGGCCACTAAGCCTGCGTGTCCGGAGCCTGTGCTCCGCAACGGGAGAGGCCACAACAGTGAGAGGCCCGCGTACCGGAAAAAAAAAAAAAAAAAAAAAAAAAAAAAAAAAAAATATATATATATATATATATATATATATATATATATATATAAAACTAAGAGTATTTCAGTCCCTTGATGCTCCAAGTAAAATAATAGAGTGCGAGAAACTCTGAAGAACTTAACAGTTTCTCCCCCACCAACTCTCTACTCTCACTGGACCATCTTATCTCCACTGAGAAAGACATTCACTCTTAATTTTAGTCAGTCTAAGAAATATAGCATTTAAATTTTTTTTTTTTTTTTTTTTTTTTTTTTTGTGGTACGCGGGCCTCTCACCGTTGTGGCCTCTCCTGTTGCGGAGCGCAGGCTCAGCGGCCATGGTTCACGGGCCCAGCCGCTCCGCGGCATGTGGGATCTTCCCGGACCAGGGCATGAACCCGCGTGCCCTGCATCGTCAGGCGGGCTCTCAACCACTGTGCCACCAGGGAATCCCATTAAAATTTTTTGCTTGACTATTGAGTTACCAACAGGATGCATCAATGTCAATTCCTTGAGATTTCAGTTTCATCAAGCACCAGATTCCATCTTCTCCATTTTTCTTCAATCTAGTTTAATGAATCATCTATACCTTTATTTTCAGCCTTGTTATCTTGGGCAATCCATGCCATTAATTTTCAGTTTATCTTTTATTTAGGGCAAAGAAAAATGTTCAGCCTTTCTACTTCAGGACTCGCTCTCATTTATAGGTGGCACGGTTACCACTGTTGCAAAATACTGGCATACAAATGTCATCACTTTATTCTCTTTGGTCGATTTCTATATACAAGCCTCATCTTGTTACTATACTTCTGGCTCTACTCAGGGGCCAGGTTCTAGTTAATAGTTTATAGTTTTGTTAACCCTGATTTCTGTTGTTTGCTCTGTTTCTAATATGGTACATCTTAGAAAGCTCTGAACTGTTATTCAGATATAAATGTAGGTATCCTTAGACCAAAGTATTAACACAAATATTAATGCTATACCCTTACAATGTAATATAATTGGAAAACCATAAATATTTAAAACAAGGAAAACAATTGTAGATCACAAGCTTGTGAGACATATTAAGTTTAGGTCTGTCCATATAATACATATTAAGACCCAAGTAGTCTACGTATTCCAGGCTAGACCATAGCACCATACAGGCAGGAGTCATGTCCGTCTTGTTTACTACTAAATTCCTAATGCTAGTACATATCTCGCACATAGTAGGTAATCAGTACATATTGTTGATTGAATAATTAATTGATGTGTGTAGGGACCCTAATTCAATAGTGTATCTTAACATTGTTACTCATGATAAAAAGCAACGTAAAATTATGTTAGATGCTTTCAAATTTCAAGTATCAGAGATCTTCAGGTTGCCTTTGTTTTAGGGGTTTATTGGAAGGATTCGTGGAGCCATAAAAGGAAGATTTAAAAAGATCCCAACAGGTATACAGCCCACTGAGCATCATTTCCACCATTTGGGACTGGCAACACCTCTAGGAGCCTAATTGCAGCTCTTGGGTTAAGAGCAGTTAATGCTCTTTCAGAATTGGGTGTCTGTTGCCCCCTTTCCCATTGTTCACCATTAGGGAGGCCTCTGTGTTTGCTCAGGTGCCAGTAACTCTGCATGTCTGTAGTACATCACTACCCTCCCACCACCACCATCATAATGAATATGATTAGCCAGTCATTAACCAATATAACGGTACTCCTGCTGGGCTTAGTTCTCTAGCACTGAGCCACTTCACAGGTCACTTGCCAACCTATATAGTGTTGCCTTCAGGTCACGTAATGATCCTTGGTTCAATCACCTGTGGCAAAGGGAGTAAGGTCACATGGCAAAAGGGGGGCCACAAATGAGGCAGGTACCCTGTGGCACTTTGAATGGCCTAGTACTACCTTACTGTTAAAAGCAATAACCAGGGCCTGTCCCATATCAATATCTAACAATCCAAACAGCCATACCAGTTATATTTTACATTCACATTGCCACATCTTTGCTGTGTGGATTTCATTTACTAGACAAGCCATCAATACCCAATCACGTTTCCTAGAATCACCATGGTGTATTCTGATGAAGAGACAAAAATGAACCATGATTTACTGAGAGAAAAATGTCATGTATATAGCACACTGAAGAGAAATTCAATATTTGGGCACTTATGAATAAGAGCTGGGGAGGGTTTTTTCGAGTTTTTCATATGTGACACTCCTATAAATCAGAAAACATTTCTGAAGTACATTACTCTCAGAAAAACAATTTCTGTGAAATCTCTGCATGTTGGAGTTTGCTGGTACACTTCAGGAAATCAAGGATAATGGTGTTTCTGGGATATAGCACAAATGATTTTAAATTCCCCAAACGTGCTCATAGGAAAATATCAACTGTTCTCAGAATTACGCCACACTGACCTGGTGTAAAGTAGTGATCTGATTCAAAGCACTGGTGCTGTGAATTTCCCAACTATGGGTTATTTTCTGAATAGACAATGAGTTTAATTGGATGCAGGCTACTGCTGTCCATCTGTTAAAACAGTTTCGAAATTGTTTCTTCTCGAAAGGGTGACGTGATTGCTAAACAGAAAAATATTTCTCAGTCCTTACCTTATTTGACTTCTCCACAACAGTCAACATTTCTGAGCACCTTCCTTCTTCTATCCCATGATAGCACCTTCTTCTATCCCATGGAGTACCCACCATTTGTTATGGTGATGGTTTCTGCAGCACTATGCATTCAGATGAGACCTCACCCCCAAGCTTCAGAGCAGAGTTTTCCTCTGCCTTCATACCGTCTGTCTAGATGATTACAGGTTTTTCAAACTTAATGTATCTAAATTAAATACATTATCCCCTGTTGTCCACCCCTACCCCAGCCCTCAGTGGCCATCTAATTTTTCCTTGTATTTCCTGTCTAAAAGTACATGGTGATTCATCAGCTATTCCGAGCCAGGGTAGGATGGCATGGTAAGTGTGGGAATGCTGCCCTCTCTCTCTGCCTACAACCAGTCACCACCCAAATTCTATCAGTTCTATCACCTAAACCTCGCTCCAGTCTGTCTTCTCTACTTTATTCACACTGTCGGTGCCTTAGTTCAGGTCTGTGTACTCTTGGGGTCGGACAACTGTAGTAGCTTTTTTGCCACCATCTCTTTCTGTCTCCATCTTCCGCTTTGTTGCTGAAGCCATCTTTCTGAAACAATCTAACTATTCATTTAAAAATCCTTTATAGTTTTCTGTCATCCACAAGATAAAACCCCAATTCATTGCTACATCTGTATTGGTTTGCTAATGCCTCAAAAATGCTGTGTAACAAACCACTCCAAACCTTAGTGGCTTAAAACAACAATTCATATTCTTGGGTATATGGGTTGGCTATGGTGGTACTGTTAATCAAAGCTGGAATGATCTGTGGGTCATGTGAGGTGGCTAAAGTTCCTTCCATTTGTCTCTCATCTTCCGGGGACCTGCAGGTTAGCCCTGGTATCTGTTTTTCACGGAAATGGTAGAGGCACAAGAGAGCAAACAGCTAAGGCTTCTTAAGGTCTAGCTCAAAACTATGTTAGCCTCATTCTATTTGTCAGGGTAAGTCGTGTGGCTGAACCAGGATCTGGGCAATGTATTCTGACCTATTACTGGGGGAGACTGCAAGTTACAAGGGAAAAGAATGGATACGGGGAGGGATGAAGAACTGTGGCCAATGGCAAAAGGGGGGGGCTGTCTAATATTGTACCTATCACTTTCATTTAACTTTCTTGAATCTGACCTAATAGGGCATCTTGAACAAAATATGTTCTATCATGCCTCAGTGACATGCTGGAGTGACATGCTAGGAACAACTTCCCCCATCTGCATCCTACCCCATTTTGCTTGTCTGATGATGACTCCTTCATGCTCCAAAGCATAGCTAATATGTTCCTTTTCCTTCCTAAGCAACTTCTTCTCCTAGAGAGAAGCAACTTTTCTTCTTTGTGCCAGCTGTTTTCTTTATGCATGAATTTTTTGCTGCTATCAAATAAATTGCAGTTGTTTATTTACATTGCCATCTCCTTTTTAGATTAATAAAGCTTTCGGAGGGTAACTACTTGCTTTTCTGGCCTCTTTTTCCCTAGAGCCCAGCAAAGTATTTGGCATTCAAAATTCAATGAATGTCAAATTGAATTAAACTTATGTTAGACAGAAATGACGTTTTGGAAATAAAGACCAATTACACTGAGTTGCAAGTACAGAATTTTGCCTGTGAAATTTGGAATAAGAAGGCAGCTAATGTTCTCTTCTCTCTGAAGCATGGCAGAATGAAATTATTGAGATATACACAGCAGGCAAATAAAGGAATCACTTCTAGAATTCTTTTTATGCTGCATTGAGCTTTTTGGTTCTGGCAGAAGCAGCAGAAATTTGATTTGAAAAATTATATTACAGACTGTTCTATCATGCTCTATCAATTGAATGTGAAGAATTTAGTTTCAATTATGAGTTTTCCCATTTGTAAAAAGGAGTTGGAGATTTTCTGCATTATTTTTGTATAGTCTTACACTCTTTTTTTTCTTCCTTAAAAATCTAATAGCATAATAACCTAAGATTGCTTCTTTAAAAACTCTTGGAAGAATAAGACTCTGCTCAAAATATTTTTTCTGAAATATCTAATCATTTAGTTTATCACATACATTTTTTAAATTGGAGTATAGTTGCTTTACACTGCTGTGTCTTATCATACACATTTTGAAACAGAGGTCACTGTTGTTTATATCTACATTCAAGTCAAATGGTATGGATTTTTTTTTTACAGTGAAAAACACTGTTATAGAATTCGCATTAGGATGCAATGAACTGATATATTCTGATGAAAAGATTTAAAGGACCAGTAACTTGATTTATATTACACTTAATGTCTCTACCAGCTCATGGAGAGTTTAACTGAAGTCCACCCATCACTGCTTCTGAAAATAGCTCACACTGTTTGCGGGCAAGATAGTTCTGTGTGTGATCCTTTAACAGGCACAAAAGGGAAAATAATTTCTACTAAAACACTACTGAATTTAACGTGTGTGTTTGGAAGGGTCATTCACTACTGTGTCTACTATATCTAAGGTATGTTCTCACCATTTTGTGGTACGTTCAAGTCTCATTAGGATGCATAGAAATTTGTGTGTGTGTGTGTGGCCTCACCGCTATGCTTGCAGGATCTTATTTCCCTGACCAGGGATAGAACCCATGCCCTCTGCAGTGAAAGCACCAAGTCCTAACCACTGGACCACCAGGGAATTCCCATAGGATGCATAGAACTCTTTTTTATTTAAAAATTTTTATTGGAGTATAGTTGCTTTAAAATGTGTTAGTTTCTACTGTACAGCAAAGTGAATCAGCTATATGTATACATATATCCCCTCTTTTTTCGATTTCCTTCCCATTTAGGTTACTGAAGGGCATTGAGTAGAGTTCCCTGTGCTTTACAGTGTGTTCCCATCAGTTGCCTATTTTATACATAGTATCAATAGTGTATATATGTCAATCCCCATCTCCCAATTCACCTCCCCTTCCCCCTTGGTATCCATACGTTTGTTCTCTACATCTGTGTCTCTATTTCTGCTTAGGAAGCATAGAACTCTTGATAGGACTAGAGCAAGCAGTAAGTTCCCTTAGCCCTAAATTTGAACTGCTAGAAGGCATCACTTGGTTGCGGAGCATAGCTGATTTTCAAATGTCTTTTGTGTTGCTGCTACTAAGCCACCAAATCCTAGAACAGTGTTGCCTAATAGAAGTATTATGTGAATTACATATGTAACTTTACATTTCCCAGTAGCCACATTAAAAAAATTTTTTAAAGAAACCAAATCTATCTAAAACAGAATCATTTCAACACATAATCAACATGTTTAGAGTATTAATATTTTACATTCGGGCTTCCCTGGTGGCGCAGTGGTTGAGAGTCCGCCTGCTGATGCAGGGGACGCGGGTTCGTGCCCGGTCCGGGAAGATCCCACATGCTGCGGAGCGGCTGGGCCCGTGAGCCATGGCCGCTGAGCCTGCGCGTCCGGAGCCTGTGCTCCGCAACGGGAGAGGCCACAACGGTGAGAGGCCCACGTACCGCAAAAGAAAAAAAAAAAAATTTACATTCCTTTTTTTATACTAAGTCTGAGATCTGGTGT
Organism: Kogia breviceps; assembly: GCF_026419965.1. Taxonomy (NCBI): domain Eukaryota; kingdom Metazoa; phylum Chordata; class Mammalia; order Artiodactyla; family Physeteridae; genus Kogia; species Kogia breviceps. The sequence continues at coordinate 148,148,798 of NC_081312.1, forward strand.
ATATTTCAGACTTTCAGCACATTTCAATTTGGATGCTAAATTTTCATTAGAAATAATTGATATAGTGCCTTGGTCACACTCTCCCTGTCCTACTCCGGCTCCCTCTTTTCTACACCACCCTCCTGCCCACCCTCATTGGTCTAGCAAACTTCTGCCCCCATGCCCAAATTCAAATCTTACTTCTTGCAGCATCCCTTATCTCCCTTATCTGTTTTCTCACAATGTTCATATTTTTATTACAATAATCGTCACATCACATTCTACTATGATTTTTTTAAAATGTGTTTCATCCCAGTTGAAAGTGATCTCATTAAGAGCAGACTGTCATATTTATCTTCATACCCTTGGTGCCTAGCAGGTGCTGAGTCTGAAAAATGTTGGTTGATCCATTTATGTGAAATGTGCAACAGAGGCAAATCCATACAGACAGGAAGCAGAGTTGTGGGTACCAGGGACTTGGGGGAGGGAGGATGAAGAGTGATTGCTAAATGGTGGGTACAAGGGTTTTTTTAGGGCGTTGGAAATGTTCTGGAACTGATAGTGGTGATGGTTGCACAACATTGTGAATGTTCTAATTGCCACTAAACTGTACACTTTAAAATGGTTAAAATGGTGAATTTTATGTTATGGGAATTTTGCTACAATAAAAAATTTGGTTGGAAAAAAAAGAAATAATTGATCTATATTTATATTTCCTACAATCTGCAGTTGGAAAAAGTAGATTCATATACCTACGTTGTTCCAAACATACTTAATTTTCTAATCATGGAATCAAGAACCAGTCATTCAGTTTATATTTAAATTAAAATGGAAAACGCAATTTCTCAGTTTCACTAGTCACATTACAAGTGCTCAATAGCCACATGTGACCAGTGGCTACTGTATTGGCTGAAGTAGTTCTAGAGAATAGTGATGGCCTCCGGTCTTCAGTAATTACTTCAGGCTTTGTGCCCAGTTTGGTATCAGTCAACACAAGAAATAAAAAGGAACCCGAGGTCACAGTTCATCTCTGCCCATAAAAAGATAAAAAAATATATAGTATGTGGTTTTAAGATCATAAATAAAACATGAGTTCATAGAAAAGACAGATGGGTGTGTGTGAGTGTGAGCATTAGAAGGCATTGTGAAGTAAGATTTGGGGCCCTGAAAGTCCACAAGGGTTTAGATAGGAACTGGGGAGGAACATTTTGTGGGGGAAATGGCAAAAGCCCAGTGGCAAGAAGATACAGGGTTTAGGAGGAAAACCAAGCTATATGGGACCAGTACTAGGTGGTAGTTAAGGACATAAGCTCCACAGTCATGCTCCTTGGGTGTGAATCCTGGCTCTGACACTTCCTAATTGCTTGACTTTTGGCATGTTATTTAACTTCCCTTTTCCTGTTTATTTGATTATAAAATAGGGATAATAATACTTCATGGGTATATTGTGAGGATTAAATGAACTAATACCTATAAAGCACTCAGTATAGTGCTTACTACTTAAATGCTCAAGAAATATTAGCTGCTGTTATTAACTAAGTGTGACTATTTGCTCTTTGGAGTTTACATATAACAAACCAACCACAGCCATTCTATTTAGAACTTACATCTCAAAGCACTGAGCTTAAGTTTACATAAACCAATTTACATTCCAAATGTGCAAGCATTCTCAATGTTTCTGAGTATTAGTTTCCCCATTTGAAAAATTTGGAATAATTTAACCTACTTTATCATGTTGTAATGGAAATTAAATGAGCCCACTTGGGAAGCAGGCTGCTTCTACTTACTACGCAGCCTTGGGAAACTTATTCATCTCAGAGCCCCAGTTTCCTAATCTACAAGATAATATCACCCTCTCAGGATCAAATGTATAATATATGTGAAGTGCTGAGCACAATTACTGTCACAAAAATGAACAATTATTTTTAACTTTTGAAAAGATCTTAAGTCTTGATGGCTCAGAGACCTCTAGCAGCTCAGCAAACCTTCAGATGAAAGGTTCCCATGGCTTGCAGTTTAGAAGCTTTCATATTTCTGAGTACTACAGTCACTTCTGCAAGCAGGAACCAGAAAGAATCATTTTTCACTTCCTTATACCCGTGGTTAAAGAAGGTGAACAAACAGGAGTCTCAAAAAAGGACAGATCAGCCGACCGATTTAAAAGAAGGTGGAGGGTTGTTTACATGAGAACAATACCTTAGCAACGACTCCATGATCTTTCTCCCTTAAGAAGAAATGAACTGTAATAAATATGACTGAACAATCGGAAACAATTTAGGTACAGAAAAGATAGCGTGCCTTTCCTCTTGTTGCTTCAAGAACTAAAAGTACACAGTTTGATATTTTTTTACTTACCTTAGAAGATTTATCTATACATTCCAGTTAATTCTACTAGTCTTTATTTCCACAATATGATGAAAACAGTTCCACCAATCACCATATCTGAAACAGTGTATTTTCATGTGATGATTCTCAACCACTTATTATTCATGATCATAAAGTTGTTCTTTTGTGACACTAGAGAGATTTTCTTCACATTTCCAACTGAATTTACTGTAATTTTTATAGAACTAAAGATCTCCATGATTTGGTGACCATTCAGAATCTGGAAGTTTTAGAAAACTTGCAATATCAGCAATGCAATTTACAGGCCAAGAAAAAATTATGGCAATATTCTTTGCTGGAGTTCTATATTAGTTTCCTAGGGCTACAGTAACAAAATACAACAAACTTGAGTGGCTTAAGACAACAGAAATTTATTCCGTCACAGTTCTGAAGATGAAAAGGACAAAAGCAAGATACTAGCAGGGACATGCTCCCTCTGAAATCTCTGGAGAAGAATCCTTCCTTGCCTCTTACTAGACTCTGGTGGCTCGTGGTAATCTTCTGCATTCTTTGACTTGCAGCTGCATCATTCCAATCTCTGTTGCCCGGTCACCTGGCCATCTTCCTTGTCTCTCCTCTGTGTCAAATCTCTCTCACTTTATAAGCACACTTGTAATTGGATTTAGGGCCCACCCCACTCTAGCATGACTACATCTTAATGTGATTACATCTGCAAAGACCCTAATTCCAAATAAGGTCACATTCACAGGTATCGGGGTTAGGACATCAATATACCATTTCGGAAGGCACAATTCAACCCACAACGAGATCCTACTATTATAAGACAATATCAAAAGTATAATGAAAATGTATCCTTCATGTATGAAGTTTGTGCCACCCACTGATTTCCCAGCTCTCTATCTAGCTTTATCCTACTAGGGAGTAACTGCCAACTGGTATTAGAGGTACAGTTTGTGGGCATGTACAAGAATATTTTATTGGTGAATACAAAGGTTGACATGTATTGAGCTCCTACTCTGTGCCAGATCCTATGCTTGGTGTTAGAGATACAAGAAGAAAAATACACCAGTCCCTGCTTTGGTGGAGCTCATTCTGGTAGCCTGGACTGGTTCCATGACCTTGGTAACAGTAACAGCCTTGTACTAATAAAGTGAGCAAACCAGTTATCCTCAACACCTTAGTTAGTAAGCACCTCCATTAAACACACAGTTTTGTTATACACTGCCTATGTCAGCAAAACATAGCAAAATTGAGGGGATTACCTCCTAGCTGAAGATGAGCTAACTTTTTTGAAGTTAATTACTCAAGTCTTTGCAACACTAGGGGTAAGCAGAATGGAGAGCAAATCAGATGCAAAAGGGGAAAAGTTCCTGCCAGCTGTTTTTTAAAAAATAGTTATTTATTTATTTAATTTTTGGCTGCGTTGGGTCTTCGTTGCTGTGTGAGGGCTTTCTCTAGTTGTGGCGAGAGGGGGCTACTCTTTGTTGCGGTGCGTGGGCTTCTCATTGCAGTGGCTTCTCTTGTTGCGGAGCATGGTTTTTAGGCATGCACGCTTCAGTACTTGTGGCTCACGGGCTCTAGAGCGCAGGCTCAGTAGTTGTGGCACACAGGCTTAGTTGTTCCCCGGCATGCGGGATCTTCCTGGACCAGGGATCGAGACCATGTCCCCTGCATTGGCAGGCAGATTCTTAACCACTGTGCCAGTAGGGAAGCCCCCTGCCAGCTGTTTTGACTTGCTTTTTTCACCCACTTTCACACCTCACCAAGCAGGAACCAGAGATGTTTGTTTTGCTTGGGTGCTTCAAGGTGCAAACACACTTTATCACCAACACTTAGAGTTGCCATGGTAGGCAGATCCTTATTTCCAACCATTCTACAAATGCTTTATACAATTACAGGATTGTTTCAGAATTAGAAAGGAAAGAGATTATTTACTGCCTGAGTCCAAACCCCTCATTTTTATAGGTTAAAAGAGGCTGTAGAATGTGACTTGACCTAGGCTATGCAACTGTAGTAATCAATACTGTAAGCTCCATGAGAGTAATGACCCTGTTTTTGGTGACTTTTGTGCTCTCAGAAGCTAGCATATGCCTAGCAGACAGTGAGTGCTCCATAAATGTAGGCTGAGTGAAAAAATAATTTGAAAAATGAATGAATGAGTCAAAAATACACCTCTTTTAAAATATTTTCCCACTGCCATAATGATCTCCAATTTTTCAACAAATTTAAGATTCTCAATGAATAGCTTCGAGGTAGTCTAACAAATGTTCAGACAGCATCACTTATCCATGTGCTGTTAAAACTTAATTGTTTAAAAGAGAATTCTTTTGTTTTGCAGATTACCCAATATTCTCAGCTTCTACTCTCAATATTTTTCTGGTCTTTATACCTCTTGCAAATTCGGCAGAGGAAGAGGAGCTAAATCACGGATCTTGCTGCCTGTTCACCCAGTAAGCCTTTACAATAGCTGTTATCTGGTCCCAGCTGTTGTGCTAAATTTAGGATTTTGGATTATCTTTAACTGCTCTTTCTGTCTCTCATTACCAAGGTTAATTGAGAAGTGATGTTAGAACAAGTAAAGCTTCAGTTCATAAAAGAAACTACATACTACAGTATTCTGTAATATCAAAGTCAAATCCACTGGGAGTTAACATTTGTAGCTATTACATAAAGGAACTGTTACCATTTGTCAGAAGTTTCATCTTCATGATGCCAGAACATTTCCCATGAAGATGAATGTTACCTTCCTGAATGTTCTGTCCTGTTTTGATTAGTTGCAATCTTAGAGTTAAGTTTTTTAATTGCAGTTGCATATGTAATTTTACTGTGCATATGAAAACATCCAGAAAATATTGTTTTTTCATAATAAAAATGTCATGTATTTAATAGATCTGAGGCAAAAAGAATGCAATCCCAATCTTCTAATTTACAAAAACTTTTCTGATGTAGAAGTAAACATACTTCCTGTAAAACTTTGGAAACCTCAGAAGAGTACAAAGACTAAAGTAAATCACCTTTAAACCTAACCTAGTACTTTCCTGTTGTGATTCTTGTATGCAAAATTATTTCTTAAAAATAAAAACGGCTTTTTCTAAATGAAACCAAAGAGGATTGCAAATTTTGTACTTCTCTTTGTCTCTGTTTTGAGCTCACAACCCCATGTGTACTTTGTCTATAAACTGAGTAAGCTAATAGCTTCAGCCCTTGTTAGGATTGCTTGTTTTAATTACAGCAGATCCTTGTCATCTGTTTGTGTTGAAATGATGATACAACATCGCAACACGAAATGTCATCATGTCACACTGTTATAGCACAACAACAAAATTACAGCTCCCTAACAATAACACGGTGTCAAAAGTGTCCTCCTGCCATGAGTCAGTGTTTTAGAGGTTATAAAAGTTATTTTTAGCACAGTGAAGGCCTCTAGAGCTTGGGTTCCCAATCCTACTAAAATCCCTAGTGATTTGAAAAAAATCTGGTTGGGGAGGGCTCTTGCTCTTAAACTCCCCAATCCCTGCAGCGTATGGCTGCCCACTCCTGTCTCGGCCACATTCATTAGACCCGACTTCCACCGTGCACTGCAAGCCCCTCGGGGCTGGGTCACAACTCTGCGCCAGCATCCAGTGTGGAGGAGGAGGAGGAGGAGGAGGAGGAGACTATAATTATCCTCCACGTCTGGGGCAGGCCCTCGGATGACATCTCCCCAGTTACCCTGTGCTCTAATAGCCCAGCTCCGGTTCTTGGTCCCAGAAGCGCCGCAGCCGGCTCGGAGCGCAGGCAGGAGGCGAGCGCGGCCAAAGCGCCGGGCGCCTCTCGGGCCTCCCGGGCTCCGCCGGCCCTTCGCAGCCCGCAGCACCTGCCAGGGAACCCAGGCCCCTAGGCTAGCGCCCCGGGGCGCGGGGAGCGTTGCCATAACAACCGGGCGCCCGCCGCGGAGGCCGCCGGGGAGGAAGTGACGAGCGGTGGGTTGGCTGTTGTTGGGACACGTGACCCGGGCAGTGTTTTGACAGGGCAAACTGCAGAGAAAGAACTGGGCGAGCGAGGGGGACCGGGAGCTGGGGCGCCAGAGCTAGAGGCGGCGGGCGGGCGAAGAGCTGGCAGAGGCGCGGGGCGAGCGGGCCGGCTGGGGCGACGGGCAGGCGAAGCCCAGGGACAGCGGGGCTCGGGTGCGAGTCGGGCAGGCAGGGCGAGGGGCTGAGCGCCGAGAGCGGAGCGAGGCGGCGGCCGAGGCGGGGGTGGATGGCCACAGGGGCGCCGGGGAGCCGCGTCGGGCTTGTTGTCTCGGGCCCCCATGGTCCTCTAACGCAGCCCCGGGGGCCGCTGCGCGCCACATTCCGCTCTCGCCGGCCCCGCGCCTCTCGGAGCCTCACGTCTGAGGTGGGAGTGTGATGTGAGCCGCTGGGCGAGCGGCGGAGAGAAGTGCCAAGAGGAGGAGGGATTGGGACGGGAGAGGAGAGCGAGTTAGTCAGCAGAGGTCTGCCGAGGGAGCCATGAAAACAACTCTCCGGCGGGGAAAAGGGCTGGCGCGGCGCTCTGGACGGCGTGGCTGAAGGAAATCGGGGCCGCGGCGGGACGGGAGGGGCCCGCACGGGCAGGCTGCGCAGAGCAGGGGCGAGCGCCCGGCCGTAAACACCTTCCCGGGACGACCTCAGGCTCGGCCTCGCAGGGCCGGGGGGTGGCAGGGGCGACCCGGGACAGCCCAGTAGAGTTCGTTTGGGACTGGGGGTGGGCACGAGGAGATGACTCGCGTTTCTTTCTGACCCTCTCATTGTGTCAACTTGGCCGCGGTTGAGGCAGGAAGACTAGCCAGAGGGTAATTACACAGGTGAGGCCCGGCGGGGCGGGCGGAGCTGTAGGCGAGGCGCTTGGGGTCTTGAAGAGTTTCCTGCGCCCGAGTCACCAGGTCGGAGCATTTCTATACCAGCCACTGCGGAGGTGCCACTGTTCCCAGCGGTATTTTTCTTACAAAGGGGTTAGTTAGCTTCTGTTGCTTGAATCCTTTTTTTTTTTTTCCCTGCCTGTACCTTCAGGTTATAAATAGATCTTCCTTTTGGTTCCGAAACGCTGTGTCAAAGAAGGACACGTTGGCCTGGAGAGCACAGGGGCGGGGAAGAGGGGTGCTTGGTCTGGAGGAGATGGGGGAGGGCGGTGCAGAGTTTTGCTTTTTTCAGACCTGCGGATGGTGCTGTCACCGCACTTAGTGCCAGGAAGAGGCCTGTTAGCAGTTTTCTTGCAAGATCGAGTGTTGAGGGCAAGACCAGATTAATTTTATTTTGATCTCTTTTAGCATTTTGAAAACGGAGCAGTAGCCACAGAATCGGCGGCGAGCCTGTTGGAAGAACCCACACGTGTATTTCACAGCACCTTGGGTGGAAATTGGCGTGAAAATGAAGCCAGACCGAGGTAAATAATTGATTTAAGTAGGATTTTTTTTTCTGTGCCCCATTTTAGAAACGTTAACCTAATTCTGCGGCAGGATCAACTCTTTGTGAATTACATATTATTATTTGTTTCTATTGCAGATACCAGCTGGTAAGGTAGAGAAGGGCTCATGGAAAAGTTAGGAACTAGATGGGAGAATACATTCTTCAAAAGTGTCTTCAAAGTATTAGTTTCAAGAGATATTAAAAATGAAATTGCCAAGACAGCACTTGTACCTGTTGCTACAATACTTGTTATCATTTTAGAGTTACATTACTCATTTTTAGGTTCAATTCAACTTCAATTTTAAAGAAGTTTAAAAGTTTTTTTCAACTTGAGAATTTGAACTTGATAAACTGAGAAAATTTAAGATTGTTTGAGTTCACAAATATTATTTGTCATTGCTGATTTTTGTGCTTTAGACAAACTCTAAAAAGTTTGCAGAGTACTCCAGGGCTTTGTCCAGTATATCAATATATACACAGGGCTACTGAAATCCCTATAATAAGTACTGTAAATGTGCCATTTCCTTTCTAAACCTGTATTTTCAGGATTTATGGGAATAATGCATACACTGTGTTTCTCAAGGACTTCAAAGGAATTGAAAACTCATCTCATTTATCAATCTACTTTTTTTTTTTCTTTTTTTTTTTTTTTTCGGTACTTGGGTCTCTCACTGTTGTGGCCTCTCCCGTTGTGGAGCACAGGCTCCGGACACGCAGGCTCAGTGGCCATGGCTCCGCAGCATGTGTGATCTTCCCGGACTGGGGCACGAACCCGTGTCCCCTGAATCGGCAGGCAGACTCTCAACCACTGCGCCACCAGGGAAGCCCTATCAATCTACTTTTGATTGGCCATTGCAAGGACCAACTTTAGAAGATTTTAATATAGTGGTAGCTAGGAGTTTGTCATATGGGAATTTGAGTCCAAGGAACATCGTAGGAAGAGGATTAATGTATTTGGTAGGGAGTTGGACTAGATGACAGAGTTCCTTCTAAATCTGAGACTTTCGGATTGGAAATGTTAATTTATCTTTATGAATTAGATGCTCATTTAAAAAAAGATATGGGAAATTTCCCTGGCGGTCCAGTGGTTAGGACTCCGTGCTTCCAGTGCAGGGGGCACAGGTTTGATCCTTGGTGGGGGAACTAAGATCCCACAGGCCTCGACATGGCAGTCAATATATCAATCAATAAATGATAATTTTAAAATATAAAATAAAAATAAATTTAAGATATGTATTAAACTGGTTACTTTTTTATATATATTTTTTCAAACTGGATTAGAAAGTCAAATTTTCTATTAAAATACATCTTTGGTAATATTGTCTTAAAATGCACTAGAAAGAAGTGGAGAATGCCATACTTAATTTAGTGGGTTAGTTTTAAGTGTTTGGTTGTTTCTTAAAATCAGCTTTGTATGAATTAAGTATTAGCAAGAATATTGTTACTAAGCAGGTTGCTTGTGTAGAATAACAAGTTTAGACTTTTAGATTTCATCTGTGACTTTGGAAAGATGTCACCAAGGTCGGTAATTGCATCTCAAAATAAACAAGCAAAGAAAATCAGAGTTGCTATTTGGTTTTTGTTTTTGTTTTGGTGGTTGTTGTAAAAGTTGCTTTAAGGTCCTACGAAGGTTTGTTTGTTTGTTTATTTTTTAAATTTTGGCTGTACCAGGTCTTTGTTGTGGCATGCAGGATCTTTTAGTTGCCGCATGCACGCGGGATTTAGTTTCCTGACCAGGGATGGAACCTGGACCCCCTGCATTGGGAGGGCAGAGACTTACCCACTGGACAGCCAGGGAAGTCCCCTAAGCAGTTAAAAAAATAGTATTTGCACACAATCTCTATTTTAGCCAAAACTAGTACTAAACACAATAAAATGTTATATATTAATGTAGATTACTAGGAAAAGTAAATAAATTTATGCATCAAGACTCCTAAAAAAGTGACTTTTTTCTCGTTAAAATTGTAGCTATCTTTAGCATTATGATGTAAAAATGAGGTGATTGAAAGTTTAGTATTGTGACTATATTTTATAATATGAGTCTTTAGGCCCATGTCTTTCTTTTGCCCAGGACCTAGAGTAAGTAGTATCTTTTACTTTGCAAAGTAGTATAGAAATACTGAAATAAACTTTTCACAAAACATACTTACTCTTACTATGTGCAGTGTGGTCTTGTACTTTCTGTTCTGTTTCTATTGTTAAAAATTGCTTGCATAACCCATTGAATTGATTTCTTGACCTGTGGTTAGCAAGGCACAATTATGGGAGAGCTTGACAAAAGTAATACTTCATTTTTTCTACATTGGTATCTAAGAAACTATTCTATATGAGTTAATTTTCTGGATAACTGAAACTTTACTCCTTAAATGCTCAAAATATTTTCAGTTGTAATCATGATATGTGGACAGAGATTTTTTTTTTTTCCTCTAGCTTAAACCACTTCAGCCGATTTTTTTAAGATCTGATTTTTGAATTCCCATGCTGTCAACAGTCTTTGTTGTCAATATGCTTATTCCTGTCTCCTTTTAATTTTACTGCTTTTAGTCTCTGGGATAAAGAACTAGATAATCATGCTTAGCACTGAGTTCTCTAAAAAATGAGAATAAATAGGAAAACCTTCAGATATTCATTCAGAAGCTAAGAAAGTATTCGAATTCTCGTGTAGAAACTCTGAGATATTTGCTTAATGGTATACAGCTGTGCTTCAGAAAGTTTCTAAGTACAAAAGGACCCCTCTTATCCTACATGGTTGCATGTGGTAGTTGGTTGGCTAATCTAAAAAGTTAGTTTAAATGAGGAATCAGAAAAAATAACAGCCTTAATTATTTCACTTGTCTTTTGGTGTAGGCTCAAGGCTCTTTTTTGGGGGTGAAATGGGGTCTGTTTTTCAGAGTTAGATATGATCTTTCCTATGTAAACCACACCAAAAATGTACACCTAAGATTTCTACTTTTGATTTCTTTAAAGTGGAATAAGACTTTGCAAAAAAAATCCAAGGGTGGAATATTTTACATTTAAAAGGTGTTAAATTCTTTTTTAATGTTTCACACAATTTTATAGGTGTCTGTGTACACCAGGAATTACAAGGATATTTGTGTAGTCAACAGAAATTTGTTTGGGGAGGAGAGGGAATATATATTCATCAAAATTATGTTCATCAAAATATGTGCTTTCCAAAGCATTCAACGTAGTTTTCACAGAAATAACCTTTTTTTGCATTCATTTCATTGATTTATATAGTTTTAAAATAAATTCGCATAAGCAGCTTTGGGAATAAACACCAGATACTGCTAAAGCATACAACTCAACTAGTAGGAGTAGAAGTGTGCAGGCAACTGGAAAGTAACTTATTAGCCGCTCATGTCTGTCAGTTTGCTTCTATGGAAGATATGGAAAGCATTGGACAATCTTGCTAGTTGATTAAGTGAAAATTAAAAGACCTTCTACTGTACTTCCAGATAATTAAGATGTTACTGTACAATGGCTACGTTTCACAGTAAATAGAATTTTACTATAGTCTGAGGTAAATCTCTTTTTTTCCTCTTTTTTCTTTTTTAAAATTTTTAAGCAATTATATAACATTACATGTGCAATGCTGCCAAAGATGAGTCTTTGATGTTATCATTAGCACAGGTTTTGGAATCAGACCTGTATTTGTATCCTTGTTCCATTACTTGCTAGATGTGTAATCTTCATTAATTTCCTTTATCGCTGAGAGTCTCAGGTTCTTTGTCTGTAAAATGGGGATAATTCCAACTTCTCATAGTTGTTAGAATGAAATACGACACTGGTTGGCACATAGTAGGTTTTAAATAAATGATAATTACCATGTTAAACAAGATATTACAGATGGTTATATGTTGGTCAGTTATAAAATACGTTCAACAGAGGTAAAGAAATAGTCAAATATGCAATAACCTAATAGTATCTTGTTTTGTTTTGCATTCATAGCCTGTAACCTGCTAAGGCTCAAGCAGATTTAGTAGGCTTTTAATGTATAGTTATCTGAGAAGATACAAAAGCTATGAAAGGATGCTTGATGTATGTGTAATATATTTCTGTGTCATTTGTTATTACAATTACATCTTAACCGTTATATGTAGGGGGTGGCATGGGTGGACCAAGCTTTCTGGAAATATATATATATTTTTAAAAAATATTTATTTATTTATGGCTGTGTTGGGTCTTCGTTTCAGTGCGAGGGCTTTCTCTAGTTGCGGCAAGTGGGGGCCACTCTTCATCGCAGTGCACGGGCCTCTCACTATCACAGCCTCTCTTGTTGCGGAGCACAGGCTTCAGATGCGCAGGCTCAGGAATTGTGGCTCACGGGCCCAGTTGCTCCGTGGCATGTGGGATCCTCCCAGACCAGGGCTCGAACCCGTGTCCCCTGCATTGGCAGACAGATTCTCAACCACTGCGCCACCAGGGAAGCCCGCTGGAAATATATTTTTAAATGGTGTTAAATTCTGACTAGAGCTGGGCAGCTGGAGAGGTTAAACGTTACTTCACCTTGTAAAGTTTGGATCTGATCTTAGTTAGATATTGGATGCCCAGTGTTTCAAGAGATGTCTAAAGTATGGTCTTTGCATAGAAGCAATTAAAGCATTTTATGTTTTTAACGTTTAATATTTATGTTATAAATATATGGTATTTCTAATTTTGTATGTTTTTGAATGCATATTTTTCTATAAATATATATTTCAGAATAATAGAATATAAGCTTATGTTTTGATTTCAAAAGTCCCAAGGTTTCAGAAGTCCTAAGCTCATGGTATTGTTCAACATTTTAAGTAGAATCAAAATCTTTTTAATTTAAAAGATAAATGTCAATTTTGCTATGCTTTATGCTTTGGTTAGAAACAGTTTCTTCATCAGACATTTCTAAGAATGTTGTCTGAGCTTATCAATTGTTATGAAAGGTTAAGGCCTATAACATCTAGGAAATCATCAAGGCATTAATAATTTAAACATACTTTATTTCAATTCATATTTGAACACATAAGTCATTTATAATTCTTAAGTAAAAACTATTAGTGCAAAACCTGTTCCACAAATAAAATACCAATCAATTTGATTTTTTGAGGTTAAAACTGAGAGGAATGCTTAGTTTTTTCCCTCTGCTGTAGATTGAATACTTGTGTGCCCCCAAAATCCATGTGTTGAAATCCTAAGCCCTAAGATAATAGTAGTAGGAGGTAGGGGCCTTTGGTAGGTGATGAGGTCATGAGGGTGAAGACCTCATGAATGGCATTAGTGCCCTTATGAAAGAGACCCAAGAAAGTGCCCTTAGCCCTTCCACCATCTGAGGTTATAATGAAAAGACAAGCTGCCTAATGAGAAAGCTGGTCCTCACCAGACACCCAGATCTGTTAGTGTCTTGATCTTGGACTTTCCAGGCTTCATAACTGTGAGAAATAAATTTCTGTTGTTTATAAGCCACCTAGTTTATGGTATTTTGTTATAGCAGGCTGAATAGACTAAGAAACCCCCTTTTTGATTGTATTACAAATTTAGGCTTTAGCTTTAGTATTGTGGTGGCTTATGAACTTGCCTAGAGTATGATGCAAACCATTTTAATCTCAAACAGTTCTTCCTGGGCAACTGAAATAGGAGGAAAGAAGTGGTAAGGACTAGAAAAAAATAGCATGAGAGTTAGATGTGTTGCTTACTTGCTAAGAATAGTTCATTATTAGCCAGTTTAAGTCAGACAATACAAATGACAGATGTTAGAGGAAAAGAAGTGTTGACTAGATTAAATAGATCAGGCTTTTGCTAAATTCCCTGGGTGGAGGTGGTGTGGTACTATTACTAATAACAGCTAACTCTTCTACATACTATGTGCCAGGCACTATTCCAAGTAGTTTATATATGTAACTCATTTAAACATCACAATTGTTCAAGGAATTAGATGCTATTGTCATGTCCGTTTTATAGATAAATGAAATTGAGTCAGAGAGAGAGGTTTGGTAACTTACCCAAGGTTATGTAGCTAATAAGAGGGCTAGCCCAGATTTGAAATAAGCTTGGGTACATGCTCTTAACCCTCTGACTGGTAGGAGCATGTTATATTAAAATATTATAAGATATTGGGACCAAATTTGTTTTAAAATAGGCCTGAGGAAAATGAAAAACAGATTTGCTAATTATTGTGATCTTGGAAAACTGTATATCTTATTTGTGCCTCACCTTCTTCATCTTTACAATGGAGGAAGTAATAGTTCCTTGCCTTAGGGTTACTTTGAGTAAATAATTTAGTGCATGTAATGTGCTTAGAACTATGGCTGGGATATAGTAGACATTCAAATGTGAACTGCTCTTGCTACAATTGGATATATTCTAATTAAGAAGTCAATCATTTAGGGAAAGCTGGGGAGGACAAAAGAAAGGGGCTAATTAAGCTGTATATGTTTTGTATACTCCCTGTGATCTGAAGTCCAAAAATTACTACTGTTGATCTTTCATCCGTTTACATTGATGAGTCTTGACACATCAGTAGCTGTCAAATAATTGCTGGCTTGATACAACTTGTGAGATTCAATACTAAAGGGATTGACATAGAGGTTCCCTATGTTTTTGCCTGTCATTCAGTAAGAAGGAAGTGATTCAGTGGGTGGAACACTGTCATTTCTTTGAAGGATGAGAAAAAAGATAATTGGAAGGCAGAATTGAGAGGCTAATGTGTACATAGGGAGAGTGACTCAAAAGCTGATTTCCTTTTCAAAAAGTGAAGAAACCCATGGGGCCTAAGCAGTCTATATTGTGAACAAGTATAGAAAAAAATTAGTTCTTAAAGAAGAATATTTATATTCATTTATTCTTTTGTCCTTCTCAACTTTGCACCTAATTATCGTAGTATTTTTCCCACATTTAAGGCTGAAGTTTTTAAAAACTGAAGGAATGTTAAACTTAGAAATTCTAACTTAATACTGACTTCTTTTTAAATGAAAAAGCAAAATTGTAGTGCCGGGAAACATTATTTCTTTCTTAGTAGGTAAACCAAAGTCAATTTGTCAATAGTTAATTCTGTCTTTGCTCAAATGGGTGAATAATCTGACATTGATTATGTCAGACTTTCTTTTTAAACTGAAACCGGATGGACTGGCTAAAAATGCCAGTAGCTAGTCAAAATATTAGACATTAATCCATGTGTAATACCAAAGACAGACCTAGCGATAACCTGAGTTGAGATTTCTCATATATTCCTTCTCATATAAAAGAAACTCATCCAGTAAAATTATAATAAGCCTTTTTGCATCTCTTCCCCTTGTTCAGCATTCCCAGTTCCACTGGCCACCTTTTAGGTTTTCGGTGACTATTCACAGCCTTGTGTGCACTATTTCTTCTGCCTGAAAAGCCTTTCTCCCTAGTTATCACGTGGGTAGCTCTTTGTCATTCTTCTGACCTTGGTTTAAATATCACTTTTCAGAGAGAGTTCTCTGACTATCTAGAGTGCCCAGTTAATGCTAGCTGTTATTATTGTTTATTAAATTAGTGTCCTATGTTGTTCTGTGTCTCCGCAGTCTGTTTCCTTCATAGCATTTACCACATTTTTTTTTTTTTTAAATCTTTGGCTGCGTTGGGTTTTCGTTGCTGCGTGCAGGCTTTCTCTAGTTGTGGCAAGCAGGGGATACTCTTTGTTGTGGTGTGCGGGCTTCTCATTGCGGTGGTTTCTCTTGTTGCGGAGCGCGGGCTCTAGGCACGTGGGCTTCAGTAGTTGTGGCTTGCAGGCTTTAGAGCGCAGGCTCAGTAGTTGTGGCGAACGGGCTTTGTTGCTCCGTGGCATGTGGGATCTTCCCAGACCAGGGCTCGAACCCGTGTCCCCTGCATTGGCAAGTGGATTCTTAACCACTGCGCCACCAGGGAAGTCCCACATTTACCACATTTTGTGATTTTTTTTCTTTGCTTATTGTCTGTCTCCACAACTTGATTTTAAGTTCCATGAGGACAAGAACCTTATCTCTTGTTCACAACTATATTTCCATCACCTAGCAGATAGCCTTATATATGGTAGGTGCATAGGAGGTGCTTAATATATATTTGCTGAAAGAATGAATCACTAGTATATCCCAATATTTGTGGAGCAAATAGGAGTAGAAGCAGATGGTTAGCAATCATTGATTGTTTTAGTGTCACCACCTGAAATTCTCTCACTTTAGGAATTTGTTTGCATTATTCACTGTTAGTCTATTATCACAACTTTATACCTAATTAAAAAAAATAGATTTAAGATATATTTGCCCATAACTTACCTTAAAAGAAGGTTATATTTAACCAACAAGGACCTACTGTATAGCACAGGGAACTCTGCTCAATATTATGTAACAACCTAAATGGGAAAAGAATTTGAAAAAGAATAGATACATGTATATATATAACTGAATCACTTTGCTGTACACCTGAAACTATCACAACATTGTTAATAAATTATAATGTAAAATAAAAAGTTATATTTTAAAATTGATTAAATTGAAATAAAATGCTCTAAAATAAGAAGTAGGCAAAAGCTGTTTGGTATAGGTGGTCCCCAGTTTATATACATCTACTTAACAAATGATCCACACACAGACATCTTCTGGTAGCTCTCTGCTTTCTAACCACCATGCTAAATTTGTTCCTGTTACTATTTCTTTAAAGAAAGAGAGATTAAATTTGTTGGATAACTTCAGATTTATGAGTATAGGTAGGATAAAGACTCAAAGGATTTAGAGTTTAGATTTGGGGCTCATTCTGTCACTTATAGGTTCTGTGACTTGGGTCAACTTCCAAGCCTGTTTTCTCATCTGTAAATTGTACTGGGCTCAAAGTGTTGCTTCCAAGTTTCAGGTAAGATAATGTGTCAAAGAACTTTATAAGGTGTGAAATGCTATATATGTTGACTGGTTTGCCCTATGGACAGGATCATCTGTACAGATGAGCAAAGGGCCAGGTGCTCCCAAGTGTATCTTAGGTGGGTTCATTCTGTCTAAAATTATCCATTCACACAGTGCCTGGTTTTTACTGTTTTTAAAGTTTCCCCTTGTTGTTCTGATGGAAATTACACCAACAAGAGATCCATTTAGATTAATAAATGTATATTTAATTATAAATTTTTCAGCATTATTGAAATAATGGGCATATTTTGTTATAAAATTAGCTCAAATTTCAGCATGCTAAAAAGAAAGAGTTTTAAGACCCTAAGGCTTTAGGGTCAAACTTAGAAATTCTAACTTCAGCACTTATCAGCCAAATGACCTTGAGCAAATTACATAACCTGTCAGAACTTCAGTTCTTTTTGTTCTAATAACATCAACCTTAAGGATTGTGGGAAAGACGAACTGAGAACCTATGGTTCAGCACCTAGCTTGTGCCTGGCACAGGATAGAGATTGGTGAGTGTTTTATTTCCAAGGATACACAACTTGGATCAGCTGCACTGAGGAAATAAATGTTTCAGTACTCTGTTGTGAAAGTTAATCATAAAAGGCATAAGAGATCAATAGGCCCTTATTGTTTGTCACTCTGAACCTTGTATTCTGGAATATACAACTAGAGGAACTCGAAACAAGTACTGAACTACACATCTGTAACGTGCATGCAGGGGGAGAGGGAAAGTAGGTAATTGGAGCACACCAACTATTTCTGGGTGATCATACACCATTAAGAGCATTTAGAGCAGCGTTAAGGCAAAGAGATTCGGGTGGGGGTGGACACTAGAAGGAGGTTGATGGAAATTATTAGAATGGTCAGATGGTGCCCCAAATTGCTTTTTTCTTTATTTTAGAATATAAGCTAGGATTGATTTCAGTGCTTGGAGCATGGCCCCTCTGCGTCTGTGACCCAGAATTTACACTTGTTCCATGATGCTGTAAGAAATGGGCTAATATTACAGGTTAAGAAACCTTTGGTAAGCTAGCCTGGGAATCTAGTCATAACTATTTGTAATTGTTATTTATTTATTATTTATAAAAAATATTTATTCAAAGTATGACTATTATTTGGACTTTAAAACATCCTTTTTGAGAGCACAACTAGTTTATAGTTAGGAATTAACATTTTAAATTAATATGAAGTTCCCATTTTTTATTTTCCCACTTATTAAACTTATATATTCTGAATGGAATTAAAACTTGATAACAATAGCTGAAATCAGGCCATTTATATTGATAAAACTTTACTCTGACATCTAGAGAATTCTTTTACATTTTTTAACCAAATCAGCCATTTTCTTTTGTGAAGACATATCATGGTTTGTTGCATTATCCAGTGGGTCACTTCTACTTAAATTCATAATAGTAGGAGAATGTATAACTCTAGCATTCAATATTGGCAAATTGCTTTTTTTGAAAACGTTTTGATTTTTTTTTTTTTTTTGGCTGCGCTGTGCGTCTTGTGGGATCTTAGCTCCCTGACCAGGGATTGAACCTGAGTCCTCGGTAGTGAAAATGTGGAATCCTAACCACTGGACCACTAGGGAATTCGAAGGTATTGATCTTAAAAATAACTTTAAGTTAAAGCTCTATATCATATTTGGTATACTTCCCAAAATTTTTTTGACATACAAAAAAATTTTTGATATACAAACAAATTTTTTGGTATACAAAAGAGTTGGCCGTAGGATTTCTTTAAACTTCCGTATATTGCTTGCTGTATTTCAAACCCACAAGAAAAGTTGGAATCATACATTTAACATCCAAATACTTTTCATGGATTGTGAACATCTTACCACTTTTGTTTTATCTCTCTTGAGTGGGAGGTCAGTAGATAGGTAAGTGGTTAGACAGACGGACATAGGGGCTTTTTTGTTTTGTTTTGTTTTTTGTTTCTATAAATTGAGAGTAAGTGGCAGACGTCATGACATTTTCAACCCTGTGTACTTCAGTATGGAACTGGCTGCTAACAGCATGTGAAAGCTGATTGTGTACATTTCTTCCCAGCTCTGCGTCAAGTTGGTTGCTTGAAATCAGCAATGGTACCAGCATTTACACCATGGAAATTGGCAGTGCTACAAACCAAGGCTTTTTTTTTTCCCTTTGCAGAGCCAGTTGTTAAACATTTACCATCATACCACTGTGTGTCTCCTAAAAATAAAAACATTCTCCTACATACCTGCAATACAGTTATCCCACCCAAGAAATCTATTAGCACAATGCTAATATCTAATGTACTGTTTATATTCATATTTCTCTAGCTGTCCTGGTATTGTCTATAGTCATACTGCCTTTTAAGGAAGTAAGTTGTTTTCTGTTACAGAAAAGGAGTTAGGCCCTGATGTTTGAACAACATTTAGAAAGCTTTTGGAGTACACCATAAGAATATGTAAAGGTACAAGTAAATAAAATGACTGGCTTCTGGAAAAAAAAATTAGGTCATGTAAATAGGACAGTTAATTAGGATTTTCGCAGATTTTTCCTTATTTTATTTAGCTTTTAAAAGAATTACCTGGACTACGTACATCTAAGAGGAAAATGAGTATTGGTGAAATTCTAAGACTTTTTCCAATTGAAAAAGAATTATATTTAAAATTATTTTTGCATTGGGAAGAAATCCATTTTTAATCCTGAAGCTTCATGCTACCTATCTGACCTTATTTTTTGGTACTCTTCTAAGGTTCCCTGTACTCTAGGCACATCGATCTTGTTGTTCTTCAGTCACCACAAGCACATTGGCACCATGGAGACTTGGCATTTGCTGTTCCCTTTTGGAATATAAGTCTCATGACTGTCTTTTACTTCATTTGACTTTCTGCTCAGTTGTCACCTCCTCAAAGAAGCCTTCCTAGGTCATCCTATCAAAAGAGTACAGTTCTTTTATTGTCTGTTGACTCTGCATTACTCTTCATAGTCCTTAACCACTACTTGACCTGCTGTTCTATGTTTATTTATTTGCTCTTTTTGTTTTTCTCCCAATAGGAAAGTAAACTTCAAGAGGGCAGGGACTTAGTGGTGTTTGTCTACTGCTGTGTTTCCCCATGCATGGACTGGTGCCTGGAATTTAGTAGCTGCTCAATAAATATTTGTCATTGAATGAATGCTTGCATGCATTTTAATATCTTTGTGGTGCAGCATAAAACTTATTACTGGAAAACTTTTTGCATTATTTTTCTGTGATTTGTTAGTTTTATAACTGTAAGAATTAATTCTACAGTGTCCATTTTTGTTTCTAAATGGGAATATTTATTCCCACTTCTCAAGGTTATTGGAAGGATCAAATGAGATAACTACAAACAAACAAACAAACATAATACAAGATATTCGTAACTGAATACAGTAAATGGTAAAAGTAATGTGTACTGTCAGAGTTCATAGGGAATGATTAATTTCAGCTGGGATGATTAATTTCAGGGCAAAGCCTGTCTTTTGGCAAAGACAGCAGGCGTATTGAGCCTTAAAAGAGTATGATTTGGATAGATGGAAATTTTACAGAGATTAAGAGGGGGAAGATTGGAAGAGAGGACATGAGCAATAAAGATGTTTGAGGGCTAGCAGGTAGACTAATGTGAATTGGAAGGGTTACTTAGGAATGAGGGGATTCGGGTTTTGAATGTCAAGCTAAGGACTTTGAGCTTCATTCATTTGATAGTGGGGCACCATTAATTACTGTTTTGTATGATTAAGAGAACTTTTTGGAATAATTTGGTAGTACATTTATATAATTTCATTATAAACCAGAACAGAGATATTATTGAATGTCTGACAGTCTTAAATTCAGTTTTTTAGCCCTCAAAATTACATTATTACCTGGTATTATAAAAATTACCTGACACTCATCTCTGCTGTTGGCTGTTTTCTTCTCTATATGTTTTTCCCTTCACCACCATTCGTTGTAATATATGAGGGATTAGTAAGTATTGCCTTTTACGAAAATTCTTGGGAATATTAAGGTGGCACACAATACTGGTAATACCATGGCTATTGTTTTATGATATTCTTTGGTCAGAGTAGTAAACTGCACAGTTTATTTTAAAGTAGCTGTGTGTTAGAACAAATAAAGGGGAGAAGAACAGGATGAAGTTGGAGATTCCTTCTCTCATTCCAGACAATTGCTGGCAGAAACTTAATGAACTCTGTAGGATTAGAAGCCCTTGTACCGCCCAACTGCATGTGAGCATTAAGAGTAAGGAGATTCCCCACAATACTATAAGCTTTTCTAGCTGTGTTAAGGAGAGAATGAACATATATCTTCTTCACTACCCAACCAAATAAACACTTTTCACACCAAAGCTTCAAGAAAAAAATTTTGGTCATAAGAGGGGTTTGTTCAGCAGTGTAATTGTGGTAGAAAGAGCACAGCAGGAAATCTTATTTTCCATCATTCATAACTCCTTTCTTAAAAATTGTTTCTCTGGGCATGTATGTTCTTCTTAAGTTGGTATACTTGCTCTTCAGAAGTTGGAATAAGGAACATACCTATGCCTTTGAGGAAGTATACTCAAATCTTGGTAGTTATTCTGTTGCTTGAATGCTAGTCCTGGAGACATGTTTCTGTAGTCCAGCATATAACAACCCTGGCCTGTGCTGTTTCTTGTAGCTTATGTTGCAGAGTTCAGGTATCTGCCAGGGGATTCTGAATGACTAACAATGAAAAAAAAATCATCAGGTTACATCGTAGTACAGATTAAATTCCATTATGAAGAGCTCAGGACATGAAAATGCTTTTGTTATTCTGAAATTACTCTAAAAGTTATGCTATTGCTAGACATCAGAGTTGGAAAGGTCCTTAGAGTGTGTGAGTCTCTTTCATTTTTACAGTTGAGAAAACATAAGGCCCCCCCAAAAAGAAGTAACCTGTCTAACTACAAAAGTAAAACTTAAATTACTTGCTAGCCAGTTGAGTATTTTTCTGTACTCTGTTACCTCTAGCAAGAGCACAGTTGCCTCTAGGTTCTGGCATCAGAAATGACATCATGATCGTCCAGACTTCCTCAAGGAACTTGAAAAAAACAAAGGCCAGGTGATTATATTTTAACATTCTTCTAAAGTAATGTATACATACTTTTAAAAGAAAGTCAAATGGTAATACACAGACTCAAAGTGAAAGAAATATTTAATCCTTGAAACTGGGTTGCTAAAAAGAGAAAGGAATATAAAGAAATTAGACATAACGCCTGAAATTTAAAAGTCAAGAAATAGTGTAAGCTTATTATTAAGAATTATAGAGGAAATCCATTTTTAGTTTTGTCATGTGAAAAGCAGGGCTAGTAATAGTGCCTAAATAAAGGACTGTCATAGTGGTTAAATGAAGTAATCCATGCAAAGTGCTTAGAATGGTATTTGATTCTGAAGAAATATTCAATAAATGTTACCTATTATTGTAAATACATTAACATTTCTTCAACAGCTAAGGTAAGTACATGTTCTAAGT
Organism: Kogia breviceps; assembly: GCF_026419965.1. Taxonomy (NCBI): domain Eukaryota; kingdom Metazoa; phylum Chordata; class Mammalia; order Artiodactyla; family Physeteridae; genus Kogia; species Kogia breviceps. The sequence continues at coordinate 148,170,888 of NC_081312.1, forward strand.
GCTCTGAAGGAAATATACAAAGGTTAAGTGGGTGACAACTTAGGGCAGGGAGAAAACCCCTTTGGTTGCAATGATTAGCTAAGGCCTCTCTGAGAAAGTGAGGTGAGAACAAGGAGTTAGCTGTGTAACGAGTGAGGAGAAGAACATTGCAGGCCAAGGGAGTAGTATGTGCAAAGGTCCTGAATTTAGAAAGAGACTGGCATGCTTGAGGAAATGAAAGAAGACTAGGACACATACCACAATTTGGGTTTCCTTCACTAGAGTATTTGTTCTCCAAGGGCAGCACCGCATCTGACTTCTTCCCTCACACCTGTCATGGTGCTGGGCTCAGAGCTGGCATTTATTAGATGTTTGAGAAAACATTTAAGTGCCTATTGTGTGCTTAATCACTGTCAGTGCTTTGAGGGTGAAGACTTGATCTTTCTTTCCCTTCCCTTCAGACAAGAAAGCTAGGACGTAGTGAGTTGCATATGGTAACTTTTTTTTTTTAAGGCCATTTGAAAAACCTAATCCACAGTTGTAAAGTATTTCAGATATCATAAAATATCATAAATTTTATATTTGGACTCAGATCAGTGAGTTTCATGGAATAAAAAATTTACATTAAAAATTAAGTTAACCATTTTATATACCTATTTTTTAAACCATTTTATATATCTATTTTAACCATGAAATTCACATTTTCTTGGGGGATGGGATGGATTAAATGCTACCTGGGATGGTCCTGGTTTTATGCCTGTTGAGCTTGTGTTCAATCCTATTTCACAGTTGTCTCCTTTGACTCTAAATGTGTCATTGTTTGGACAAAGAATTTTTTTTTTTTTTTTTTTTTTTTTTTTGCGGTACGCGGGCCTCTCACTGTTGTGGCCTCTCCCATTGCGGAGCGCAGGCTCAGAGGCCATGGCTCACGGGCCCAGCCGCTCTGCGGTATGTGGGATCTTCCCGGACCCGGGCACGAACCCGTGTCTCCTGCATCGGCAGGCGGATTCTCAACCACTGCGCCACCAGGGAAGCCCTGGACAAAGAATTTTATGTTCATCCTAGTTATTAGCCATTTTGTTGTCCTGCTAGTGCACTCAAATCTTGTCTTCCATTAACTTGTATTTTATTCTGTATTTAGCTAGCTTAAATATAGCTCAAGGCAGACAATTTGCCCCAGCTGTGTTGCATCTAATATTTTATAATTTATGTGGACTCTTGTACTAAATCAAGGGATTGACAACACGGAATGTTTGCTTTGATTTGGTACAAAACACCTGGACTCTGTTTCAGAAATTCTTGATTTCTAAATGTTTCTACCAAAATGCACGTATTTTAGCAAAAAAAATTTTTTTATTCAAAGTCATCTGAATTCTTATAAACAGTGCCTTCTGTAATAAACTTTAAATTAGTGATTACATAGTATGTGGATAAAATGACTTATCATTTTTAGAATTTACTGTTAAATATGATAAAACTTTGGACAGTTAGATTCCTTTCCCTCTCTTCTCCTGAAACAAATATTCATTGAGCACTTAGTATGTGCCTGGCACATATGTGGTGGAAATACAATCATGAGCAAGAACTAACATGATCTTTGCCCTGTGGAACCTGTAGTCAAATGTAGTCTTTCCTGACTTTTTTTTCCCCTGAGTCAACAGACAAATCAGGACTGGAGGCTACCCTGTGCTGTTTTGGAAGAGGCTCAGGTGGGGAGTAGGGGAACTGGCCCAGAGGAAGAGAGTATCAGATGGCCCGCACAGACTTGTAGAACTTTGACGTTCTACTACCCTTTTCTATTTGTGGTTGTCTCAAATATTTTTAGTTTGAATATAGGGTAGGTATGTATGTGTTGGTTGTTCTGTTTTATTTCGTTTTTGAGAATAAGGAATGGAAATTTATTCTCAGTAAGTGCAGGTTTCAATTGAGGTGCTGCTTAGTTCATGAGGTCTTGTTGATTTTCCCCTCTAGGCGATGCAACTAAAACCTTCCTGGTCTAAAATGTTAGAAACTATTAAGGTATGCAAAGTATAAGTACTTTGCACTGGCTTGCTGGGTAAAATGTGTAAACTGAAATTGTATTGAAAATGGAAAGCTTTGAGAGGTTGACTGTAGCATTTGTGTGAAGAAAAAGAAAACTCTTCCTCTACACAGAAAAGTGTATTTAGTAGTTACAGAATTCATGCATTCTGGTGGTAAATCTCTAGCAACTACTTCTTTCTTAAACTAGGTAAAACTTAATATCAGCCTTTAATATATGCTTCCAAAGTCCATGTTGGTTGAATGTGATAAGGTAGAACCAAACACCTATTTGGGAAAATTAAGGGGGTGGTGGTAGCTGAGAGGCAGTATCAGACGGAGCAGTAGGTTAAACATTTTTTTTGACTGCCCACAAGACAGGTGAAGTTGCTGCCCTATAACAACATTCCCTCCTCCTAATCAAAACTCATTACTCAATCTTGCTCATGCAATGGTGGCTTATCTTTTCTTTTTCCTGTTTCATTTAAAAAGAAAATGATAGTCCCAGCCCCTTAAATTAATTTCACATTTAATCCTGCAGATTGTTTTAGCATTTAGAAGAACTAGAAAGACCTGGGTTAAAATTCTGGTTTGTCAACCTGCTCTATGTAAGCTTGAACAAATTACCTAACTTTTCTGAGCTTCAGTTTCTTCATTGGTTAAAATTGAGATAATGTATTCATTTTATAGTTTTGTTGTAGTGACATAACCTGAGTAAAGTGGTTGTATCAGGCACTTAATAAACACATAATCAATGGCTATTTTTATCCTCTCCAAAGTTTGTTAGCTTAGGAAAGTGGGAGTGATAATATTGGTGAATCCTAATCAGAGGAAAATTAATTCAGTTTTAGATACATTAGAGTTTGCAGTGATACAGGTAGCCAGAAGAGTTCAGTTATATCATTTAGAAACAAGACTATATGAAATAGTCTGAAATTAGCAAAATTTTTAAAAATGCAAGTAAATTATTAAAACTTTGAGGGCTTAGCAATTGAGTCTTAAAGCTACATGAGGTTGTCTAAATTACACATAACTAATTTACTTTACTAGATTTCTGTTAACATTCTCCAAAATTTAAAATGCAGAATCTGTCATTTGTATGACTGTTGGCATAATTATCTGTCATTTGTATGACTGTTGGCATAATTAGTAGAGGTAACGACATTACCAGTGATGGCTAGTTGTGGGAAAAAAAAACAAAAAACCCAAAAAACCAGGACTTGGAATTAAACCTGGGTTAGGTGATTCTGTTTCTTCATTCTTTTTTAAATTTTTTTTTTTTTTTTTTTTTTTTGTGGTACGTGGGCCTCTCACTGTTGTGGCCTCTCCCATTGCGGAGCACAGGCTCCGGACGTGCAGCTTCAGCGGCCATGGCTCACAGGCCCAGCCGCTCCACAGCATGTGGGATCTTCCCAGACCAGGGCACAAACCTGTGTCCCCTGCATTGGTAGGCGGAGTCTCAACCACTGTGCCACTAGGGAAGCCCTGTTTCTTCATTCTTATTTCTCAAAGTTGTGATCATCTAAGGGACAAGTAAATGTAAGATACATTATCTCCATGGAAATACTTTTACTAAAATATCATTTTATCAGAATAAAAAATCCTTGATTGGTTCTAGATTTTTAAGACTGAATCAAACATTATCATTCTTTATAATAGCAGAAGATTAACAACATCACAGATTATATCTTTAAAGAAATATGGGTATAGGTAAAGGGGAACCCATGTGCATCCTGGCACATATTTTATTTAATAATGATGATAGGGGACTTCCCTGGTGGCGCAGTGGTTAAGAATCTGCCTGCCAATGTAGGGAACACAGGTTCAAGCCCTGGCCCGGGGAGATCCCAGATGCCGTGGAGCAGTGAAGCCCATGCACCACAACTACTGAGCCTGCACTCTAGAGCCCACGAGCCACAACTACTGAACCCGTGTGCCACAACTACTGAAGCCCACGCACCTAGAGCCCGTGCTCCGCAACAGGAGAGAAGCCACTGCAATGAGAAGCCTGCACACCGCAACAAAGAGTAGCCCCTGCTCACCACAACTAGAGAAAGCCCACGTGTAGCAATGAAGACCCAATGCAGCCAAAAATTAATTAATTAATTAATTTTTTTAAAAATGAAAATAATGATATTTTTATTAAGACCAAGTACTGTAGGATATTAAAAATGGATTCTTATACCTGATCTTGATACTTATTAACTCTGACTAGTGTGTGGATAAGATATTATTATTAGAGTGTTTGTCCAGTAGCTTAGATTATAAATAATCCCTGTTCTAGCTCATTTTAAACAATGTAGTGTGAATGATGCCAAAAAACAGGCTAGAACATTTTCTTCTCTCCAAGATCGTAGATTTTGTAAACAAGGCTCTGCTCCTGGAACTAATGTAGGTCATCATAACCCCAAATCTTTTGAAAGATGAGAATCACAATTAAGTCTCTTAGGTACATTTTAATATTTTAAATTTAAGAAGTGTTTTAGCTATTAAAAACACAGTATGTTTGAATTGTTGTTTGTCCACTTGACTTATTGGTACCATGTCATAATAAATACAAATCACTGGATAATCATTTCAGCAGTAATGATCACTAGGAATCTCCCTGTGAGTGGAAATTAATATAGCTTTTTATGGCTTAATTTATCCCAGTAGTGACCTGACAGCGTAATTTTTGAATAAAAACTCTGATTTAATTAGAAAAACCATAAATTTCCCTAATTCCCCAAACTGTAAAATTTAGTTTTGTTTAGTCTTTCTTGCAGATAAGTTAGTGAGCTGTGAAACGTGTTGCCAAAATGACATCATTTAACAAACTTAAAAAATATCAGTGTCATAAAAATCTTTCTTTGGTAGTCAAGATTTAAATTTTATCCCCACTGTTATTAATATGGGATACTACTGATGTATTGCCCTTTATTTGTTGGTATGTATATGTGTGTACGCATGTACATTTGCTCTTTAGTAACATCTTATAGAACTGATTTTTGCAAAAGAAAAGAGGAAACTTAAATTGCTTGAGAGCAAGTATTGGACTAGATGGTTCATAACTCTTAGAGAAATTATTACTCCCACTTTAGAGGTGAAGAAATAGACTGAGGTAGGTTAAATAATTTGATAGTACAGCTTGTTAAGTGGAAAGAACTTGAACCCTAGACTGTCTGGCTCTTCTCCATTATGTCTTGCTGCTTTAAGGGATCTTTTCAGTAATTACACTGGATTTTGTGCAAACATGTTTACTGTGCCAACCCCTAGAAGACTGACCACCAGGGATGACAATATCCTATTTGTGTAGCATTTTGCTGTTTTCAAAATAATTGTTTATTGTCCTATTTGATCCTTACAACATACCAATATTGCACGCAAAAAAAAAAAAGAAAAGAAAAGAAAAAAAAAAAAGATTCCTGACTTAGACGTGAGCAATTTCAGAGAAGTGCTTAAGATCACAAAGCTCATTAGTGGTAGAGTTTAGACTAGAGCCCAGATCTGTGGTTCCTGGTTCAATGTTCATTTCTATAATACTTCCTTTATACTTTCTCTGAATCAGTTATGTGTTCTGTGATCATGAAGTAGTGAAGTTTTACAGATTGAATCTTTTATTGTGCCTTCACTATAGCTACAGCCTGGCTCCCTGTTTAGCAGACAAATCCTGTTTTTCTGTATTATAGGTAGTGTATCAATGACAGTTCTGAGGTATAATGGGGCTGTAGTGGTGGTTATTGAATGAGTAATAAGTGGAAAATGTTAACTTGAGATTTCTGTATTTAAACTTTATTCTTATGTGATGCCATATTTATCTTAGGGAAATGTAATTATGAAAGGAATAGTTAGGAGCACACATATTAGATTTAGGAAGACCTACTTCCTGGCTTTGCCCACTTAGTTCTGCTTACTTGGGCAGGTTACAAGCCGGTTTCCTCATCTGTGCGGATAGTTAACTACCACAGAGTCAGAGGAGATGGGCATGTAAAGAAATTAGCACCATGCCTGGCCCATGGGCCTACATATATAGCAGCTATGTAATCATTACCTTTGAAGGGTTCTTTTTTTCTTCTAGCAGTATATCTTTTTGTTTAAAAACTGTCCAAGCTAGCATGGTTATCTCTAAGGTATCTTAAAAGTAGATAGTTCCCAATTATTTCTGCTAACAGAGGACACAAATGATCTGAAACAGTTGATAATTCAAATTTTTCCATTTTATATTTGGAATGTGTACCTTAAAAAACTCTTATGGAAGATCTGATTTCCAATTTATTTCCTTACATTAATATAATATAAATAATTTATATTTCTTGAATTGGTCTATGGAGAGTACAATTATGACCACTCTGGGCAAAAAGGGTGTTTTTCATGGTTAAGTGTTGAGAATTGAGAACTTGAGACTAGCACTTAGTATAGCATTTTATATTATTCAGATTCTTTTTTTTTTTTTTGGCTGTGCTGGGTCTTTGTTGCTGCATGCAGTCTTTCTCTAGTTGTGGTGAGTGGGCGCTACTCTATCACGGTGGCTTCTCTTGTTGTGGAGCACAGGATCTAGGCGCGCAGGCCTCAGCAGTTGTGGCACATGTGCTCAGCAGTTGTGGCTCGCAGGCTCCGTAGTTGTCGTGCACGGGCTTCATTGCTCCGCAGCATGTGGAATCCTCCCGGACCAGGGCTCGAACCCGTGTCCCCTGCCTTGGCAGGCAAATTCTTAACCATTGCACCTCCAGGGAAGTCCTATTCAGATTCTTAACTTGTAGGCTGTTGAGATTATTTATAGCTTTGTGTACCAAGATGAACCAGGAAAAAAAGCAAGCATTCTTCAGAGTTATATAAAGTACCATTTTGAAATTTATTTACCATTTAGAAGACTGGTAGCAGAGGAGCATTTCACTAAATAAATCTCTTGGTTGGATTTTACTTTTTAAGGTGGCATGTCTCTTGGAGTTCATTTTATTCACTTATAATTACATATTTCTGATTAAAGTTAATACTTTTTCAATAAGTTCTCTTTGTATATGTTAATCAGTAGTTTTAGATTATAGAAACAGGCTATCATTAGCCTTTAATGAAAAAGTTTAAGAATTCTAACTGAAAAGAAGTATTCTAAAACAGTTTAGAGATTATTGTTTTTTTCAAAGATATAGGAAGAAGTTAATTTTGAATTATAAAGTTATTCATCCAGAAATTTTAAAAAATGTATTTCCTTTGACTTCTAGTTGTATGACTTGAGTAAATAGACATTTAGAGCTGATTTTCTTATTTGAACAATGCAGATAATGATACTTGTATTTACCTCCCAAGGTTATGAAATCAAATAAAATACTATGTGGAATATAAATCAGGCATGGTGTTAGGTAAGCAATAATGTAGACAGAAGTAGTACCTCCCTTTAAAGCACTTACAGTGTAGTGGAGGAGAATGTCCAACCAATCTTTTTGCAAATAATTATTTAACATTCTGTGAGCTAAGTACTAAGAAAGAAGTACAGGGAGCCTGCGACTAGTCTTGGCTCACAGAAAGCTGCCCCCCGGGAAGAGAAATTTAATGGAGACTTATCAGTGGAAGGTGTTGTGGGAGACCACTCCTAGCAAAAGAAGAATAGTATTTGCAAAGACCTTACGTTTTGAAGAAACTAGTAACCAAAAAAGCAGTCTGGCTGGCAAAGAGCACTTTTTAGCCTTCACAATAGTCCTGTGAGTTAACTCCATTTTATAGATAAAAAAACTGAAGCTCAGAGTAGTTTAGTAATTTGTATAGTGTCTTACTGTTTGTAAATGGCAGATTCATATTTTGGACCCAGGTTGGTCATCCTGACTCCAGCATCCTTGTTCTCTCTACTATGCCGTTCTTCGAGTCACTTAGCTCAGAGGTTATTGTGCTCCTAAACACATCTTCTCTCTTGTTATTTCTCAGAGGGCTTAGCAGCTCTCCCTCTGGCTAATTGTGGAGCCAAGGATCAGGTTCTTTCCTTACACTAAGGTAATAATAAGATTTAACTCTTACCGATTGTATCTCTTGTTTGTATACTGTAGAACTCCAGAGATCCTAAAAGCTTTTTCAAGGGTAGGAATTTTGTAGATTCTGGGACTGATATGAAACTGCAGTGTTGTTTGTAGCCTCTCATTTAAAAATAGCCTCATGGTGCTCATGGGGTGCTTTAATAGTGCCAACATTTCCATCAGCCTCTCTGCCCTACCCCCAAGACACTCCACATAAACAGATCTGAGTAATAAACAGTATGCTTCTGCTGTTGCCTCTGCCTACTCCCACAAACCCCTCCTGTATAGAAATCCTAATGGCACCACTAATAATGCATTTTATTGGAAGAATGCAAATTAAAAGGGTTCCATTGCTTTAAAAGTTTGAAAAACACTATCCTAGCTTGTGTGAAGTTCAAGGGAAATATTTCCTAAATGAGGAATTTTTCTGATTCTTCATATCTGTTTATCTCCTACTGCACTTGCATTGACTCCCCCAAACATCTTTGTAAATTGGGGATGGATTTTTGTTTTTATTCTTAAAGCTTGTGGAGATAGTGTATATTGGTACATTAAAGCCCAGTACTTGAAACCTAGGGGTAAAAAAATTCCTGTGCCTTCCTGTCTCCAGATACTTTTATGATAGAGAAAGTAAATTAATCCAGGCTCAGTGTCGTTGTTTTATATTTTATGTCATTGTCGTTTATGTAAGAAGAGATATTATTAATGCAGATACCTAGTTAAATCTTTTATTGTTGTCAGTTTACTAAGCAATTATTTTTTCTTTCTAAAATCTTTTTCTAAGCAATCTGTTAACCTCAATTTTTCTTGCCCTCTTAAAAGGCACTGCATAAATTTGAGGGAGGACTATTTTTAGGCCCTGTCTCATTTTAACTATCTAACTGGTCCTGCATGCTTTTCTTGGAATTTGTGAACTTTGTTGTAAAGTAATTCATAGTTCTAGATAGATGGAGGTTGATGCTTTATCCTAATTGTCGAAAATTTTTGTATTCTTTGTTTTCAGAGGGTTTCACTTGGTAGAGCCTGATTTACTTGAGATGCGAAGTGATAAATTGATTCCCTCCACTACCCGTCTTTGTCCTCAGTTTTATGTGAAACACTGACTGAAGTAAATGTTTGCCCTATGAATTTCTCTTTTTAAAAGTACCCAGAGACGCACGTTTTAGGGGCTCATGCTAGAATACTTTGTCATTATCGTTTTACTGATCTTTCCTTTCACGTTGCCTAAACACAGCTGAGTTGGTAAGAGGAGCAAAGACAACAAGATACCGCTGCCAAGCAGACAGGAAGCTGTAGTGGACCTAGCGAGCAGGGGCGGCAGAGCATATCCTCCATCCAATCAGCTGTGAGTGCTGTTGCTATGTGAGCTCTTACTCTGCTGCCTTTGTGAAAAACGTTACACAGAGGGAAGCGGAATCAGCACCCACTGCTGAACATTTGTTTTAACCACTGCAGACATCTGGATCCCTCAGTTACTGACTGTATAGCTATTGACAGCCAGAAGGCAACTTATTTTATACAAGGATTCCAGTATGGTTTTCAGTGGAAACAAAGGGCTTCACAGAGAAGGTGTGTAATGAAGTGTTTTCAACGGCTTTATTTTTAAGCTTCCAATTTTCTGTTGCTGTTTACAGTTGTAGTGTTTGCTTTGCGTGGATTTTTAATAAATAGGTCTAGGAAAATGATCTCAGGTTGAAAAACATTGAACTTAGGGAATTTTCTTTAGCTTCATATAGCCTGTTTTCTTTGAACAGCATTGCTTAAAAGATTATTAAAATGCTGATCTGAACAATGAGTAGGGAGAAAAGAAACCAAAATACAATATGCTTACTTTAATGGGGAAAAATATGATAAAAATGAGAAAACTGGGAAGAGAATGAGGTTTAGACAAAGTATTAACTGTACTTGGGGGCAGGAGGTGTTTTTAAAATAAAAGCTGTTAAGGAGACTGTATTTAGTATAAGTTACATATTTTTAACTGAAATTCATTGTTTCTGAATTTGACAGAGATTGTCAGAATTTAGCTTAGTGAGAATTTTGACATACTTTTGACATGGTGTCTTTCTATAAAGGATTTGTGAAGATGCTACCTCAAATTGTATAACCTCTTAATTATTTAATCTGTTGGCTAGTACTTCTCAGTTCAGATAAAGGATAGTAGTAAAATCCAACTGCAAAGGTAGTGGCATGTTCTATTAAATGTCCATATAGAAAACTGAAAAAATAAAGGATTTTGAAGACAAACCAGAAATGTTTAAGATAATATTTTAAAATTAAAGTAAACCTTAATTAAATACAATAATTCCATATCTGACTTAGTTAATACTGCAAATATAGTACAGTCTTATTAAATTGAACCTAATTCAATATTTGTAATAATTGAACAGAATATGAGTTACCGTTTATGAGATCTGGAAAAACCAGTTTATCCAACTAATTATAGGCAAGTTTTAAAATATCTTAGATATAAAGAAAAGTTTTACATAATTTCAAATACTGTGAAATTATATTTTACATAGTTGATTTAGCTAATGATTCTTTTAAATTAATTGAAGCAGAACAGAATACTAATTAGTATATTGCCCATTTATGAACAATTTTCTTTTACTTATCCAGTTTCACCTGGTTGTGTAAGTGGCTTCTTTTTAATTCACTAGGTAATTTATGTCTGAATAAAATTAATATAATATAAATTCCAAGTTAATATTCAAGCTTTATTTTTTATCTCTACAAAGGATATATTTTGGAATAGGATTGGTTTTGATATTGTTCTCTTCAAGAATTGCTTGTCATTAGGAAGGGGTAGCATTATTTGATGAGAGGAGAGGTATATCTTTTCTTGAAAAGAACTCAAAATACATTTCATGCTTTTGTGCCCATTACTGATCATTTTTAAAGATACATATAGTAAGTTAAGGATTTCAAATAGTAGATGAAAATTTACAAAATAAATCGGCCTTAAACGTTAAAAAAGTGTTTTATGTGAGCCTACATGTTGCTATACTTTAAAAGACTGGCATTTCTTAGTTTTTTCAGTTCGTTACATGTACCCCCAAACTTGAACTTCATAGGAGTTATAAAAACTATGGCAAAATAAGGAAAGCTATTATATTTTTTGGACTTGGTGGCCTTCGCAATATAAAGCACTCATTTGCAGAAGAGGAGCTATGAGAAGGGCAGGGATGGGAGGCAGAAGTATGCTGAGTAGACCCAAGTTCATCAAATGTAGCTCTAACCACATGGAAGTCAATCTAGTTATTTCCATTTTTTTTTTTAGCCATCACTCTCATCAATTACTATTTTATTTTTTAATATACAACCACAAAAACCAAAATGTTGCTTGAACTGGTTTACTACTCACTTCCCCTTGGTTTATTTCTTAAGAATTAACAGACTTTCCAAGAACAGGGTGATTTCATTCATATGCTGCAAAATAAAGGTACATGATATTGGCAAGAAATTTGGATCTACTGTTGTGTCACACAAAAGCTTTGCCTTGTGTTGCAGGAGGAATAGTCTTGGCAGAATCCCAGATTTTATTCCTGGGCTCAGCACCTAAAGATGGTTCTTACACGTCTTACACATCTGAAAGTTCCTCTGGTCAAGGCTAGTGACATTGCTAGCATATTTCAACTCTTTGAATTTATCTATTATTTAACAATAGAATTTTAATTGTCTTATTCTGTGTCAAATCTTTAAATTAACTATAGTTCTTTATACTTGAAAATAGAAAAATACTTCCGTTCTCAAAAATAGTGATTTCTTTTTTCTCTTAGCCACTTGATACAATAGCAAATAGAAGTTCTTATATTTATCAGATGCAGTGTGATTGCTGTAACAGATTTTATTTTAAATAAAATAATATTTTTGTTTATTCTTAAATAACCAGGCAATAATATGAAAATAGTATTTCATTTATAGTTCTTCAAAAAAAAAATTCTGTAATTTAAAATTTCAGGCTGGGAAGGGGAGCAATCTGAGTATTTCTTTTTCTTTTGGTCTGTTGTGAAAAATCATTCCTACAGCAAGTATTACTCCAAACGTTTGATTCTTACACGTATGCTCAAAGTGCTCTATGATACAATGTTTCTTTGACTTCTTCTTGCAGAAATTCCATCACTTGTTCCTGTTCTGAATCCAAAAAAGATTTGATTATTATAGTCAGCTAGGCAGGGAAGTTCTGTCTTAACAACACTTTCTTTTTTAATGATTTTTTTTTTTTTACAAAAGTTTATTCTTAAATGTACAATAGGTTGCAAGACAACACTTCATTTTAGCTATAGGTGGCAACAGATGTTATGACAGGGAATCCAGATGTTTAATCCAGACGTTTAAACAGGAATGGAATTAAGGATCATCATTGCCTCAGGCACAAGGAACAGCTTACTTTTCTTTTTTGATAGGTAGACATATTTGATAATACGTGATAGCAAATCTGGATTCTCATTTCTTACCCCTGCCCCGCACCCCTCTCCCCACCCCATAGACTGTTGTTGCTGCTGCTGTATGCACATGTGTATATGTGTGTGTGTGTGTGTGTGTGTGTGTGTGTGTGTGTGTGTGTGTGTGTGTGTGTTGTTCATTAACTTGCCTGGACACAATACGTGGAGTCTAGAAACAGCTTACTTTTTACCAGATTTCTTAATTCCACCTGTGGCCAGGGGGCCTTTCCCTGCGGCCTTTGCTTTTAGCTCCTGAGTTTCTCTTGCTCCTCCTTCTGTTTCTGCTTGAATGCCTTATCTTCCTCATCCATCTCCTTGGCTTGCATCTTGGGCTGCTTCAGGGGCTTCTTCTTGCCACTTTCGTGGCCCAACATGGCGCCTGCCACCCCTTCCCCAGACCCTACCACAAGATGCCTCTTAACAACGTTTTATCAAGCATTTTCATGTAGCAACAGTGCTATTGCATAAACTATATTGCTTTTGCAAGAGCATAGTAAATCTTTTTTTTTTAAATCTTCAGATGCCATTTTATCTAAAATCAAAGACCCAAGTTTTAAAAACATAGTTGTTTATTGTATTGCTTGAATCTGATTATATATCCTTTGTGATGAGGCTGAGTTATAAGTGGTAGTATGATGACTGTTACTTGAGAAACTGGAAATGTTGCCTTGTTCTTCACTGGTCTCTATTTTACTCATTTAAAGACTTCTAAACATCAAAGGATTTGAATTATAAGGTTTATGATAAGCACAGGGCTTTAAAATTATAAATTACAGGAAGTAGTCAAGATAGGGTAGAAAAAATAGCCGGGCCCTAAGGGTCATACATAGTTTGGCCTCAGATTTTGCTGTAGGCTTCTTGTCATCCAGAGTATGAAAGGGGAACTCTGCCAGTTATTTACAATCCCTGTTATTTATGTAATATTTTTTGCTAAATATTAACCATTCTCTTTTCTTTGAAATTATTCTACATTTTTAAATTCTGAGAATTTTAAGTATAGTTTTTTATATTTTTCCTCTAAATTTCACATATGCAGATATACTTTTATGCAGATATCTCAATTTATTTTATGACTCAGAAAGTTGTGGAAGTTTGGGGATTTGGGCAGAAGAAAGGGTAAGGCTGATAGGGAAGTATGTGACTAAATCTCTGAAGAAAGATAATAGTCAATAACGGCAGGGAAATAATGAGTAAATTGGAAGATAAATGAAGAAGAGAAGGCAGAAAAATGTTTGTTTGATGTAGTGTTATTTTTGGTGTGCGTGTGTGTGTGTGTGTGCACACCTGTGTATGCATACAAGTGCCCACAAGTGCTGGGCTGACTGACTAGAGTTGGTAAATCCACCGGGGATTTGTTTACTGGGAAGTAACTCATTTCTGACTTTTCTTTTGAATTCCTCAGTTAGCATTGGGCTAAGGGTGACCTTGTATTTACCACTCATTAATGACAAGGGGCAAGCCAACTGTCTGGAAGCCAGAAAGTTAAATATTGTCACATACATGATGAATGTAACTGTTTTGAAATATAAGAACTTACAGAATAAAAATCTGGTGGTGTAGGGCTAAAATTTGAAAACTCAAACTTCTAAGCCAAAATGTTCAGAAAATGCTCTTTTGTCATTTTAATAAGTACACAAAATTTCAGATCTTTTCAACTGAGCACAGTATTTTCATTGCTTTGGGTGGTGATAATTTTAAGTTATTTTGGGAGAGAGGGTTAATCTGGGTTCCCATCATGGTTTTCATATTTTCATCAAGTGCTAAGATTTTGTGATTCTTACATAAACTATTGTTTTTTTGTAAATTTATTTATTTTGTTTATTTATTTTTGGCTCTTTGTTTGTTTGTTTTTTGGTGGTACGCGGGCCTCTCACTGTCGTGGCCTCTCCCATTGCGGAGCACAGGCTCCGGAGGCGCAGGCTCAGTGGCCACGGCTCACGGGCCCAGCCGCTCCGGGGCATGTGGAATCTTCCCGGACCGGGGCACGAACCCACGTCCCCTGCATCGGCAGGCGGACTCTCAACCACTGCGCCACCAGGGAAGCCCTCTTTTGGGTCTTTGTTGCTGCACGCGGGCTTTCTCTAGTTGCAGCGAGCAGGGGCTACCCTTTGTTGCGGTGCGTGAGCTTCTCATTGCTGTGGCTTCTCTTGTTGCGGAGCACCGGCTCTAGGTGCGCAACACAGGCTCTTAGTTACTCCGCGGCATGTGGGAATCTTCCCGGACCAGGGCTCGAACCTGTGTCCCCTGCATTAGCAGGCAGATTCTTAACCACTGCGCCATCAGGGAAGCCCACATTAACATATTTAGTCTTCCAATTTGCTGAAGATAAAGTTTAGCTTACTGAGGATTAGAGAACAAGCAAATGTAAAGAAAAGACAGTCTCTTGCAAGTGTACTCGATTTTTTCACTGTCAATGCATTCAGTGGTACTGCACAAGTGGCTTCTGCATTGGGTCCAGAGACTGTTTCACATCTAACAAAAAGGTTAGGAGAACCTTTTAAGAAATAAGTATCCTGATTTTACCTGATTGCATTGCATTGGTGTATTTGTTTACCTTAAATCATTTTTTTCTGAAAAATATCCACACAGAAAAAGAAAAAAAAGATTGCTCTATGTCATTGTTTCTCATTTAGGGTACTAACCCTTTTGAGAATCTGCTGAAAAATATCAACCCTCTTGCTAGGAAAAAAAATGCATCTGTGTATATACATACATAATTTTGTGGAAAATATCCAGAGGTTCATAAATTCTCTTAAGTTAAGAAATCTTGTTAAACATAATTTGCCTTTAGTCAGGGAATAAAAGCATTAATTTTAGAGAACTGAAGTTTAAAACAAACTGGATAAGAACTTCAGGATATGTATACAAGCAAAGTGTTAAGTAGTGAACATGGGATGCTGTTTTGTAACTTCTGAGGAGAGGGAAAATGTTCTATCATGTACTCCGTACATTAATACTCTTGCAAATGGATTTTTCGTAGGGAGTACCTCATATTCCTGTGCTGACTCCTATATTCTGGATGGGCTTCTGGTAAAGAACCTAGTACAAAAGGACCAGGCCTGGAATGTAATATCTAGGTCCCCAGCACCTACATATCATCTCTGAGTTGTAGACTGAGATAAGAGGAGACCTAGAAGATACCTCCTGTGGCCTTAGACTTTCACCTGGATGCTCTTCCAGAAATTGCTCTGCACTAGAGATGACAGGTCCACTGCAACGGATGTTACCTAATTCCATCTTTGTTCAAGAGAACTGAGCAGAACTGATCTTAGTGTGTATGCGCAAGTTTTCAACTCTAAATTAAAAACAACTCTCTATCCACTTTTTATTTGTGCTGGAGTTTTAGGGTTCACACATACCAACACACAGTCAGTGGAAAATATGAATGTTAAGAGTCCTTAGAAGTAGGAGTCATGCATGTGGTAGAGGGAAGGAGGTTGAAAGGACAGAATGTATTTTTGGGGACCAGCCTATGTTGTAACCATATTCCCACGAGATAAAAATGTAAGAAAGACTAAATTAGGTTAAGCTTGGGAGTAATTTTGGAAAGTTATGTGCCAGTTATCTGGGATTAGTAAAGCTGAAACAAAACAAAACAACTAGAATAGTGGATTGTTGCTTTTTTAGCACAGGGTCATCTTTTGAGTGTATAGCTAAATCTAGAACTTGTGGTTTTGAGAGACAGGACTTTGTTTCCTTTTTTTAAAAAATTATTTTATTTTATTTTTGGCTGCGTTGGGTTTTCGTTGCTGCGTGTGGGCTTTTCTCTGGTTGCAGCGAGCAGGGGCTACTGTTCGTTGTAGTGTGCAGGCTTCTCATTGCGGTGGCTTTTGTAGTTGTGCAGCACGGGCTCTAGGCACACGGGCTTCATAGTTGTGGCACACAGGCTCAGTAGTTGTGGCACACGAGCTTAGTTGCTCTGTGGCATGTGGGATCTTCCCAGATCAGGGCTTGAACCCATGACCCCCTGCATTGGCAGGCAGATTCCTAACCACTGTGCCGCCAGGGAAGCCCAGGACTTTGTTTCCTTTTGTGGCAGCATTTTCTCAGCTTTTTGTCCCATGGTTCTTTCTGCATGTGTTGTGGAATGATAACACCCATATAATCAGGAATATTCCTACAAAGGTGGAAAGGACAAAATTTTCTTCTTGAGGATTTTCAGGCCCTGAAACAGTGGTGAATTAGGCTTAATGGTTTGCACAGAGAAATTAAAAAATAGGGTCAGTGCAAGTAAAAAGGAAATGAATACAATCTGTGTAGCTCTAAGTTTGTGCCTGTGCATCTGTGATACGTGGCTAAACGCACAGTTCTGGCAGCCTGAACTTAAGGAGGCAAAACAAAAGAACATCTCAGTAACACTGACTAGGTCTAATTCTTTCTTTCTTTTTTTATATTTTGGCTGTGCCACACAGCATGCGGGATCTTAGTTCCCCCACCAGGGATCGAACCTGTGCCCCCTGCAATAGAAGCGCCAAGCCCTAACCACTGGAACACCAAGGAATTCCCTAATTATTTCATTTTAAATATCAAGCCTTCTGGGAGCTTTTTCTGATATCTAAGATTGAGTTCCCACCTAAGTATTCTAGTAACACCTTTATTATCTATCAGGCATCACCCTGAATTAGACTTATCTGGATGTGCTCCATAAGACTGTCCTCTACTTAAAGGCATTCTCCCATTGCCTTCTGGAGAAGAGCTGGATTTCACTTGAATTTTTTGACATGTAGATACTTCTTTTTTCCACTCTTACCTTATAGCCAGTCTTTAAATTACTTAAAATACAGTTTTCTTTCTAGAGCTTAAGTTGCCCCCAACTCATCACATAAGCAATCAATAGGCTGGTATGAAGAATTCTCTGTTATCCCTTAAAAGACTGTTGAGGCCTAGAAATTCCAATAACCAATATAGAAATTAGAACTCAGAAAGTACTCTTTTTTATTTTTTAAAATGTAAATGTTTTTGCCCTGGACTAGAGATGTGGTGATTACCTAATGCAATTTCTTTATTTTAAAAACAAATATTTCCTTGTCCCGTTTAAGAAAATTATATAGATAAGGGCATTAAAAAAACTCACAAAAACTATTTCAATGCAAAATGTCAAATCCAAGAGAAGAATAAAATGATAATTATCTGGAAAGGGTAACAGCAAGCCTTTATCACTTTAACCAGAAATAAGCTGAAATAGGCAGAAAACAAAATATGATGGAACATTAACCATTCAGTATTTCAACAAGTGTTTGAGAGCTTCTTCATGCTAAGTGCTGTGCTGGGTAACTGTAAGAGAGTTGGTCCTTGTTCTCATGTAGCTTAGTGGGTTAGAGAAGGGAGGTAAATAGTGATTTATTTTTATCTGTGCTAAGTTTTAGGAAGAAAAAGCATAAGGTACAATGAGCTGTTCTCCTAAAAACAATAAAACATCATGGGAAGGTATAATAGGACCAGGTGAGCTGGGATAAGACCTAGTGAAGAATTGTGTATTTAAGCTGAACTAGAGCTCATTGCATTATTTCATACCCTGTTCTTTTTTTTTTTTTAACATCTTTATTGGCATATAATTGCTTTGCAGTAATGTGTTAGTTTCTGCTTTATAACAAAGTGAATCAGCCATACATATACATATGTCCCCATATCTCCTCCCTCTTGCATCTCCCTCCCATCCTTCCTATCCTACCCCTCTAGGTGGTCAGAAAGCACCGAGCTGATCTCCCTGTGCTATGCGGCTGCTTCCCACTAGCTAGCTGTTTTACCTTTGGTAGTATTTATAAATCCATGCCACCCTCTCACTTCGTCCCAGCTTACCTTTCCCCCTCCCCATGTCCTCAGGTCCATTCTCTACGTCTGCATCTTTATTCCTGTCCTGCCCCTATGTTCTTCAGAACCGTTTTTTTTTTTTTTTTTTAGATTCCATCTATATGAGTTAGCATACGGTATTTGTTTTCCTCTTTCTGACTTACTTCACTCTGTATGACAGACTCTAGGTCCATCCATCTCACTACAAATAACTCAATTTCGTTTCTTTTTATGGCTGGGTAATATTCCATTGTATATATGTGCCACATCTTTATCCATTCATCTGTCGATGGACACTTAGGTTGCTTCCATGTACTGGCTATTGTAAATAGAGCTGCAATGAACATTGTGTGGTATATGACTCTTTCTGAATTATGGTTTTCTCAGGGTATATGCCCAGTAGTGGGATTGCCAGGTCATATCATACCCTGTTCTTTTAATCTGTAGAACTTTGATCAAGTGGTAAAGTTAAACTTTTAACTTCATAAGAGTAGAGATTGTTAGAAAATGTAATTTAAAAAACCCATGCACGGGCTTCCCTGGTGGCACAGTTGTTGAGAGTCCGCCTGCTGATTCAGGGGACATGGGTTCGTGCCCCGGTCTGGGAAGATCCCACATGCCGCGGAGCGTCTGGGCCCATGAGCCATGGCCGCTGAGCCTGCGCGTCCGGAGCCTGTGCTCTGCAATGGGAGAGGCCACAACAGTGAGAGGCCCGAAAAAAAAAGTTAGTTGAAGTGATTTTTGAGTCACTAGCTATAATTTTTGGGACTCATTGGTAAATTAGTGGGGTATCAAGAATGGAAAAGCAGTTAAGAGTATTAGGAGAGTTAGAGCACAAAGGATGAATCACCTCCTTACCACAAAGTTTTTCCATGGTGTGGCTTTAAGAATACTGGAATAGTTGGAGAGAAGGATTAAAACAACTGAGGTGGGGCCATGAGGCTTGCCAGGAGGGGAGTGCTGGAAACAAGAAATTATAGTGATTCAGTGGAATACAGGGGGGTGGGATATCTTGAGAGGTGGCTCTGGGAGAGAATAAGATCAGGTGAGCCAGACCATTGGATGCATAAAGGGCAGTAATGACAGAAGAGGTTTAAAAAAGTTATGTAGCATCCTTTTTTTTACCTCATCTCTCATTGCTTCTCTTTATGCAACCAGTGCTGTGGCCAAACTGGGAATGGTGAGGGATCAGATATGGGAGATTATTAATAGAAGCAGTCAGACTTTACTTACTGGAGGCAGGAGAAAGGGAGGAGGCATAGATAATTCTAAGATTTCGAGTCACAGAAAGCAAAAACAGCTGTAGTTGGGACAAGTTTTGTACTCTGACCAGTCCCCCCCATGATTATTTTTAGTTTGTGGTAGGCTAGATATACCAGCCAGGATTAGTCTGTGCTTGTGGACAAAGTGGCACTGACAGTTAATGGGATGATAGTATTTTATAACTCCAAAAATTGGCACATGTAGAATCAGATATTATTTAAAATGGAAGGGGCCATCTAGTTTCACATTCCTTCATTTTACAAGTGAGTTTGTGTTTAATTGACCTTTCCCAAAGTCTTGGAACCAGTTCATGACAAAGCTGAAATTAGAATCCAGATCTTCTGGCTTCTAGTATAGCACTTTCATACTTTTTGCAAGTTACTATAAATTTTTTTTCATTTGTTTTCTGTTTTATTGAGAGATCTGTCAATTTGAAGATCTGTTACAAGTATAAATGTTAGTGTTAAGATTTATTTAGCTATCAAAATTTAGGTAAAAGATCTAAGTTAAATATGGAATTAAAGCATATTGGCAAGTTTATCTTCTAAACAGATGATTTTGAAATAATATAACAATAAATAATTGCTTGATGATAATAGCTATGCTCGACTGACGATAGTTCTAATTGTGTGTATACTGGCTGAACTAAAACCAGTTTAATCTGGTTCTAGGAAATATCCTGTACTTGGCTGATTGAAGTTGATGATAATGACCACAGAGTTATCCAATAAAACGTTAATTAAAAGCATTACATTAGCATTAAATCCCCCTGCTTGATCATTATCTTTATCAAAGGATACTGTCTTTGGCAGAGTTACCCATTTTAAAGGGGAAATAGAGCAATATGAAACTGCCTTTGAGGAAAAAAATTAGAGAGAAAAAAGTATTGTTTTTCTTACCAACCTTATATAGCAAGGTGATATCTTTACAATAGCCATTTACAGCTAAACTGCAACTTCCATTCAAAATAATTGATCTCCCCACTTTTGCACAGAGGTTACTGAATGAATCTACTTGAACAAACAAATGGTTAAAAGGGTGGCATTGTCTCCCTGCTTCAACTGGTTGGATCACTGAAGGAACCAGTGGGTCTTCTTTCTTGGTGCTATTACATCATCTCATTTTCTTTTTGGCAAGCTATCTTTCTCATTGACTTCTGGTCCATTCTCCCCTTTTTTTTAGAATTGGCAGTTTTCCACTTTTGTGGAACATGGTCTCTAACCTCCCTATCATTGCTCCTTCAAATGATAGATAAGCTTCTCAAGCTGATTGAAGTGGGAGCAGTAGAGAGAAAAAGAGGAAGAACCCCCAGATAACTGTAGTTGGGCTCTTGGTTACTATTCACACAGGGCCTGAAGTCAAATAGTTTTCAGGGTAGTCATAGTGGTTCCCAACGACTGGTCCTCAGACCTGTGCTAGTCTAACATAAGCTTTTCATTTGTCCATGGCAAAGATGGCAGCCTTTCTCAAGAGAGACTCCTTTTTCTGGATCATGACTGTTAAATTTTTGTTATTTCTTTTATGAAATGATGGTGAAAGTAAAAAGATAGATAGTACTTTTTTTCTTTCTAATTTTGCTTTTAAGAAGTAAAGTATTTAAACATCTTCAGAAGCTTTAGAGAGCTTATTTTAGCAAACTTTAGCAAACTTATTTTAGTTTTTTATATTGTCATTGTTTCAGATCATCTTTATATCCGTTTATACATTATTGAAAAAAGTCTTAAATATAAAATTGTATGTGTTGCTGTTTA
This sequence comes from Kogia breviceps, assembly GCF_026419965.1. Taxonomy (NCBI): domain Eukaryota; kingdom Metazoa; phylum Chordata; class Mammalia; order Artiodactyla; family Physeteridae; genus Kogia; species Kogia breviceps. The sequence goes on from NC_081312.1 coordinate 148,192,113, forward strand.
ACTTAATGGATTTTGAGTGCATTTTTCTAAATAATATAATTATTTTAATGGCTGTTGGATATTCCATCATGTTGACATAACATCATTCAAACCATTTTTCATAGATTATTTTTAAAATTTTTTAAATTTTTATAGTAGATAAAACATGGATTTTTCAACATGGTTTTAATTGGTATTTCTTTGATTAAACATCCTCTCTAGAGAGAGTAAACATTCCTCTCTATGTGTTTACTCTTTTTATTTCACCTTATGTGAATTCTTTCTCTTTTCAACTTTTGAAATAGTAAGTTTAATTAAAATAGCATATAGAATAATATAAATAGGAACACTTTGTCAACCATATAGTATAGAAATATTTTCCCTTTTTAAAAATAAATTTATTTTACTTATTAATTTTTGGCTGCATTGGGTCTTCGTTGCTGTGCACGGGCTTTCTCTGGTTGTGGCGAGTGGGGGCTACTCTTAGTTGCAGTGTGCTGGCTTCTCATTGCGGTGGCTTCCCTTGTTGCAGAGCACGCGCTCTAGGCGCATAGGCTTCAGTAGTTGTGGCACGCAGGCTCAGTAGTTGTGACTCACGGACTTAGTTGCTCCGTGGCATGTGGGATCTTCCCGGACCAGGGCTCGAACCCATGTCCCCTGCGTTGGCAGGTGGATTGTTAACCACTGCACCACCAGGGAAGTCCCCTTCTACTTTTTACCTTTAAGAAATATAAAAAGAAATATATAAAATTTAGATTTAAAACATTTTAATTTGCCAATATTTTCCTTTGTGTGTATTTTTCTCTTTTCAAGCTGAGAAAGTTCTCATTAGTCCACAGGTCAAATAAATACATACTGAACATTCTGCTAGTTTTCCCCATTAAAATTTAGATGTGATTCTTTTTACCTGTGAGGTATTTATTTTGATATATGATCTAAAGTGCTATTTCTCAAAGTATGATTCAGATATCACCTGCATCAGAGGCATAGAGCTTTCTTATTAAACATGCAGACCTCCTGAGTCAGAATCTCTGGGAGTAGGACCTGGGAATATACATTTTCTGCAAGCTCCTAAGATGATACTTGTATTAGGATCCTATTTCTGCTGTAAGAAATTGCCACAACTTTATGGCTTAAAACAACATACATTCATGGTCTCACAGTTCCGGGGTCAGAAGTTTACAATGGGTCCAGAGGGCTGTCTTCCTCCTTCTGGAGCCTTTAGGGGAAAGTCTGTCTCTTAGACTTGTATAGCTTTCTAGAGGCCTCCTATTTTCCTTGGCTCATGGCCCCTTCACCAGTCTTCAGAGGTAGCAATGTAGCATCATCTTTCACCTCTACCTCCTGCCTCTTTTTTATAAGGATTTGTGATTATGTTGGGCATACCGGGATAATCCAGGTACCCCTCCCCCACCATCTCAAGATTAACTTAATCACATCCTCAAAGTTCCTTTTCAATGTAAAGTTACATATATACAGGTTCCAGAGATTGGGACATGGACATTTTTGGGGGGGTCATTACTCTGTCTACCATAATACTTAGAAAAATTAAAATTTGAGAAACACTGGTGTATGGTAGATACTCAATATTTTTCCCTTAATTACTGTATGTATATTTGAACTGTTATTAAATAATATTGTTCTGTCTTGGAAAGTTTATATAAGATAGAGGTCTTAAAGTTTTATATATAATTAGTCATTTTAGGAGTTCTCTATTTCAGTAGTCTTTTAAAAAATCTCTCGCAAAGTAAAAAGTTGGTAATGCTCTAGTTTTTATGGTAGGTATTTCTTATCTGTGATTTTAAAAGCCTTTAAAGCATGTATCTTTATTTGATTCTCACTGCCCCCTCCCCCAGTTTTGAAAAATTTGATTAAAAAATTACAGTAATAGTATATGGTGTTTGAAACAAAGTTCAAACAAACAAAAAGTATATAAACAAACAGGGAAAACTCCTTACCTCTTCCTATGCCTACTTTCCCAGGGATAAACAGTATCTATAGTTTTGTGCATGTATCTTTACTCTTTCCCTTGTCCTCATATAAATATATATAATATTAGATGTCTTAAAACTCTTTTTAAACAAAAATAGGATCATACTCTATATATAATTGACACACAGCACTGTATAAGTTTAAGGTGTACAGCATAATTATTTGACTTACCTGCATCATGAAATGATTATCACAATAACTTTAGTGAACATCCATCATCTCAAAATTAAAGAACAGGGAAAAAAACCTTTTTTTGTGTGATGAGAGCTCTTAGGATTTACTGTCTTAACAACTTTCATATGTAACATATAGCAGTATTCATTATAGTTATCATGTTGTACATTACATCCCTAGTACTTATTTATCTTATAACTGGAAGTTTGTACCTTTTGACCACCTTCTTCCAATTCCCCCTTCACCCACCCCTTGCCTCTGGTAACCACAATGATCTCTTTTTCTATGAGTGTGTTAATTTTTTGTTTTTGAAATACAGTTGACATCCAACACTATATTAGTTCCTGTTGCACCAACATAGTGATTTGGTATTTATACATTTCAAAATAATCACCATGATAAGTCTAGTTACGATATGTCACCATACCAAAGATATTACATAGTTACTGGCTATATTCCCCACACTGTACATTTCATACCCATGACCTATTTCTTTTCTCCCCCCACCCCCCCTTCCACTCTGGCAACCAACCCCCTTCCACTCTGGCAATTTGTTCTCTATATCTATGACTCTGTTTTGTTATGTTCACTCATTTTTGTTTTTTAGATTCCATAAGTAACTGAAGTCATACAGTATTTGTCTTTCTCTGTCTGATTTATTTCATTTAGCATGATACCCTCTAGGTCCATCCATGTTGTTGCAATGGCAAAATTTCATTCTTTTTTATGGGTAATATTGCGTTGTATATATAAACCATATCTTCTTTATCCATTCATCTTTTGCTGGGCACTTGGGTTGCTTCCATATCTTGTCTATTGTAAATAATGCTTCAGTGAACATAGGGGTACATGTATCTTTTCCAATTAGTGTGTTTGTTTTCTTTGGATAAATACCCAGGAGTGGAATTGTTGGATCATATGATAGTTCTATTTTTAGTTTTTTGAGGAATCTCCATACTGTTTTCCATAGTGGCTGCACCAATTTACATTCCTACCAACAGTGCACGAGGGTCCCCTTTTCTCCTCACCAACACTTGTTATTTGTTGTCTTTTTGATAATAGCCATTCTGACAGGTGTGCCAAATATGACTTTTTGCCAACTTCAGAATAATACCTGAGAGAGGGAAAGAGATCTTAAAGATTTTATGAAAAGTTGAAAGCCTCCTCCTTATATAATGGAACTGAAATTTGAATCAATTCAGTCTTTCTTCCAGGACTCCCCACAACTATTTAAGGGAAATAAAATGTTTGAACCAGCTGACATGTTATTTTTTAATTACGTTGTAGAAAAATGAACTCAGTATAACTTTCTTATAGACCTCATACAACTATAAACCAAAATGATTTTAAAAAACTAAATGCAGGCCATCATCAAAAAGTTTACAAACAATAAATGCTATAGAGGATGTGGAGAAAAGGGAACCTCCCTACACTGTTGGTGGGAATGTAGATTGGTACAACCACTTTGGAAAACAGTATGGAGGTTCCTTAAAAAACTTAAAATAGCTACCATGTGATTCAGCAATCCCACTCCTGGGAATATATCCGGAGAAAACCATAATCCAAAAGGATACATGCACCCCAATGTTCATTGCAGCACTTTTCACAATAGCCAAGACATGGAAGCAACCTAATGTCCATCAACAGAGGAATGGATAAAAAAGGTGTGGTACATATATATAATGGAATATTATTTGGCCATAAAAAAGAATGAAATAATGCCATTTTCAGCAACATAGAGATTATAATACTAAGTGTAGTAAGTCAGACAGAGAAAGACAAATATCATACAATATCGCTCATATATGGAATTTAATTTTTTAAAAAAGATACAAATGAACTTATTTACGAAACAGAAGCCGATTTAGAGATATTGAAAACAACTTATGGTTACCAGATGGGAAACATGGGGGAGAGGGATAAATCAGGAGCTTGGGATGAACAGACACACACTACTATATGTAAGATAGATAACCAACAAGGACCTACTGTATAGCACAGGGAACTCTATCCAATATTCTGTGATAACCTATATGAGAAAAGAATCTAAAAAACAATGAATATATGTATCTGTGTAACTGAATCACTTTGCTGTACACCTGAAACTAACACAACATTGTAAATCAACTATACTCCAAAAAAATTAAAATATTTAAAAATTAAAAACTAAGTGCAAATAAAACTGTAGAACCAGTAAACTTTAAATCATTATGATATGTTACAAAGTTACTGGTCAAAATGTGACTATCATGATTGGTATTATGGGCCAAGTCCTTCTGAGATGAACGTGCCTACCGTACTATGGCTTGATTTTTGCTTGTCCCATTTGACTCATTGTCAACTTTTGTTGGTACCCCAGGCTGCCATTTTGCACACAATACAAAAACATCATCTGTTGCTAAGTCCCCCTCTCTTACTAGCCGACAGCTGTTAAAGTCATGTTATTTAAACACCAGCAAAACTGTAAATGTAAATCATAATAGTACATATGAATATAGCACTGAAATTATAAGGCAATCCTTGATTATCATTGTCCACGATTTTCCAGGCTAGGTTTCTGCTCATTTTTTGAGATTTTCATTGAAAATAAATCATGTGGAAAAAAAAAAAAAAAAAGAAAGAAAATAAATCGTGTTAAATTTGGAGAAAGAGCTGTCAGATCCCCAGAATGTCCACAGACCCCAGTCTGAGAACCACTTCTACCTCAGTTACATATTATAAATGGATATTTGCAAATCCACAGCTATAACTGAAAATGTAACTCCAGTGTACATATGTTAAAGCGGGTCTCTTGCTTTTCGAATGTCACCACTATTTTCTCAATGTACCACCTTGCCTAGTATCCTCATTTTTTTTCCCCTTGCTTAGCCTCAAACTTCCAATTAGAGCAGTGGTTCTCAATCCTTGTTGCATTAGAATTACATAGGGAGGTTTTATAAGAATATAATATCCAGTCTTGGATATGTCCCTGGGTTTTGTTTCTGCTTTTTTGTTTTATCTTATACTTTGTTTTTTAAACTCTCCAGTTTGTTCAATGTGCAGCTGGGATTCCAAACCACAAGATTCTAGAACTGTTGAAAATTTCTATCCAGATACTTTGGCTTATTAAGGAACAGTAAGACTATGTATTATATAAAACTGCTTACTGTATGCCATATTGTCCAACACAACATACTGTTACCTCATGAAATCATTGATGCTATGAAATAGGTATTACCTTCATTTTTCAGGAAAGTAAAGTTTAGAGAGGCTAAATAAGTTCCTTTGGGCTACATCGTTATTAGCAGCAGAACCAGGATTCAGATTGTCTGTTAATCATGATCTTAACCACGAAACTATAAATATCCAGTCTTATTTCACCCTTTTATTACAATATAGATTAACCAGTCACTGTTAAACACACACTTTGTTGAAGATGTTTTTACTTTGAATAATGTACATAGTTTGACTAAAAATATATAAGCATAAAGTATGAAGGTAGTTCATATGAACACCTGCAGCTGTAGCTCTCTCTCTTTTTTTCCCATTCAGTTAAGAAGCTTGTTGGCTGGGGCTTCCCTGGTGGCGCAGTGGTTGAGAATCCGCCTGCTGATGCAGGGGTCATGGGTTCGTGCCCTGGTCCGGGAGGATCCCACGTGCCGCGGAGCGGCTGGGCCCGTGAGCCATGGCCGCTGGGCCTGCGCGTCCGGAGCCTGTGCTCCGCAATGGGAGAGGCCACGACAGTGAGAGGCCCGTGTACCACAAAAAAAAAAAAAAAAAAAAAAAAAAGAAGCTTGTTGGCGAAATGATTTCATTCTCCAAGGTTGGATTTCTTCTCAAAAGAAGCTGAAAAGCATTCAGTTAGTTAGCTCACTTTGTTTTCAGGTCTATTAAGAAATACTACGTTTAAATCAGATTCTGATTAAACTTATAATTTTAGGGTTACCATATTTGGTTGATTTTAGCATGCACATTTCCTATATTTTAAATCTTTGAAATCAGAAAGAAATTTGTTTCTTACACTTTGATGCACACTGTAGTTTTTCTTTCTTAATGAAAGATGAAATAGTCATGTATCTTGAAATTAATGACATCTTAGATTTGCTGAATTAACAATAGTGGTTATTTATGAATGAACATTGCATATATAATCAGGCTATTTTTGGAGGTAAAACAGTGTGATGTATTCTCAGTATCGTTGTGAAGACTAAATAAGATAAAATAATCATCACAGTATCTGGCACATAGTAAGAGCTTAGGAAGTGTCAGCTGTTATTACAGCATTGTAAATACTAGTGTTATAGTTGCATGGTGGATCCACAACCACAGACCAGAGAAAGGTGTCCAAGCAGTCTTCAGTTTGTAAGTGAAACTTATTTCAGTTATTTCCTGAAGGTGGGTTCTTTTATAAACAACTCTGACTGGCATTAAATTGATATTTCCAAGACTGCTGTATTTATAGAATGCTGAGAGCCATCATTATACAATATGCTGCACTGTACTGCTCATTAAGGACTCTTACTCTGGCATATTCTCAAAATACAGAATTTAACATATGTATTCAATAGTTTAGTCCAGGGAAATTTTGTCCAAGAAGCTCAGCACCAGAGGTTATATGAGAAACAATATTATTGTCAGTAGACTTTGAGAATATCAGTTATAATAAGAACTGTGCTTCCCTCAGTCACTTAATTTTTTTACCTGTAATACAAGTTAAATAGCAAATAATGTTGCAGAAGTAGTGTTTCTCCCTTCTTTCAGTAACTTACACATTTTTTCCGGACCTTGAAGACTTTTAAGTATATTCATACATATCAGGCATTAAAATGCTTTAATATAAAACATAAACTGTTAATTTAAGTTTGTACAGAACGTCTTTTTTGTTTTTTTGATCCTGGGACAGTGATAACTCATCTGAGCTTTGATAATTTTCTTTTGTGCTTCTTTTGTTGCTTTCTACTATAATTTTTGTTTTTTTCTTCATAATTCATGCTTCCTGAGGGAAACTTCTTAAGTATAATTTTGGCATAAGTGAATAGATTATTTTCAGTATTGATTTTTATTTTTTAAATCTGCAGAAAGTAAAGAAAAGCACTAAGAATATTTTTCTGGCATTTTATAGAAGGGAAATATTTTTTAATTAATAAACTTTTTTTAGAGAGAAGTTTTATTTTATTTTTTAAAAATATTTATTTATTTATTTTGGCTGCACTGGGTCTTATTTGCGGCACGTGGGATCTTTTTTAGTTGCGGCATGCATATGGGATCTAGTTTCCAGACCAGGGATCGAACCTGGGCCCCCTGAATTGGAAGCTCAGAGTCTTACCCACTGGACCACCAGGGCAGTCCCTAGAGAGAAGTTTTAGATTCACAGCAAGACTGAGCACAAAGTACAGAGTGCCATATATACCCTGTTCCCCACACATGCACAACTTCCCCCACTATCAGTACCCCATGACACAGTGGTACATTTGTTACAATCGATGAATCTATATTGACACATTATCACCAAAAGTCCATAGTTTATATTAGGGTTCACTCTTGGTGAAATACATATATATTTTTTTATAGCATTTTACAAGAGGTATTTTTTAACATATGGCTATTTAAAAAAATTTTTATTGAAGTATAGTTTACAATATCATATAAGTTTCAGGTGTACAGCACAGTGATTCAGTTATACATATATATATGTATATTCTTTTTCAGATTCTTTTCCCTTATAGGTTATTACATAATATTGGGTATAGTTTCCTGTGCTGTACAGTAAGTCCTTGTTGGTTATCTATTTTATACACACTAGTTTGTAACATATAGCCTTTTTTTTTTTTTTTTTGCGGTACGTGGGCCTCTCACTGCTGTGGCCTCTCCCATTGCGGAGCACAGACTCTGGACGCGCAGGCTCAGCGGCCATGGCTCACGGGCCCAGCCACTCTGTGGCGTGTGGGATCTTCCCGGACCGGGGCACGAACCCGTGTCCCCTGCATCGGCAGGCGGACTCTCAACCACTGTGCCACCAGGGAAGCCCTTACTCCCTCTTTTATTAATTGAGAACATGTAGGCTCTAGGCACAGGCTCCAGCATGCCTTATCTAGAAATCTGGAGCAAGGTGCAGGACTATACCCTCTGAGTTTCAGCAAAGAACAGGAAATATAGAGGCAGATTCCTGGGTTTTATCCTTGATGTATTAGTCAGGTTGGGCCATAACAAAATACCATAGACTGAGTGGCTTAATCAACAGAAATTCATTTTCACACAGTTAAGGAGACTGGGAAGTATTAAGATCAAGGTGCCAGCTGATTTGGTTTCTGTAAGTGTTCTCTTCCTGGCTTGTAGATGGATGCCTTCTTGAAGTGTGGTCATATGGTCTTCCCTTTTTAAAAAAAAAATTTATTTATTTATTTATTTTTGGCTGCATTGGGTCTTTGTTGTTGCATGCAGGCTTTCTCTAGTTGCAGAGAGTGGGGGCTACTCTTCGTTGTGGTGCACGGGCTTCTCATTGTGGTAGCTTCTCTTGTTGAAGAACATAGGCTTTAGGTGCACAGGCTTCAGTAGTTGTGGCTCTTGGGCTCTAGAGTGCAGGCTCAGTAGTTGTGCAGTGCAGGCTTAGTTGCTGCACGGCATATGGGATCTTCCCGGACCAGGGCTTGAACCTGTGTACCCTGCATTGGCAGGCAGATTCTTAACCACTGTGCCACCAGTGAAGCTCTTATGGTCTTTCCTTGGTGCATGTGCTTGGAAAGGGGGGAGGTGGGAGGGGAAGGAAGAGAGGTAGAGAGATTTCTCTTTTCCACTTCCTGTAAGGCCACCAATCCTATTGGTTTATGGCCCCACCCTGATGACCTCATTTAATGTTAATTGCTTTCTAAAAGCCGTGTCTCTTAATACAGTCACATTGGAGGTTAGGGCTTCAACATACAAGTTTGGGGGTGGGGAGAGGTGTGGCGGGACACAATTCAGTCCATAAACTTGGAAACCTCACTTCAGAGTAAAGAGGTGGTCCAATGACTATTGCAATCACACCAGTTATTTACTTCCAAAATATTTAGAGATTTTCCAGCTATCTTTCTCTTACTGACTTCTGATTTAATTCCATTATGGTTGGAGAATACACTTTGGATGATTTAAAACTATTTAAATTTATTGAGACTTGTTTTGTGGCCCAGAATATGGTCTGTCTTGGTAAATGTTGTATGTGTACCTAGTAAAGATGTGTATTCTTCTTTTGTTGAGTGGAGTGTTATGTAAATGCCAGTTAGGTTAAGTTGATGGTACTGTTCAAGATTTTTATGTTCTTACTGATTTTCTGTTACTTGTTCTATTGATTATTGAAAAAGCGGGTGTTGAAATCTCAAATATAATTGTGGATGTGTCTGTTTCTTTTTACAGTTTTTTCATTTTTACTTTATACTTGTTGAAGCTATTTTCTTAGGTACGTGAATGTTTAGGGCTGTTATGCTTTCTTGATGGATTGGCCTCATTATCATTATGAAATGGCCACCATTATCACTTGCAAGTTCATTTGCTCTGGAATCTGTTTCATCTGATTACTGTAGCCACTCCAGCTTTCTTCTGGCTAGTGTTAGCACTCACTTTTAGCTTATTTGTGTCTTTATATTCAAAATGAATTTCTTATAAGTAGTATGCAGTTGTGTCTTGCTTTTTTAACCAATCTGATAATCCTTGCTTTTTAATTAGACCATTCACATTTTAGGTTATTGTTGATATGGATGGGATTAAATCTGTCATCTTATTATTTGCTTTCTATTTGTCCCATCTGGTCTTTGTTCCTTTATCCTTCTTTTTCTGTCTTCCTTTGGATTGATAGTTTTTTGTTTTGGGGGTTTTTTTTTTAATAATTTCATTTTGGGCTTCCCTGGTGGCGCAGTGGTTGAGAGTCCGCCTGCTGATGCAGTGGACGCGGGTTCGTGCCCCGGTCCGGGAAGATCCCACATGCTGCGGAGCGGCTGGGCCCTTGAGCTATGGCCCCTGCGCCTGCGCGTCCAGAGCCTGTGCTCTGCAGCGGGAGAGGCCACAGCAGTGAGAGGCCTGCATACCGCAAAAAAACAAACAACAAAAAAACAAAACCAAAAAAAAAATAATTTCATTTTATCTCCTTTGTTAACTTATTAATTATAATTAGTTTTATGGGGGTATGTTTGGTTTGTTTTTTCCATAGTTACTTTAAAGTATGCAATAATTAACTTGTCACAGTTTACCTTCAAATACTTTGAAGTATTTACCTTCAAATACTTCAACATTTCCTTTAAATAGTCAGTTCTATTTAAAAGTGATTTAAAAACAAAGAATAAATTTTTTAAAATTTACCTACATATTTATGATTTGTAGTTCTCTGTGTAGATCCAGATTTCCAAATGGTTTAATTTTCTTTCTGACAGAAGGATTTCCTTTACCATTTTTGGTAGTGAGGGTCTGTTGGTGATAAACTTGTTTCAGCATTTCTGGGTCTAAGGTTTTTGTTTGTTTGTTTGTTTTTCAGGAATTCCAGGTTGACAGGTGTTTTCTTTCACTCCGTCTCTTATTTCTCCTGAGCTCACCTTCTTTGTGCTACTCTCCCTTGTCTGGTACTCTGCCCTGTGACTCTAGCCACCTAACTTCCCTTTCCCTTAGTTCTTTTGTGCTTGATTCAGGGAGACTGCTGGATTCTGTCTGCCTTCTCCTTCCCTGTCCTTCAGCCTGGAAACTTTCTCCAGGCATTAAAGTTGGGCAGTTTAGAGCTCACGTGTTTATTTTTCTCTCAGAGATCACTGTCTTACACTGTCTGTTGTCCAGTGTCTGGAAACAGTTGTTTGTATTTTGTTGTGGTTTAGGTGTGTGGGTAAATCAAGTCCCTGTTACTCCATTTTGACTAGCAAAATCAAACCAGTCATGTCAGGCATCCTACTGGCCTTGTGGAAGAATTCATAAAATGGATGAATATAGAAATCATGCGTTTCTCCCCAGTATGTTCCTTGGTGGAAGATAAGAGTTGTGGTAAAGTCCTACTCTCCCTGTGTACAGAGACCCAACCCAGGTAAAGGGAAGAAGTTCCTTTCTCCCCTGACACTTACCATTACCGTTGTATAAATGAAGAAATTAAGTGACATGCCTGAACTTGCCCAGGACTCTCCTCACTGGATCCTACTGTCTTTGTGAAAACAGTAAAATCAAATTCTGCAGTGAATGTTTTACGTATTGCAGTTATGAAATAGTTATTAAGGGTTAATTTTATTTTCAGATATTTACATGAATTTTAATTTTCACTCTGACCATCAGTTATGTTGTATATAACCTCATTTCATTTCTGGAGATGGGAAGGTTTTATGCTTCATGGCATTCCTTGAATCAAATACATTATGAAGGAAATGCAGCCTGAAATCAATAATTTCTTAATTTATATTCTGGCCCTTTGTATGAAAACTTTACAAAGAATGTCTTCTGACCGTAAAGAGCAGTGAATTTCTAGTGGGTTTTTTAATATTTGTCAATAAATAAATAAATAAATATTTGTCAACCACATGAGGTTTGCTGTTTAAGGTTAAATAATAACTGAAATTTAATTTGGTAATTCCTACCATAGCAGGGTATGTGAAAGATCAAAGGGCACAGTCTTTTTCTTCTCAGAAATTTCTCAAAGAATTATTATTTTAATTTGCCTAGATTCCCTCAGTATTTGAATTTACATCTACTTGATCATAAAGCCAGTTTTTTCCTCGAAGTTAGGCCACAGTTTAGAACCATCACAGTTCTATAGAAGAACATAAAATTTTAATATTTCAGGTTTAAAATTCAGAGTTATAATTTTGGCATATTATGTGTCCTTTAGAAAAATTAATCTTTAAGATCATTTATCTAAAACCAACATAAAAATTATTATAAGCAATATGGTTATCAAACAATAAATCTTCTCTTAGATACCAGAGAATTAAGAGAGCAACTTGCCTAGGTTACAGTTAATGTTTTATGCTCACTAAATTGAAGCTCTGTACCTTTTGAACAGTATTGTGAACTAAAATCCAGATTGAATTGGCCTTTTCTACTTTAAAATGTTTTTAATCAATGGGTATACAACTAACTAACAAATTTGGGGCCCCTTTTAGGGGTGCTAGTAGAACATGTGTGAGAAGCCAGGGAGGCCTACTTTGCAATGTTTGAAAGATGGGAGTTTAGGAAAAGAGCCTAAGGAACAATTAGGACAGAAAGTGATGGCTCCCCTGAAAAGTTTTTCCCTCCCTCGTCTGTTCAACTTCCTCTAACTCTACTCTTATTCTGTATATTTTATTTTTCCTTTTATATTCCCCCTGCCCCGTCTTATTTTCCTGTTTGTTCTTTCCTCTGTGTCTATCTTGTTTCTCCCTGTCCGTTTCCTCCTTTTTTTCTCTTTATTTTGATCACAATTCTTAGTTACTTATCCTTCTATTCTTTTCTGATTGTTTTCTTTAAAAATTCCCTTATCTCCACACAAATTACTGTGGTTGAATTGGTAAGGAGCCAGGAGGGTAATGTGGATGGCACTTACATATTAGAGGCTTTGTGTAGTTGGGAATTCGGATTGTAGAGGAAAAGGAGATGTCTGTTACGGCAGCCAGTTACAGTCCTCTGGGAAGAGAGTCGCCTTGCAGAATTGTGTGAAGTACAAGCTTTAACTTCCTTGGTTTCTGGTGAACTCTATTTACTCTTCTGTGCCTAGAAAATATCTATCTGCTAACAATTGGGTGAAAAATTCAGTAGTAAGTATTGCATAAATTAGATTGAATTTTTTAAAAATGAACCCACCAATTGTTTTACTACTATAAAGAGTTGTTTCTTTTGTATTATGCCTATGTAGCACTTTTAGTTAAAAATCATTTTGATGGAAGATATGTAAATATTAATCATAAATGCCATATTTCTTTGTTATGCAAGCTTTTAATCTATAATATAATCATCTGAGCAGTTTAAATGACATAACATATATGCCTTTTTAAAAGGTTTACTATAGTCTAAGATAGTGTTTTTAAAACCTACATAGCATTGTAGTTTTTATTACTATAATTTATTTAATAGTTGTGGTAAACAAATTCACATTGGTAGGTGATTGCTGTTTTTTATTATGCAATATTTGCAAAGGTGGGAAAAGTGTTAGTACTTATTACTTGACTGTAAGTAATTTAGGGAACATAGGAACTCAGTATGGCCTGAGTTCTGAGTACACAGGCTTGTCATAGCTCATATCAAAGGAGCACTTTCTATGCTTCCAGAATTCTCTTATGTTCTTTTTTAGTTTTAGAACTAGCTTTTAACGTTATTTAGATCCTTGTTTCAAGAAGTTCAAAGTGCTTTAGAAAATACTATTAATCTTAAAATATCTAAGAATGATGGAATGAATATTTTGTATTGATTTTGTTCACAATAATTAAATTTTTGTGTATATGTATGAAAATTTCAAAACACCAGCTCTGAGCCTGATAGAATGTCTACAAACATGAGCAGTTTTAGAAAAATTTAAGAAACATTTTGGAGCATTGAAAATAATTGGAAGTCCTAATTCTCACCTGTCAAATCACTAAGCCTGCCTTCCTTTAGTGCATTTCCATTGGTTATACTATTTGTGCAAATTGTTAACGATAGAGAATTAGTGATTAGAGAATTAGCCAAGCCTTTTCCTTTGGTTTCTGTGAGATTTAGTGTGAAGATATCTGTAAGGTCTGACCCTTAAAAATTACCTGCTTTCGATTCCTTAAAAAACTACAAATAGAACTACCATACGACCCAGTAATCCCACTACTGGGCATATACCCTGAGAAAACCATAATTCAAAAAGAGTCATATACCAAAATGTTCATTGCAACTCTATTTACAGTAGTCAGGAGGTAGAAGCAACCTAAGTGTCCATCAACAGTTGAATGGATAAAGAAGATGTGGCACATATATATAATGGAATACTCATCCATAAAAAAACAAAATTGAGTTATTTGTAGTGAGGTGGATGGACCTAGAGTCTGTCATACAGAATGAAGTAAGTCTGAAAGAGAAAAACAAATACTGTATGCTAACACATATATATGGAATCTAAGGGAAAAAAAAGTCATGAAGAACCTAGGGGTAAGATGGGAATGGAGACACAGACCTACTAGAGAATGGTCTTGAGGATGTGGGGAGGGGGAAGGGTAAGCCGTGACAAAGTGAGAGAGTGGCATGGACATATATACACTACCAAACGTAGAATAGATAGCTAGTGCAAAGCAGCTGCATAGCACAGGGAGATCAGCTTGGTGCTTTGTGACCACCTAGAGGGGTGGGATAGGGAGGGTGGGAGGGAGGGAGACGCAAGAGGGAAGAGATATAGGAACATGTGTATATGTATAACTGATTCACTTTGTTATAAAGCAGAAACTAACACACCATTGTAAAGCAATTATACTCCAATAAAGATGTTAGGGCTTCCTTGGTGGCACAGTGGTTGAGAGCCCGCCTGCCGATGCAGGGGACATGGGTTCGTGCCCCGGTCTGGGAAGATCCCACATGCCATGGAGCAGCTGGGCCTGTGAGCCATGGCCACTGAGCCTGTGAGCCCGGAGCCTGTGCTCTGCAATGGGAGAGGCCACAGCAGCGAGAGGCCCGCGTACCGCAAAAAAAGAAAAAAAAAAAGATGTTAAAAAAAAAAATTACCTGCTTTCAACATTTTAGAGAATACACTATCAGATGGCAGAACTGGCTGTCAAATTGGAATGTAGGAAACAAATTCTCTTGAGATACTGATGATTGAGGCCCAGGAACATACATGAATATAATCATTTTAGTGGTGTGTGTGTGTGTGTTTTAACAACTCTTTATTAAAATGTCAGTGTGAATAAGTTAAATTCTGTTTTTTAAAAAACGTAGTAAAATAAAAGCTAAAAGAACTTATTGTGCATTGCCTGATGTCCTGGCACCTTCAATCTGCCATTTGTTATAGGACTAATAATCTGAGGTCACTTGTCCTATAATACCTGAATTCTTCATAGTTGGTCATACTTTAACATAGATCTCAAGCTGATCTGCAACTGAGATCTTATTAATTAGTTAAATAACTACACTTTAACCACCCTTTCATTTTGCTTATGTACTCATTGAGCATCTCCTGTATGCCAGGCACTGTCCTAGGCACTGGTAATAGAATAATGGATGTGTTAGACCTGGCTCCTGCATGCCTAGAGTTTATAATCTAATTAGAGACAATCGGCCATTAGAGTAGAATAATAATTGCAGTAGGAACACATGAAGCTTATGAGAGGATTTCCCTCTGTGTCTGCTTCCCACCTGAGTTGAAATTTAACTGAAATCAGGGACTAGAAAAAAGTTGGCAGATTTTCAATTTCTCCATTGGAAAATACACAGTTTGTAACAGTGTACTCCTTAGTTAAGGTTTTTAACCCGTTTCCCTTCCCCCTTTGGTTTTCCAACTCATTCACAACTGTTCTTTTGCAGCTTTCAAAGTGTCAGGTTTAGTTTGGGTAGCCATGGCATATAGGAATCCCTATCAGATATAATAGATATTGAGGAAACAATCCTGAGATAGGTAAGCACCTCATGTCTCAGTGGTGAAAAATAGAGTTCAGAGTGGTTGCATGAGCAGAGAAACAAAGAAAATTCTGTCAAGATTGCAGAATAGTAACCATGTAAACTGGAAAGTCCAGTTAGAATTCAAAGGAAAACAGAGATTGGGAATTAGACATCAAGATGTTTTACAGTAAGGACCAGAATCAGCATTCACAGGCTGGATAACCAATACGGAATGAGCTGTAAGAATGACCTTGATACTAAGCCAACAAATACCTGAGGCTGAGTCTCCATCCATTATTCTTTCCTGAGCCAGAATTGGAATTGGACTAATTGGGGAGTAGAGTTTAGGTAGGCACACTGGATGAGACTTGGAAATAAGTCCTCAGATTTTTAACATTTTATATACATAGGAGATCTTGATTTAAGCCCTCACTTTACCATTATGTTGCTCTGTATGTCTGAGCTGTCACTTTACTCTCTGAAGTCCAATTTCTTCATCTATAGATTAATGATAATACATACTCTTGAAGGTTCCTTTGAGTTCTTTTACTCCTGAATTCTATACAAAAGCCAAGACTCCCCCCACCTTGCCCCACTTTTTAACTTATCCCCTGTAGTTTTGCCCACAGAAGCTGCTTATTTTTCTTTGATGACAGAGGGACCAAGCTTGGTTTTAATTAACTCTCAGTGGTTTTGAATGCACAAAACAGAACATTGATGCATTTTATTTATAAGTAGATGTAATTGTACAGTTTTGCCAAGTATTATAAGATAATGTTTCTAAGTGGGATATCCTCTTGCTCTTTCTGGAACTGCATGACCCAGACCTTTTCCATGATATCTAAATTGAGAAACCTTTAAACTAGGGAGACATAAGGAGAGAAAGGAATAGCTGTCCAAATTCTTTTAATACCAGGAATCCTTGCAGATATGTCTTTCTGAGGAGCTTTCTAGAATCTATGCCCTGAGTTGGTAGGGTAATCTCTACCCTAAAAATGAGTCTTTTGTGTGTGAAATGAAAAATAAGAATGAACTTTCATAGTT
Source organism: Kogia breviceps (assembly GCF_026419965.1). Taxonomy (NCBI): domain Eukaryota; kingdom Metazoa; phylum Chordata; class Mammalia; order Artiodactyla; family Physeteridae; genus Kogia; species Kogia breviceps. The sequence goes on from NC_081312.1 coordinate 148,208,805, forward strand.
GAAAATTATTAAGAACTATTGGTAATGGAAAGTGGGCTCCTACAGATGGTTCTCTACATACTGATAATGTTTGTGACCTTGGGCAAATGATTTTACAAATTTAGTTTTCTCATCTGTAAAATGAGAGAAAAACCTATGCCATCGCATTTATTTTTGTTTTATTTTTTAAAAATAAATTTATTTATTTATTTATGGCTGTGTTGGGTCTTCCTTGCAGTGTGCAGGCTTCTCATTGTAGTGGCTTCTCTTGTTGTGGAGCACGGCCTCTAGGCATGCGGGCTTCAGTAGTTGTGGCATGCAGCCTCAGTAGTTGTGTCTCGCAGGCTCAGTTGATTCGCAGCAAGTGGGGTCTTCCTGGATCAGGGCTCGAACCTGTGTCCCCTGCATTGGCAGGAGGATTCTTAACCACTGCACCACCAGGGAAGTCCCTATTTTTATTTTAAATTTAAGAAACATTAGATGGAAAATAAAAGAAAAGAGAAACAGTATGGTGCTCACTATGTGCCAGGCAATATTCTAAATATTTCACAAATAACAAC